>NC_083314.1:178153833-178476423 GCF_963455315.2 Globicephala melas
GCAATGGTGTTTAGCATATTCACAGAGTTGTGCAGCCGTCACCGCAATCAACTTTAGAACATTTTCGTCACCCTCCCCGAAAAAACCCTGTTCCCACTAGCAGTCACTCCTCCATCTTTCCCCAATCTCCTCCCCATCTCAGGCGACCACTAATCTACTTTCTATCTTTTTTTTTTTTTTTTTTTTTTGCAGTACGCGGGCCTCTCACTGTTGTGGCCTCTCCCGTTGTGGAGCACAGGCTCCGGACGCGCAGGCTCAGCGGCCATGGCTCACGGACCCAGCCACTCCGCGGCATGTGGGATCTTCCTGGACCGGGGCACGAACCCGTGTCCCCTGCATCGGCAGGCGGACTCTCAACCACTGTGCCACCAAGGAAGCCCTACTTTCTGTCTTTATGGGTTTGCCTACTTGGGACATTTCACATAAATGAAATCATATAATATGTGGTCTTTAGTGTCTGGCTTCTTTCACTTGGCCTAACGTGTTCAAGATTCATCTATGTTGTAGCGTTATATATCAGTACTTCATTTCTTTTCATGGCTGAATAATATTGCATTGTGGGATCGCACCACATTTGTTTTATCCATTTATCAGTTGATGGATAAAACATCAATTGATGGACATTTGTTTCTGCTTTTTGGCTCTTGTGAATAGTGCCGCTACATATGTTCATGTCAACGTTTTGGTGTGGACATATGTTTTCATTTCTCTTGGGCGTATGCCCAGGAGTGGAATTGCTGGTTCATATGGAAATTCCATGTTTAACCTTTTGAGGCCCCCTATGGGTTTCTAATGAAAGACTGACTGCCCCTCACAGCCACATGACCTTGGCCTGGTGACCTGACCTTCCCAAGCCTTAGTTTCCTCACTTGTAAAATGGGAATGGACCCACCCAATAAATATTTATTGAACACCTACTGTGGGCGGGGACCCTGTTCTAGGACATGGGACACAACAGTGATCAGCTGACACCCAAAAGAGAGACCAAGATAATAAACAGACAATAATTTAAATACAGTAAGTCAGATGAGAAAACTAAAGCAGAGGAGGAAATGGGAGGGTGCAAAGTGGAGGCAAGATGATGTCACAGGGCTAAGGGCTCCCAGGAAGGCCTCACTGAGGAGGTGACATTGAGCAAAGACCCAGAGGAGATGAGGGACTGAGGCTTGAGAGATGGAGGATACAGCCATGTTGATTATTTGTGTCCTCACCAACTTGGGAATCAATTCATGTAAAGGGAGCCCAAAAGCATAATTTTAAATTCCTTAGAAGCACAAGGTGTGAACACACAGTGTGGGATGAACTACTCTGCCTGGGGACACTCTGGGGGGGACAGTTCTGGGAAGAGGTGGCATTCGACTGGAGCTTGAAGGGTGGGCGGAAATGAGGAGGCACTGGCTGCTCTCCAGCCCGTGATCATCGGGAACTCCCTGGGTGACTTCTGCACCTTCTGAAAGGACCATCTGTGTGAGTCTTTGAGGAAACTGACCAGGCTTTCTGAATCCAAGCAAACTTTGGGGAGTGTCTGAGGATTAGGTGAGCTGAGTCTTCACGCAAAACAGCGGGCACTCCCCTGCCCCACACCCTGCCCTGCACACATCAGGGGTCTTTGTTTCCTTCAGGGGTGAAGCCTTTCTTTCCAGCTCATTCTCCTCCCCCTTCTCCCTAGTCTGCCACAGCCAAAGACAAGAGGCTAATTTGAAAGTCTGAATCTGGGGGCAGGAAATAGGCAGAATGGGATAAGTTGCTGCCCATCTTGGGCACCTGGTCCCCTTTTGCCTTGGTTGTGTTGACCTAAAACAAATAGACTGTCAGATATTCCTCCAGCAAAGATGGTTTATTCGGGATCAACAGAGAATTGCAACTCAGGGTCTGCAACCATGGTGGGCCACATGCAAGTCCCCCAACTGGAAAGGAAGGAGACTGCTTTGATGGGGAGGAAAAGGAAGCTGGGAGGGGCTGTTATAAACAAAGAGTCTGTGGCTTTTCATTGGCTGATTTGGCGCCAGGAAAGAAGAGTCTTTCCTCTTCCTTTTGGGCTCTGCTGTCATTGCAGGGCATGAGGGCCTCCCTTTCTGGTCTCTTAGCTCTATTCAGTTGAGGTTTCTGTATATTCCTTTTATAGAGTTGAATCAATAATCTGTTCGTTTTTCAGTCAATTTGCTCAGTAAACATTTCCTGCACATCTCTACGGTGCCAGGCTCTGTGCTGGGTCTGAGGACACCACCCGACCTCTTGTAGTCCCCAGGCTAGGGATGGAGGCCAACATGTAGGTAAACACATGCAATACAATGTCTCTGGCACTCTGATAGCTGCCTTCAATGGCTGCAGAGCCCAAATTGTGCAAGGTCTCGGGAGCCAGGCCCAGGACTGGCTGCGTAATTTGCAGGGCCCAGCGCAAAATGAAAATTTATTTTCCTTGTTCAAAAACGATTCAGGATTTCAAGATGGTAACCGTAGAGCATCCAACCAAGTGTGGGACCCTGTGTGACTGCATAAGTCATATGCCCATGAAGCGGGCCCAACCCGTACCCTCAAGAAGCTCTCAATTTGATGTAAGACTTAGACAGTTTATTTCACCTCTGCTGTCCATTTCTTCATCTGTAAATCGGGTTTGTGCCTGCCTCTTACAATGGGTTGTTGTGAGCCTTAAATTGTTATGAAAACAAAATTCAACCTAGTAAATTTGAAAATCTAATTGACTTAATTCAACAATTCGTGATTCAGGCATCTAACAACTAGCAGGGGTCCCTGAAGAGCGATACAAAGTGGAAAGCTTTTATAGAAAGGAGGGTGGGGCAAGGAAGTCTTTAGCAAAAGGAATGAAAGGGTTATTTGGGGCCAAGACATCATATTTGGGGAGGGGGAGAGCGGGAGACTTTATCATGCAGATTGCCTGTTCTTGGGAAGGGGCAGTGGAGAAGGCCCACATGGCAGATTACCTCATTGGTGCTGTCCAGAAAATTCCAAACTGATTGATTAAGGTTACATCTCTGGGGAAGGTCAGAACTGCAACTAAGTCAGATATTAAGTCAAGGTTTGGCATCATAGGTTTTAGCACAAGTGATGCCACTTGGGGCCTCTGGTTTTCTCTTTGACAGATGAATTATATTGATAAATCTACTAGAACAGAAACCAATATATAATACATCCTTAATAAATAACAACTATTATTGTTCCAGTAAGTTCAAAAAGGGGAGAAGGGCCAGTTGGGGGGGGGTGTTGGGGAGAAGCTGCTCTAAGAACTTCATTAGAAGTGGTGTTGGGTCAACTGAGCCTTGAGATACAGCTAGATGTGTGCTCCTTACAAACAGAGACAAACTATGTGGCTTCTGCCCTTGATTTACAGGAATGTGTGTTCGTGAATTCACCTTCTTTGTTGTGCTTCATGTAGTTCAATTCGTTTTACCTTTCCTGGACCTACTTTTTCTGGCCCACAGACTCTGGGCCCAAACTGCCTTGCTCCTCCACCTCTTAGCTATGTGACCATAACCTGTCCGTGCTCAGTTTTCCTTATCTGTAAAGTGGGTACAATACAACCCACACCTCAATGGGTTGTTCTGAGGATTGTGGAAGTAATACCCTCAGCACAGCCTGGCACATAGGAAGAGCTTTTTATTGAAGTTGAAGGAACCATTGAGGGAGTATCTCAGATGACAAGAAGAAACAACTAAGAATGAGGCAGGACCGAGTTGAGGGATGTTTACAAAGTAACTGACCTGTGTGTTACTTTGCTCAGGCCGCCATAACAAAATACCACAGACTGGGCAGCTTAAACAACAAAAATGTGTTTTCTCAAAGTTCTGGAAGCTAGAAGTCCCAGGCTAAGGTTTGGTTTCTCCTGAAGCCTCCCTCCCTGGCTTGCAGACGGCCACCTTCTCCCTGTGTCCTCACATGATCTCTCCCCCATGCACACGCATCCCTGGGGTCTCGTTCTGTGTACAAATTTCCTCTTTTTACAAGGACACCAGACAGATTGGATTAGAACCCACCTAACAGCCTCATTTCAATGTAATCACCTCTTGAAAGGCCCTGTCTCTAAATGCTGTCACATCCTGAGGTACTAGGGATTAAGGCTTCAACATACAACATACGTATTTAGGGAAGACACAATTCAGCCCATTAACAACTTGTGCTTTTCAAAAATGTCAAGGTCATGAAAGACAAAGAGAGGTAGAAGACCAGAGACTGAAGGAGTCAAAAGAGGCATGACAAGTAAGTACCACGTGTGCCCCTGGACTGGATCCCAGACCAGAAAAGATTGTTGTTCTTTTGTTGTAAAGGACGTTAGTGACACAACTGGCAAAATCTGAATGAGGCCTGTAGATTACATAATAGTATTGTATCAATGTCCACTTCCTGATTTTGATTAAAAAGTACTGTAGTTATGTAATAGAAAGTTCTTGTTTTCAAGAAGTATATGCTGAAATGTTTGGGACTGTTAGGCAATCAGGTCCACGTGTATTCTCCCCAAAAAAGTGTCGATAATGAATAGATGGATGGATGAACGGATGGACAGACAGATGCACTTATGGATAAAACAGATGTAAAACGTTAACACATAAGTGAAGAGTACACAGGAATTCTTGGTTCCATTTTTGCAACTTTCCTGTAAGTTTTTTCAGACCTACGGTTTAAAAACTTTTAAACACGGATCTATGACAATGTAGGCAGTAGGTAACCATTCAGGGGCACTCTGGTGGGGGTAAGGGAGGGAGGGATCAAGTGTTAGGCAGCCTCTATCGTTTTACAACCGCCCTGCAAGGTAATTAATATAACCCTCCTTTTCAATCTGAGGAAATGGAGACACAGTGCGCTTAACTGCCTGGCCCAAATTCAGGTTTTGCAGGGCAGAACCCACTCCTCAGGACCACTACCAGGGGGGCAGCTGGTATTGACTCCACTCCGTCCCACTTTTGTCACCTTCATCACCCAGAGCAGCTGCAGAGAAGGTCCAGTCCCACAGGGAGGCAGAGGGTTGGTGGGGGGGGGGGGGGTGTAGGTCATCGTTGCTGGATTTACAAACCTAAAATTTTCTTTGGGTCCCAAAACTTCAGGGCCAGCCTCAGTGCCTTCCAGCCCCCAGACAGTCAACATTCAAGTAAGATGAAATAAAGACCCAACGTGACCCAAACAAAGTGTTTTTATAAACTCATGAAAAGAGTCCTTATTAGAAAGGGCTTAGGCAGGAGACAGGCATGGGGGTTATGACGTGTCTGATCCTTCTGCAGGCTTCGGGCAAGCTGTGATCATTAGCAGATTTCGCTCTGGGTAGGCTCAGTGTCAGCTCCACATTGGGGGATTTTATGGGATTTATGCACAGAACTTTCCTACAAAGCAAGGTATTATAGGACGGATTACAGAGTTCCAAGAAGCAAAGGTACCGGCTCCCCTGTCTTATTTTTTAGCAGATTTTTTTAAAGAGGCCCATGGTCAGGGGCTCTGCAGCCTTACACCAGACGTCCCATATCCTGTTGACTCTAAAACAAGCATATTTGTACAAAAAGATCATCGAGTGGCGTTTTCTTAATACAAAATCATTATAGAACATTGGGAATATGTAAAAAGACATAAAAAGAAGACAAAATCACATGTGCTGCTATCACCGGAGACAGTTACTGTTAACATTCTGATGTGTTCCCTTTCTGTCTTCTTTCTGTGTGTGCACACCTGGACGTGTGCGTGTGTGCCTGCGTATGCGTGTGTGTGGAGAGAAAGAAACAGAGAGAGAAGGACAAAAGTCCAGAGCAGAAAGAGAAAGAAGCAGAGAGAACGGGCTTTGAAGTAAAACCGAGCTAAACTTGAATTCCATACCTGCCACTCTTGGGTTCCATGACCTTGGTCAAGCTGCTTGACCTTTTTAATTCCACAGA
The DNA here is from genome assembly GCF_963455315.2 of Globicephala melas. Lineage (NCBI taxonomy): Eukaryota > Metazoa > Chordata > Mammalia > Artiodactyla > Delphinidae > Globicephala > Globicephala melas. The sequence continues at coordinate 178,159,707 of NC_083314.1, forward strand.
TGTACATGGGAAATACAGATCCTACCTCAAGGGAGCTGTTTTGATTAAATGAGATTAAATTAAATGAATACGAAGCGTTTAGTATGCCGCCTGACACACAGTAAATCCCGACTGAATGGTAACTAAATAAGTATGAACATGGACTTAAGGCTTTTTCTTTCCCAAAGTGGAATCATCCTGGTGACACAAATTTGTATCCTAACACTTTTAATGGTTTTTCTGCTATAACTGTGGGAAAACAGACTTCCCACAAGCCAAAAAAAATTTTATATATATAAAATTCCCAATTACACCCTGCTCTTTAGGCTAAATTTTTAATGACATAGTATCTTGTCAATATTGTGCACATGCTTTTGGGGTTTTGTTGTTGATCTTTTCCTTCTAACTGACAACCCACCACACGCTGAACAAGCACCTGACTGAGGCCACAGATTCTCAATGACCGAAGATCAGATTGTTTAGTCTGTGTCCCAGGAACACTTAAAACTGCATGATTTGGACACATTACTCCTCTTCTCTGGGCCTCAGTTTCCTCATCCGTTAAATGGGGATGCAATGGTGTCCCCCTCAGCAGGTGGCTGTGGCAGCTACATGAGAAAACCCACGTGAGGCACAGGACCCAGCGCCTAGTAAGTGCTCAGTAAAAGATAAAATGATAACAAATATTAAACTTCTTACATTTCAGAGACATAATCCTCATATTATATGTATATATACTTCCATTAGTCTGTTTCCTACTTGTTTTTATAAACTGATCAGGGCAACACGCAGTAAGTCATTGAAATAATTGCCCAAGCAGGGCTTTTCAACAACAGAGCCAGGGCTGGCAGGCATCCCCTCTGTGCGAATCTGCCCCCTGGGAGACAGCAGACCAGATGTGGCAAAGGAACCAGGGGTCCTGAGTGTCTGGACAGATGTGCAGAGCCAGGGGGCTTCCCGTCTGTCTCCCCACCTGAAGGCAGGATCTGAGCTTTCTTTGTCATCTTTGGGGGTCCTCATAATAAATGGCAGAGATGTAATAAACCTCAAGGGAGGTTCATTGTTGAGAGGCAATGAAGGGTGTGCACCAGGATCCTGATTTAGACCCTGTAGGTTCTGCCTTCTGCTGGAATGTTTACCAGCCTGTGGGCTCAGACAGGTGACTTAACACTTGGGATCTCAGTGCCCCATCGGACAGGACTAAATGTGCTGGAAACAGCACCAGGGTGTGGTGGGCACTCAGTAAATGTCAGTTAGTTGGGATGACTTCAATCTATCATTAGACTCTCAAGTCTTATTGCTTTTTCTAAAAATAAATTTATTTATTTATTTATTTTTGGCTGTGTTGGGTCTTCGTTGCTGCACGCGGGCTTTCTCTAGTTGCAGCGAGCGGGGGCTACTCTTCATGGCAGTGTGCGGGCTTCTCATTGCGGTGGCTTCTCCTGTTGCGGAGCACAGGCTCTAGGCACACGGGCTTCAGTAGTTGCGGCACGCGGGCTCAGTAGTTGTGGCTCGTGGGTTCTAGAGCGCAGGCTCAGTAGTTGTGCCACAAGGGCTTAATTGCTCCGTGGCATGTGGGATCTTCCCGGGCCAGGGCTCGAACCTGCGTCTCCTGCAATGGCAGGCAGATTCTTAACCACTGTGCTACCAGGGAAGCCCTCAAGTCTTATTGCTTTTTAAAAAAATTTTTCAGTGAACTCGGTTTCTCCAATGACCCTCTACTTCTTTACAGTGGATGTAAACTTGGGTCAGTCCCTATGAATACATTTCCAGAAAGAGGGCAAGAAACAGCTTCTGCTTTTCAGAGGCTCATGCTTCATTTATTTCTGAGGTCTTGAGAGACTGATGTTTGCTTGATGGTGGTGGTCTAGGACTGAAATTGGCAAACTATAGTACACAGACAGGGTCTGGCCCACTGCCTTTTTGTGTGTAGTCTACAAGTCTAAGTATGGTTTTTACATTTTTTAATGGTTTGGGAAATAATTGAAACAAGAATGATATTTTGTGACAGGTCAAAATTATATGAAATTCAAGTTTCAGTGTCCATAAATAATGTTTTATTGGAGCACAGCCATGCTCACTAGAGGAGGTGTGTTATAGCTCCTTACATGTTGTCTATTTACGTGTTATCTGCATACTGTTTACATATTGTTTATATCTATATACTGTCTATTGCTACAACAGCAGATTTGAGTTGTTACAATAGATACTATATGTTCTGCAAAGCCCTTTACAGAAGTGGTTCATCAACTCCTGGCCCAGGGTAAGGATTTAGCATTCCTAAGGCCCTAGCTCTGGTTCCAGGGAAGACTTTTTACACCCAGGCCACTCAGGTTTCCCTCACCGTTTTTACCTCCCCCTCAGACAGTGCCCCTGTCACTCAGGCTCCTTACCTGCCCCCAGCCCACCCCAGATAGTGTGTTCCTTGGGAACGTGAAAACAGGAGGAAGAAGACACGCACTGAGCATCTTTTCCCTGCCAGATGCCAGCCCATTCAAAGACATCATCTCAGTGGGTGTCAAAATTCCCATTTTAGGGATGACAAAACTGAGGCTCAGAAAGGGGAATAACCTGCCCATAGTTGCATAGCTAATAAGTGGCAAAGCTTGTGTTTGAACACAGCCTTGCCAACCCCAGAGCCATCCTCACATCAATACCCCACACCCTGATTTAGAATTATTTGACCGACCAACCAGGAGGCAGGAGGCAGGTGATAACCGCTGGGCGCCCCCCTGGCCTCGGCCCAAGCTTTCTCAGGTTACCCCCACCACCACCACCTCGCCTGTGTTCCTGCCACGTTCCCAGCCTTGGCTCTGGTGTGCATTTCCACCCATCCCTGGCGGCCAGAATGCACACGGCCTGCCGCAGCGTCCACTCACACAGAGCCCCAGAACCTGCCTCCCTGCACCACAGCCTGGGGTTCGGGACAGTGATGGGAAGGAAAGCCTGTGGGTGTGCAGACAGCGGCCCTGGGCAGGACGGGAGACGGGAGTCCACACAAAACACTCACCCGTGTCGGGGAGGTGTTCCTGGACTGAAAGGAGCCAGTCTACCTGGCTGATTTTTGGTTTTTTAATGTGTCCTGTCCTATTAGCCAGGCCTCGCCAGGGAGAAAAGGGGCCCTCTTGGTGACTGCGCTGTATTAGAAAGGGGAGGTGTTTATGAGGTTTTTCAACGTCTCCAGGCTTTGAGACCGTATGTCCCCTCCCCACAGAGATGCTCCACTGTCTGAAGCCTGCTTTCCCCTCTTGGTTTCCTCTGGCCGGGTAGACGGTGCGCCACATCACCCAGCTCCTGTCCTCCGGGGCTTCTGTCTCCATGAAGACTGCCCAAGGCAGCCAATCTTAACTTCATGGAACACTGGTTTCCGTTCAACCAGACGGTTCTCCAGATCCAGCCCCCTCAGTCAACACTGCCAGCTGTTCTGCTTGGGGCAGAGTCACCAATCATCAGACAGAGCCGTGTGTGTGTGTCTGTGTGTGCCTGTGTGTGTGTGTGTCTGTGTGTATGTATGTGTTTGTGTGTTTTTATGTATGTCTCTGTGTGTTTCTGTGTATGTCTCTGTGTGAGTCTGTGTGTCTCTGTGTCTGTATTTATCTTTGTGTGTGTCTGTGTGTCTGTATGTCTGTGTCTGTGTGTTTCTGTGTATGTCTGTGTGTGTGTGTGTGTGTGTCTCTGTGTGTCTCTGTTTATCCTTGTGTGTCTGTGTGTTTCTGTGTATGTCTCTGTGTGAGTGTGTGTGTCTGTGTGTCTGGGTGTGTGTCTGTGTCTGTGTGTTTCTGTGTATGTCTCTGTGTGAGTATGTGTGTCTCTGTGTGTCTGTGTTTATCTTTGTGTGTCTGTGTGTGTCTGTGTGTTTCTGTGTATGTCTCTGTGTGAGTGTGTGTGTCTCTGTGTGTCTGTGTTTATCTTTGTGTGTCTGTGCGTGTGTCTGCGTGTTTGTCTGTGTGTGTTCCTATGTATGTGTGTCTCCATACATGCATGTCTGTGTGTCCGTGTGTCCGTGCACCAAGTGACTGGTTTTAAAACCCTGCTCAGGGGCTTCCCTGGTGGCGCAGTGGTTGAGAGTCCGCCTGCCGATGCAGGGGACATGGGTTTGTGCCCCAGTCCGGGAAGATCCCACATGCCGTGGAGCGGCTGGGCCTGTGAGCCATGGCCGCTGAGCCTGCGCGTCCGGAGCCTGTGCTCCGCAACGGGAGAGGCCACAGCAGTGAGAGGCCCGCATACCACAAAAAAAAAAAAAAAAAAAACCCTGCTCAGAGGAGTGTCCCTTGCAGGGCAGGGACAAAGGCCCCCGCGCCGGGTGTTCCCGGCAGCAGCACCTCCAGGTGTCACTGTCCACCTGTCTTTACCTGGCAGCGGGAGCCCCGCACAGCCGAGCATCCCAGAGCCTCCTCCCCACTCGCCCTGCGCCCGCCCTTGGCTCTGGACGCTGCTTCTAAAGCACAAGCCCAGCGTGTCTCCCGCTGCTCCTGTCACACGGGAAACAGAAGCCGCAGTCGTTCTTGTGCTACAGGACGCTGTTACCTCAGTGCTCCTCCAACAACAGTGTGCATAAAACAGACCTGGGAATTGCCTTAAATAAAATATAGAGTCTGATTCGGGAGGTCTGGGGTGCAGCCTGGGACTCTGCATTTCCCACGAGCTCGCAGGCAACGCTGAGCTGCTGGTCCAGGACCGCACTGAGCGAGGAGACCCCAGGTGAGCTACCCTTCCCTCCCACCTCCTCCTCCCACCTGGCTGCTCCAGCGCACCAGGCACCCTCCCACCCAGAACTTCCTGTCTCTCCGCCCAGCTCTTCACCCCGACTTCTTCAGGTTCACGCCTCACTCCAATCGGGCCTCTGCCCCAGGATCGCTTCGGAGAGGCCTTCCCCAGCCAGCCTACATAAACCGCTGCCCAACCAGCCCCATCTCTCCGTCCCCAACCCACCGTCATCTCTGTCCCCAGCTCTCTCTCCCACGCCCTGCCTGTATTCCTCCTGGCACCCTTCACCTCCTGGCAGTGTCGCAGAGCCAGGCACACAGTCACTGCTCAATAAATACCCAGTGAATGAATAAGTGGATGAATGACTGAATGAAGGCACACATCTGAAATGTTTCACTGCCTTTGCCCCCAAAGTTCTGTGTCAGCCACTCAATTTCCTCACTGGGGGACAGCAGGTCACCTTGTGTTTTGTTACAAAACACAGGGTAAAGATGAAATGACCAATTTCAAGATGGGGACAGCAGAGCACCAACCCATGCTCCCCTGCACAGGCCACGTGCCCACCAAGCCGGCCCAGTCCCTACCCTTGAGAAGCTCCCAGTGCGCCGTGAGATTCGGGGAAAACCAGCAGATACGGTGCGGTGTCATGGTGCTGAGGGGCAGGGCAATACAAGGGCCGAGAACAGAACCCCCTGGGCCAGCCTTGGCTGGGGGAAGGGGACATTGGGGACTGAGGGGCAGCTGGAAAGAGCTTCCTGGAAAGAATACCACATGAGCTAAAGGAAACCTTGCAAAATGAATAGGGGTTTCCTCGGCCACAGAGAAAAGGTCCTGGAGAAAGTGTGTTGGCAGGTGAGAGGGTGGCAGGTAACCGGGTGAAATGAGGAGGTACCCAGCTGAGGCCAGAAGTCCTGCTCTGAGGCCGTCCAGGAACACCGCTGACTTAAGCCCTGCATCTCTGCCAGTGGCTGAACTGGTTCCTCAGTAAGCAGGCATCACGCCACCTGATCGCCACCGTAAAAGCGAGAGCTGTCATTTACTGAGCTCTTGGTACGGGATTTGATGAGTAGCTAATCCCATCCCCATTAATATCTGCCCTTTGCCAATGAGGAAGCTGGAGATGGGAAGGGGGAGGGGCAAAGCTGGGATCTGGACCGGAGTTTCCTGATTCCAAAGCCAGAATCAGCACCCTACGGCTCCTCTCTGACCCATCCTGCCTTACCCCCCAACCCCGTGGCGGCGGCCCAGGGAGAGACGCCATGGCCGTTGGTTGACGGACTGGCCCCCTGAACGCACGCCCTGCTCCTCTAGCTTCCGTTTTCTTCCCTCTTAGGTATCTGTGCAGCCACCAGCCCAGAACAACCCGAGGGGGAGGGCTCAGCGTCGTGACACATCCTAAGCATAAAGGAGGGAAGAGCTTGCCTGCTGGTGGAAGAGGCGAGGGAGGCTTCGTGCAGGGGCTGTGAGTAACCAGGGGCCAAGAAGAGGCAGCGCTGGCAGGCTCTCGAACACTGGCCCACATGCACATTCCTGGACTCCCACCCTAGGATGCTGGTGGGAGCCCAAGAATCTGCATTTTGACAAGGTCCCCAGGCCGTCCTGTACGTTCTGGAAGACATCCATGGATAAAGCAGACAGAGCTGAGAATTTGACCGGGGTTCAAATCCCACCTCCATCACTGGGCTGTGATCTGAAGTGACTTTCTTAACTCCGTAAGCCTCAGATAAGTAGAAGGCAAGGCTTGAGACCTGTTTGTCTCTCCAGCTCTCAGTTGAGATGGTGATAAGGAAAGTTCCTGGTTAAAGGACTAGAAAAGGGCATTCGTGTGCTTGGCACTGGGGATGCAGTGGGAGTCGGGGGAGGGATAAATTGGGAATTTGGGATTAACAGATACACACGACTATATATAAAACAGACAAAAAAAACAAGGACCTACTATAGAGCATGGGGAACTATAGTCAATATCTTGTAATAACCTATAATGGAAAAGAATCTGAAAAAGAATATACATATATAGTAACTGAATCACTTTGCTGTGCACCTGAAACACTGTAAATCAAAAATACTTTAAAAAAAAAAATACGTGTAACCTGGTTAAAAAAAAAAAAAAAGATGGGACTCAGCCCTGGGGGAAAGGGGCGGTTACAGCACGGTGGCCCATCACGGGCCAGCAAGTTCCCTTGCGGGTCACAGGGCCGGCTCTCTTGGGGGCCCACCTCTAAGCATGAGCTGCGGCTCCAGCCTGCCCTTCTGGGTCGTCGCACCTCCCGTGCCCACCCTGTACCGGGAGAGCTGAGTCATGGAAAAAGTTAGTTTTCAGGCTGCAGCTCACCTCCCTCCTCCATCAAGCCCACAAAGGCTCCTTTCACGTTTCCAGGAGCAAGGAGAAAACCGTGGGGCCCTCTCCCAGGCTGGGATGTGAAATTTCAAACTTCACCCTGGAGTTAAATTCCACACCCGTTGCTCCCAGCTAAGGGAGGAGGGGGTACCAACAGCCAAAAACATGGGTAAGGGGAAGTGGCGGAGAAGGGGGAGGGGTCGTGTCCCACTCCGTTCTCACTGAAGCCGGGTCACAGGCACCCTCTGGGCCAGCCTGCTAGGCTGTGCATCCCCTAGCCCAGCACCCCCTCGCCCTCATCTTCCTGGGGAACTTGGGGGACATGGAGCAGGTAACAGACAGAACCTCTCTGGGTAGTTGATGATGGAAGAGGCCAGAGGCTCACGGTATGCCAGGCCCACAAAACCCACATCCTGAAAGTGGAACAAGTAGAAAAAAGGTGTCCGCTTCCCAACCACAGTCCAACCCCAAACCTTTTAGGGCTGCCTGACATGTTCCTTTTTACTGTGATTTCACTCTAAACCTGATGTTTGGAAGAGGTAAGGGGAGCCCCTGTGTGGCCCTTGAGTGAGTCATTTAGACTGCTGAGCCCGGTGTTACATGGGCACAGGGACGCCCACCCGCAAAGGCTGTTATGGAGATGAAGGGAGCGTATGTGTAAAGGGCCTGATACGCTGAAGGTTCATTTGGGTTCTCAACCCCCTTCCCACTCAAACTCACATCCATGGCAAGTGTAAGTGGAACCTAGTGGTCACCTAGCTGGTCTGGCATCTGAACAGGGCTGGGTAGCTGGCGAGGATCAGGGGACGTAGGTGAACATGGGGCTGGGTTTATGAGTTACTTCACATCCCTGAGCTTCAATTTCCTACTCCACACGGTAGCAGGTGTGTGGGGCAGTGGAGCTATGATCCTTGTGAGGCCTGTTAGGTTTGGAGTGTTAACCTTAGGTGGGGAGAAAAGCCTGGAAGAAAAAGGATTAGCTGGTAGGGTAGCAGGAACACGGGACGCGGGAGGCTCCGGCAGCTTGGAGGCGCAGTGTTGCACCCAGACCACTAGGCGGCGTCGAGGATAACAGATGAGAACAGGCTGAGCACAGGGGTTCCAGTTCCAGACCTTCCCAGTTGTCTTCTTGGCTGGCCCGGCAGACACCGGCCACAGCTGGGTGGGAAGGGCCTGTCTCTCCAGGGTTGGGATTTCTTTTCCATTTTTTACAGACCTCCTAGGTGGGAGGAGGCCGTCACGTTGACGAAGTCCTGCCTTTAGCCGTGGCCTGGGAGCCTATGAAAGCAATGGCCTGCCTTTCCATCCTACTTTTGGAGGGAGCCTGGTCTCCACCTCTCTCCTCCGCTCCTGCCAGAGTGGGGTGGGGTGGGAAGAGGAATCACGTCTGGGTTTGGATTCCTCCCTTCTGTACTACCTGGCAGATGGGGATAATAATAACCCCCCCTGCAAGGTCAGGGGGAGGATTAAATTTCAGAATCTAAGCCCTCAGTGTAGGACAGTCTCTCATCCAGCCCCACTCTACCTTCTTGCTCTTCCAGCGGTCCAGATAGCGATTTTCCAAATTCATCTGGAAGGAAGATCCTCGCCTGCAGAACTTCCCTCCAGAACTAGAGGGTCTTTGCAGCCCAGGGAGGAGTTTGAACTCCAGCCACCCCATCCCCAAACCAGCCTTTCTCAAAGTGATTTTCTCTCCCGATGCTCAGCAGAGCATTAAATGTACTGATTCCAGCACACCCAGCCCTGCTGAATCAGAAGGTCTGGGGGCGAGGCCCAGCACTCCCCGTCTGAACAAGCCTCTCGCTGGAGAACTGCTGCGCCAGGTTACAGGGCAGCTCCCTGGCTCACCCTCTCTCCTCCAGGCCTGGGACCATCAGGGGCAGCAGGAGGCAAGTCCCATCAGCACTTTTAACTGGGCCTGCTTTGCAGTGACTCACCTCCCAGACTTCCTGCAACAGACAACTCTAAATAGCTGGGTCCCACCCTCCAGCAAGGGAGACATTCTTGTTGCGGGAAAGCAGGAGGTTACAAGGTGGGTGCCCCACTAGAGCAGCCCAGGGAGACCCAGAGAGAGGAGCTGCTGCCTATACAGCAAGGGGGGGAGGGGGCGCGTGGGTTTAGCACTTTTTGTTTACAGGCGTTTGTTATTAAGGAAATTGCTGTCAGTCAAGGTAATTCTAGCCCAGATGAGCAATAAATATGCTCCCAGCTAATCGTACGGGGATTTTATTGGCACTCTGGGGGCAGAGGTTCCTTTACCCTGCCCCCACACCCCCACCCCTCAAAGCAAAACCCCGCTCCCAGCTGTTTCCCCCCAGCAACGTGAGGGACTCGGGGCAGACTTAGAAAGTGCGCTCTAAGTGAAAACTGGAGGAGTCTGGGCAAGGGTCAGAAGTGGCTCCCCGGTCCTATGGAGGCAGGGAATGATCAAATGACCTGAAATAAACCCTGGGCGACCTGATGGATCAAGACAAGCGCGAGCTCTCCCGGGCCTGCACCGCATGCAGCGGCGGTCACCTGGCCCGCAGGCTCCCCTGCTCGGGGAGACCGCGTCCCGGGCCAGGAGGAATGTCTCGAGGAGTGAGCCGGTTCGCAGGAGTCGGTTCCAGCGTGTGCGAGTTACGGCGGCGAGCCCTCAGGGATACCGCCGGCAAGCCCCGGCTTGCAGCGAGGGGAGCCGGCCCCGGGAGAGCGGAGTCGCAGCGAGCCCGTGTGCGCGCCCGCGCGCGCACCCCGCCACTGCGCAGGGGGAGGGGAGCTCGCGGCAGCCACTCAGAGGAACGGTAGTGAAGCCTCGGAACAACTTTAACTGTCAATCAGACTTAATGGGGTATTAAAAAAAAATGGGGGGAAAAAGGGCCGCCCTTTCGCTCCCAGCCAGCCGCGGCTGCCCCGGGAGCGAATGGATAGGGCGGCGCAGACCAGGGCGTCCGATCCACGCGCGCTCCGCACCCGGGCCCTCTCCAAGTTGGAAAGGACAAAAAGAAGGCAATAAATGCTAACAAGGGAGAGAGAGGGAGCCGGATCGAGCGGCAACTCCCAGCCTCTGCTGGAAGAGAGAGGGAGGGAGGGAGGGAGCCGAAGAGAGCGGGCGCGCGCGAGGGCGAGCCATGCACGTAAAGAAACTGACACCCGGACCCCCCACTTCTCCTGCACGTTGCTGGCAATCAGATCGCGTTTAAGCAATTTCCTGAGCCCAAGAATAGCAATGAGTCGGGAGACTTTCGCGGGCTGAAATTGGGAGCTCCAAGCACTTCCCCCCCCCCACTTTTTTTTTTTCCCCTGGATAAGGGGGGAGGCGCTCCAATTTGGAAACAGCTTTTTTTTTTTTTTTAAATCTTGCACTTTGAAACCGCGGGACTGTAGCAGGGTGCGCGCGTGTGGTTGGTGCCTTTTTTTTTTTTTTTTTTTTCTTCCCCTGCCTAAACTCCTCTGTCAGCCTGTAAACATTACCTGAGAATTCCCCAGCCGAAACGGCTGCTGGGGCACGAAAGTTCTTGTTAGAACTTTCCACCTCCGGCTTCCCCTCCACCCCTCTTACTGTCCCAACCTTCTGAGACGCTTTTTCTCCTCCCGAGGATTTATCTCACCCACCCACCCACACCTCCCCCCCCCCGCCCTTTTTCTCACCCGGTGCTTGCTTTGCATTTGGGAAGAGGTGATTTCAAGAGTGGCCAGGTGGGACGCCTCTCTGCCCCTTATTCGGTGTATTTATTATTGTTTGGGGGTGTTTTCTTTTTTAAGTCCTGTTTTGTGCGGTCCGGGGAGTTTCGCCCCCCCACCCCTGCCCGGCTCCGCGGCGCGGAGGATGGTGTGGAAATGGCTGGGCGCGCTGGTGGTGTTCCCTCTGCAGATGATCTATCTGGTGGTGAAGGCTGCCGTCGGACTGGTGCTGCCCGCCAAGCTGCGGGACCTGTCTCGGGAGAACGTCCTTATCACCGGCGGCGGGAGAGGCATCGGGCGCCAGCTCGCTCGCGAGTTCGCGGAACGCGGCGCCAGAAAGGTACCGGGACACCGCGACTCCAGGGGATGGGGGCCAAAGGCTAGGGGGACCGCGGGGACAGGGGTCGCCCACCTGCTGCCGCTGCCGGAACCCGCGCCCAGGGTCTGAAAGTCGCCCGCCACCCTACTTCTCTGCGCCACGCGTGAGTGCTGAGCTAGTCAGTTTCACCTTGTACATTTCCCGGGCACCCGACTGTCTTTTTTGGCAGGTCCGGAACTGACCCGCTCCTCTGGGATCTGTGGCTGGCTGTTCACCCCCAGCCCGAAACTTAGCAGACCCCCCCGCTTTCCGACATTCCTCCCTCCCAGAGGAAGGTGTCGTGTTTTCCCTCTCGTCTTTCCCTCTTTTGCCGCCACCCTGGAGAGTGAAGGGTGTGTGCGCTCCTGGGTAGAGCTGGGAGCCGCCTGTTAGCTGGCGCTTCATGTTTTCCTTGGCAACCCGCTTCCCAGCCCCAACCTGGGCGGCTGCAGCTCTGGAGGCAAGAAAAGAGGGGATACTTGGTTTGGGTTTGAAAAGGAAAAAACGGTGGTGGATGTCTAGCCTAGCCTGATAGGCGCTCGGAGGCCCAGGTGTTTGGAAATCTGGAAAGAGGGGACAAGGGTAACCAGCAGCTGATAAAGAGCCCTTGTTCTCACTTCAATGCTGCCTCCGCCCGACCCCCCCCAATACAGCCCCAGAGGGGATCCCTCCCCACTAAGGGGCGAGGTGGTGCAACCCCACCTCCCCAGCACCCAAGCTCTGCCTTTAACTTTTTGGTAGACCCAGCACCTCTTCCCCCACTTATCCCAGACCTGGTGCCCAAGAGTGTGGAGGGTGAGCCAGCTGTCACCCAGCTCCGACCCAAGCCGGGCTGACTCACCCAGTGACTAGAGCAATAGAGAGAGAGATTTGAGGCTGGCTGTCTCCAGCCAGCCCTGTGAAGAGGAAGAGCAAAAACAGGGAATTAGATTGAAATTTAAACTGTTGTGAGCGAGGGGGTGAAAGGGCCAGCAAAGCCAGCTGATCTGACAGGGAGCCACATACCTAGGGGATTAAGTAAATATGTACTGTAGAAAACCAAACCTGCATGTAATTCCAGGTTGCTTTTGTTTTGTTAAATACTGCCCTGAGATTTACAATCCCTCCGGGGTGGCTCTGACTGGGACTGAACTTTGGAGCGTGAACCATCAGCCAAAGCCGATCGCCGATTAACTCTTCCTTCCCCAGGCGGTGTCTAGGGGTGGGGGGTGCGGGGGGAGCAGCTGTAGGTTGGCGGCTATCAAGGCCGAGCTAGCTGGGGTCGGCTGTCCTGGGCTCCTGCTTCTCCTTGGGTGGTTTGGACAGCTGCTTGACCTTGCAGTTGGAAGGGGAGTTTGGAAGTGTTTTTAACCTTTGGACACACGGAAAAAGGAGAAGCAGAAGTTCTTCTCAGCAGTTTCGTTTCCTTGAGGTGATGCCCCCTTTGTGGAGGCGTGGCGGATGAGGGTGCCCTTGCAGAAGGATGCAGGGTTTGGGACAATCGCATGTGATTGTCATTCCTTAGCGGTCTGCATCCCACAGAAACTTTCTTCTGACTCTTCCAGCTGGCCCAAGTCCTGGGTCTCTTTCACTGCTCTTGTAACTGGCTGCAGTAGGCATATGAAGAACTCTTTCAGTCAATCTGGAAAAACTTGACTGACTATAAACAAGCCTCAATTGAAAGAAGTATATGGCATTGGGGGTGGAGCGGGTAGAGCGGCACCCTGTGAGTCCCTTCACTGGGAACCATGCCCCACCTAACTTGGAATAGATATCTTCTTCCAAAGAATAAATCCAGGGCCAATGAGAAATATGTCTTAAATCGGTATCTGGTCACCAGAAACAGGAACCATGGGGCCTCTGGAACTTCCAGTGCCATTCAGTGCTCGGACCAGTCAGGACGCCCAAGAGCCCTGCCTATAACTCATCATTATCTGACCAATTACTGGGGCTACTTTTTGATGAGCTTTGCGCTTGCTGTCACAGTGGGGAATTTGAAATCAAGGTTTCTTGCCTGAGTCCGTCTGGGGCCCACTGAGAGGACCTTGGGACAACTCCCAGAGCTGGGAGCGTTTGGGGGCTGGTGGGCTTGGGGACAAAGGGCCGGCCGTGTGTTGTGGAGTGGGGACTCTGGAGGAGATGGCTGAGAGAGTTGTGTGGATGGTGGGCTCAGGGTGGTCCTGGAGCAGCTGGAGAGAGCTGGGGAGCGTGGCACCAGCTGCAGCCTGCAGCAGTGTTAGACAGGTGACCTTGGTGGACGGGGCTGACTCTCCTCCCCTTGGTGGAAGTGCAGGATGGACCTGAGGGGAAAGGCTCCCTAAAGAGAAAGAAGGGAGGAGAACCAGAGTCTTTGCAAATAGCAGGGGTCCAAGAGAGTTTACTCTTGGGGGGAGTGACAACCCAGTTTCCCATAACGACCTTGAGTCAAACAGGATTTGGCAATATTTGTGAGCAGTAGTGCACCTTAGGCTGCAAAGGTGACCCAAATGAGGGTTTTTCTTAAAGGAACACAAAGGTGCCAGGAGTTGGAAAGTTCCTTACCTGGAGATAACTCTGCTTAGCCACCATGTACAAGGTTAACCCGGGAAGGGCTAGTCATGCTCATTGCCCACTACAGTCCTTTTAGATTTTCTATGTCCTCCTGGATTTCCTTCCACGAAAGCATTCATAGAGCTTGGGCTCACCCCATCCCCAACAAGGCTCCTGGCAGGCTAGTGGCAGGCCCAGCCTCCAGTCCTTGACCTTGACGTGGTTTTAGCAGGAGTCCCCTGGAGGAGAGAGTGAACTGTTTGTTTGGAAGTATTTGCAGGGGCTGTTCCAGCCTCTGGTCCAGTAGGAGGCAAGTGGCTGGATTAGAGCTCTGAGCCATGACTGTAGGACCATAGAGGCAGGGGCAACACACCAGGGCCCAATCCCTCCATGGAGAAGGGGTAGAGCCGGGACTCGGGGACCCATTGCAGGGAGCCAGTATAAGAACTGGCTCTGAGTCGCACCTGCTTTGCTATTATTGAATTTACAGTCCATGGGTCTGTAGCCCCATTCCTAAAGCAGCTTGCCAGGAATTAGCCCTTCACGTAGATTTGTGACTCCTGTTCTCCATCACATCCATTCAGCAAATCCCATATCCTTCCCACCCTGGCCCTGGGGCAGGCTGAGGCGCAACTATCCCTCGACAACCATCTCTGAGAGACCTAGTCCAGCAAACCTACCTGAGATGCCTATCAGGTGTTCGATGCAGCTCTGGGCCTGGAGAGGGGCAGGGGACATGGCCAGGTGCTTACAGTCAAGGCACAAATTATAGTGTGTATTAGTTTCCTGTGGCCGCCATAACACATGACCACTAACTTGGTGGCTTGCAGCAATAGAAATGTATTCTCTCACAGTTCTGGAGGCCAGAAATCTGAAACCAAGGTGTTGGCAGGGCCCCACTCCCTCCGAAGACTCTATGGGAGAATGCCCCTTCCAACTCCTGGTGGCTCCTGGCTGGCGTCCCTTGGCTGTGGCAGTGTCACTCCTATCTCTGCCTCCACCTGCACGTGGCTGTCTTCTCTGTCTCTGTGTGTCTGTGCATCCTCTCATCTTCTCATAAGGACACCAGTCATTGGATTTAGAGCCCACGCTAAATCCAGTATGACCTCATCTTGAGATCCTTAACTAATTACATCTCCAAAGATCCTATTTCCAAATAAGGTCACATTCTGAGGTCCCAGGTAGACATGAATTTGGGGTGGGGGGAATGCTAAGCAGAAGAAGCGCGGATCTATTAATCTATAACAAGGGTGCATGGAAGGCTTCATGAAGGAGGTGGCATTTGAGTGAGGCTTAAAGAAGGTCAAGAGTTTCAACCAGAAAGGATGGGGGAAGGGTAACCCAGGTTCAAGAAACCACCGATCGAAGACTGTATACCTGGCTGAAACTGGGGAAGGGAGGTAGAAGGCAATGAAAGGAAGGGTTGTAGAGCGGATTAGGTATTAGGAGAAGTAAGCAGCTTGTATCTCAGACTCTGAGTTAGGCCAGTACTGATGAGAATAGGAGAAAGGAGAAAGAAGGGAGAAGGGTCCAGACAGGTAATCTTGGGCCCCAGAGTCATCAGGCCAAAATAGCTGCATTAAACAATTGATGTGTCACGAAAGTCACAAAGCCGGGATGACGTGGGAGACAGCAGTGGCTCACCTCCCCCATCCTCACCCTGAATGCAGCCTTTGCTGGGACCGTTTAGGAAAAGTACCAGGTTCTCTTTTTATTTATTTATTTATTTATTTATTTTTGGCTACTTTGGTTCTTTGTTGCTGTGCGCGGGCTTTCTCTAGTTGCGGTGAGCGAGGGCTACTCTTCGTTGCGGTGCACGGACTTCTCTTTGCGGTGGCTTCTCTTGTTGTGGAGCATGGGCTTTAGGCGCGCGGGCTCAGTAGTTGTGGCTCGCAGGCTGTAGAGTGCAGGCTCAGTAGTTGTGGCGCACGGGCTTAGTTGCTCCACGGCATGTGGGATCTTCCCAGTCCAGGGCTCAAACCCATGTCCCCTGCATTGGCAGGCGGATTCTTAACCACTGCGCCACCAGGGAAGCCCCAGGCTCTCATTTGATGCAGCCTGGGAGCAGGAAAGTAGGCTACCTGTCCTACCCGAGGCATCTAGGAAAATTCTTTCAGCTTGCAGCATCTGGTCCTTGGATTTCAAACAATGGGCTTTACAATTTGGACCCGTCACCTGAATAGACAAACACCTCCCTTTTACTGCCCCACCTACTTCCCCTGGGGAACAAAGGTGCCCACATCTTGGGCCACGCCCCCTGTGGCCTGGCTCACCTGGGTTCTAGACCTGACTTTGCTAAAACCCTGGAAAAGTGGCTCCCTTCCCTAGGCTGCAGCTAAGAAGCACACCCATAAGATGAGAGGGGATGCAATGACCCCTAAGATCCTGGCATGCTCTAAAATTCTCATGTTATGGCTCAGGCATCCCAGGAAAGCCACCGAGTGCCAGGGTCTCTGCAAAAGATATTTGTCCTCATCACTGCAGATCTCAGCCTTTCTTGCTACATATCAGATCCCACTGAATGGCAAAGCAGCAACTCAGGGTTGGAAAATGTGCCCTCAGTCTGTAGGAGGCCCCACACCCATTACTAAACTCCCTTAACAGGCACCAGGTAACCGGCCGCTGGGATTTATTTCAACTCTTGCAGAAGATGTTAGTGTTTTCAACTTGTAGCTTTCAAGGGAACAAAGGGCCCAAGTTTCCCAATTAGCATGTCAAGCGGAACTTCCAGTGTTTATCCTAAAATCAGAGAATGCTCCCTAGATCTAGAAATACTGACCCTGAGTCAGGAAGCCCATTGTCCGTCCACCTGCCCATCTGTTCTTTCTCGTGTAGACTCCCAAGCTCTTCTGAACTTTCTGCTTTTCAGAGCCTGGGCCGTGGGTTTATCCCTGCACAGAGCCCTTCCGATTTCTTTATCAAGATAGTTACTTTCTCCGTCCCATCTCCAATTGGTGATTTGTTGAGAAAATGATTCTCATCACTTTGAGAAAATGACCTCTGTCGTACTGAGGAGAAGGGAGCAGTTAGCCATCCTTCCCCCCCACCCCCACCAGGAGAGAGATCTAGTTGTTGCAGTCATTACAACTTCTCCCTGGAGGCCTTATCCCAACCTGCTACCCTCAAAATCCCACTTAGTTCTGGGTTCGAGTGCAGGAAGAATTCCAGACCCAACCTGCTGTCTGTATCCTCAGGCAGAAGCACGACCACACCTAGGATGTTGTAAGACTTTCTCCTAGCTGCCTTCGGAAGACACAATTTAAAAAATACACCAAGTATATAAGATATCTGAAAGGGAAACATTTGAAACGTATTAGTCGTATGAACCACGAAGGTCAGGAAAGAGTTGAAGCCAAATGAAAAAGAGACAGGCAAGTCTGTTTAGATGCCAGCATCCCCAAATGCACGCTCGTCTGCTGTGGGGTGAGTGAGCTCCCTTAAAATGAGTGCTGTCTTAAGAGTTCTGGATTCTCAGAAAGAGAGTGCCAAATGTCAGAACAGTTTAGCAAATGAGCGGTTGGTGGGAACTCATTCATTTATACAACAAATCTATGACGCACCCTCTGTATTCTAGGCGCAGAGATGCAGCAGCGAGCAGCGAGGCAACAGTCCGCACCCACAGGGAGCCTGAGTTTGGTGAGGGAGACAGATAATAAACAGGGTACAGAAAATAGCCCGTTAGATCGCAGTAAGGATCTAAGTGCTAAGCAGAAAACAAACGAGGCAAAGTAGACAAAAAGGGCTTCCCTGGTGGCGCAGTGGTTGAGAGTCCGCCTGCCGATGCAGGGGACACGGGTTCGTGCCCCGGTCTGGGAAGATCCCACATGCCGCGGAGTGGCTGGGCCCGTGAGCCATGGCCGCTGAGCCTGCGCGTCCGGAGCCTGTGCTGCGCAACGGGAGAGGGCACAGCAGTGAGAGGCCTGCGTACTGCAAAAAAAAAAAAAAAGTAGACAAAAGAAGACCTGGCAGGAATGGAGGGAGCAGTGTGCCAGGCAGAGGGAAGAGTGAGGGTCTCAGAGGGAAGGATGTCCCTGGGGAACTTCAAGGAGGCCAATGTGGCTGGAGCAGAGGGGGCGAGAGGAAGAGGGAGGCAGTGTCGGGAGCAGGGCAGGGGGTGGCAGCGGGGAGCAAAGCAGGGCAGATGGGGCCCAGCAATCTCTAGAACCGGCTGTGGCTTTGGCTCCAAGTGAAGCTGGGAGCTGTGGGAAGGTTCTGAGAAGGGAAGTGACATGATCTAACCTAAGTCTTGGCAGGATCACCCTGGTGGGGGTGGGGAGGAACGCAGGGGGGTCAGGCCAGAGGCAGGAGAGGGATTAGGGGCAGCTCCCCTGAGATCATGGTACCAGACTCGCTGGGCGTCCTTCTGAGAGTGTTCCAAAGCTCGGGGCCTGCCCTCAGCTTTGCACTTGGATTTTTGTTTTTTGGGTTTCTTTTGGCCGTGGCGTGGCATACGGGATCTTTGATCCCCGACCAGGGATCGAACCCATGCCCCCTGCAATGGAAGCACAATCCTAACCACTGGACGGCCAGGGAATTCCCCTGCACTTGGATTTTAGAAGACACTGCCCATCTCCTCTGACATCTTGAGTCAAATGGAAGTGTGTGGGCTGAAGGGGGGTCTGGGTAGGCTGGTGTACCCCTAGAGAGGTGGGTGCGAGGCATCCGGGACCCAGGCCTCGGAGTCTGCTGGGGAGACCCGCGCTCAGCAAGTTGCGATCTGTTCTTGCTGACAGTTGTGATGTTGTGATCTGGTCCCCGGGTGAAAAATGTCCACCAACTTGAGGGTGACATGGCTCTGGGGGAATTGTGACTATGTCAGATTCATTCATCGATTCAGCCAGCTAGGCTTGAAGCTGCCGCAGGGAACCACATAAACAAGGGTCTCTCTGATGGCATTTACATCCTGGTGCAATGACTGTCTCCAGATAAAGCCCCTGACACTTTGGAAAGGGGAGTGAGCTCCAACAAGATGACTTTAGTGGTGACAGAGATGAACTTCCTCTTGAAAGCAAATAAAAGCAACTGTATCGGTGCCCAGAGCAAGGGAGACACTTTTTGGTCCCACTTTGTCCAAGGAGCTTGAGTGCATTGTGGTCAGTGTTGGTCAACATTTTGAGAGGGTCCTTGAGCAACTGGAGGGCGCCCAGGGAGCAGGCTCCGGATGACAAGGACGAGAAGCCACGACTTATGTGGGACGGCAAATCCATGAGCGTTTGCTTGACCGCTTCAGGTGCTGGAGATGGTGTTGGCCACCTTCCAGGTGGATGGAGGGCCACGTGAGACTGCGGCCCTGCCCCAGGAGCAGCTTCCCACTCTCCGGAGCTTTTCTGCAGTCAGCAGGCTGCAGTGAGGGGGCTGTGGATTCTTGCATCAGAAGAGATTGGGTTCTGGACGACCACCCGGGTCCCCTCCACCCCTTAGATTTTGTAAATCATCATTGCCCGCATAATAGCAGTGAGGACAGTTACCCGGACAGAGTCAGGGGCCGGGAGGAAGAGAGGCCACCGGCATCCATCAACCAATGCTTAAAAACTAAAAGAAGACATCTCTGCTCAGCCTGACCTCAGCGGGGTCCTTCAGTGATTGGGTCATTCCTTTGTCCGGGTTTTTCAGGGTGCTGGAGAGAGGAGATGAGGAAGAGGAAGAGGGAGGGTGCAGGCCAGGCCCACGTTCACATCCTTCATTTTGACCGTCACTCATGACTTAGACCCGAACTGGATGCTGACAGCGTCCTTGGGCTCCTCCTACAACACGTGACATTGGTCCATACCCTACATGACTGTGGTAGCCTACAGGACTGCACAGTACTTTCTCACATTCATTGTCTTGCCCAGGCCCAGAGGCAGATGTGATCAGCAGCCCCGTTGCTTTTATTTTTTTTCCAATTAAAAAAAATTTTTTTAAATTTGTGTACAATTTTTATAGGTTACTTTCCATTTACAGTTTTTACAAAATGTTGGCTACCTTCCCCATGTTGTACAGTACATCCTTGAGCCTATCTTCTGCCCACTGGTAGAGGCTTGTACCTCCCATATTCCCTACCCCTATATTGCCCCTCCCTCCCCACTGGTAACCACTAGTTTGTTCTCTATATCTGTGAATCTGCTGCTTTTTTGTTATATTCACTAGTTTGTTGTACTTTTTTAGATTCCACACATAAGTGATATCATACAGTATTTGTCTTTCTCTGACTTATTTCACTTAGCGTAATGCCCTCCAAGTCCATCCGTGTTGCTGCAAATGGCAAAATTTCATTCTTTTTTATGGCTGAGTAGTATTCCACTGTGTATACACTACATCTTCTTTATCCATTCCTCTGTTGATGGACACTTAGGTTGCTTCCATATCTTGGCAATTGTCAATAATGCTGCTATGATCATTGAGGTGCATGTACCTTTTCAAATTAGTGTTTGTGGGTTTTTTCCGACATATACCCAGCAGTGGAATTGCTGAGTGACACGATAGTTCTATTTGTAGTTTTTTGAGAAACCTCCGTCCTGTTTTCCACAGTGGTGATCAGCAACCCATCTCTAAGATGCAAGTGAAGTGAGTTGCCTAGGATGCTTGCCCTAAGGCAGATTCTGAACCAAGGATTTTAGCTTCAAAACTAGGCCCTTTCCCCCGGGTCAAATAATAACAGCCTGGCCTGGCCTACCCCACTCAGGGTTATGGAGAGGTCAAGAGACAAGCTGTTTAATAATGGAAACTACCTCGTACACAGAGCGTTCTGGAAAGGGGACTGGTGAGCGGTCCAAGCGTCAACAGGATGTAGTTAAGTTTGCCTTCACCAAAACATTTTTTTAAGCACTGAACAGCAGTATTTGCATACAATGAGTGGGGTACTTGCCAAAAGATTAAGGTAGTCATTGGTTATCAGGGTTTGCTTTGAACAACTAACTGATAAGCAGGAAAACAGCACAGTTGTATTTCATTCATTTACAACCAGGGTGGCACCTCTAGCTGGAAGCCAGCTTTGAGGAGTGAGTGGGTTCCCGCTCCTTCCAGCTAAACCTGAGGTCACCAAGCCGAATCCTCCCAAGTGACCGACAGCTTTGATAATTCAGAGAAGGGGGAGGTCACTGTAAATTAAGGAAATCTTAGAAGGCTTCTTGAAGGAGGTGGCAACTGAAGGGTTTGCAGTAAGTCTTCATCTTTTACTGGTTGTGGAGCCATTTGAGGATGTCTCAAGAAGAATGCACAAAGAGGCAGATTTTTATACTTTTAAGGGGTCCTTGGACCCGCCCCCTGATGCCTATCCCAGACGTCAGGTTAAGAAGCTTTGGACTAGATCCAACCAAAACCCATCCAACTCCTTTAGACTCAGATTCAGGGCCCAGGACTGGAGCTTATGTAAGAGGCAGGAGACTCTGGGGTCCTGCGACCCAAAGCCAGGGTCAAGCCAGAGTGAACAGTACAGATTTGTGGCCAACGAGCGTCAGCCTGGCAAAGGCCACTGGGCCCAAGCCTTCCTGATTCTGTTGGCCGCACCCTGCTTTGGGGAATTCGATCTTGAATTCCCTTTTCAGTGGCCTTTCAGGGAAGTGGCTAGAAAAGCATTTTGAGCAATGAACCATGAGATTATTCTGTCCACACCGAAGCATACTCCTAGAAAGTGTTTACAGATAACTGTCTCCTGTCTGCCTGTCATTCTTCTACAGACCTCTGGCCCATCTGAGCCCCAGCAGCCCCAAGGCAGACCCCAACACCAGCTGAGGTTCTAGGGCCAAGTATTCAAACTGGGTTGCAGAGCACCCAAGGGATTCCAAGAAGGTGGGACCCCATAGGAGGTGGAGCCGATAGGGTTCCGAGGGGCCCTCATCTCCATTTAACTAGATCAGCTTCACTTAGGTCTCGTAGCTTAGGATTCTGTGTAAGACTTCTGTGTGCATTTTGAAAGAATGCCATTACTTCAAGGAGAAGAAAAACAATAAGGCTTGAAAGTAAAATGTTCTAGGAAATTACTTAGGACACACTCCTCTCCTCAGCTGCTCTTCACGGGACTCGTTGGGTCTTCAACTTTGGGCTCTTTACTCCAAGGTGAAGAAGCTCGTGGACAGAAGTGTCCTCCTCCTAGCCTGTGCCTTCACCCCTCAGGAGAGGCTTCCCCACTTCTACCCCAGGCTTGTGGAAGCCCAGGCGCTGCTCAGCCCTCAGCCAGGCCCCCTCCGCCACCACTAGGCAACCCCTGAGCTACAAGCCCTAATTACTCAAGCAGGACTGAGACAGCCTCCCAAAGGGCACCCGGCCCCAATTCAGCTCCCAGTCCTGGGAGAAGGTGACTTGGCCATCCCAGCCCCAAAGCCAGGGCTGGCCCGTGGGCAGCCTCACAGCCGCTGAAGGCTTTCAAGTAGTAGAGACCAGCCCTCTGGCTAGAGCACTCTTGCAATTCATAATGCCAGCCAGGGCTGCTGGGAGCCAGTTCCTAATCCCTTAAATCCTAAGAGCCCTCCCAGCAAGCTGCTGTGTGACCTTGGACAAATAACCGTCTCTCTGGGCTTCCCCCGTCTGAAAAACGAAAGTATGAGGATTCAGTGAAATAACTTCCCTAAACCTCTTAGCTCAGCACCAGAGCATCTGCAAGAAATGATGACTCCTTCCTGTCAGGGTCAGGGTGGGGAGTATAGCGGACACCCTCCAGCCCTGGCTCCGCACCTTTTGCTCTTGGGCCAGGTGCTCTGCTGTGCACAGGGGCAAAAGGCAAAGAACCCGCTGGCCAGAGTCACCCTGGTTCTGGGATTCTGCAGGAAAAGGAGGATTCTGCCCCTGCCCCAGAAGTCCTTGGGAACTTTAGCTCTTGACCCTTTCTAGAAATCAGTAAGAAGGAATCACTCTCCGCACAGGGAGGGCTCAGAGCCTGGCATCTTCCCTCCCACTGGAGGCCGATGGCCCCTTTCCTCATGGACAGGGGCTGGTCCAATGCAGGCCTTTCTCCAGCCCAGGCACGGAGGCTGGTCAAGACGAGGGCCTCTGCTGTGGTCCCGGCTGCCCACTCCCCAGACAACCACCCAGCTTCCCCATTAGTCATTTTCATCTCTGTGTCCAAGTAGCTCAGTTGGTCAGGGTTGGGCTGTGGTGAGGCCGGAGTCATGGGTTACCATGGCAACTCCCCATGCTTGTGGCTGCTTGTTGCCGTGTGTCCTCTCCAAAAGACTGAGATCCTTGGGAGGAAGGGGCGTGTCCTCTCACTCACCAAGTGTCCCAGGCACCTGGCACAGTAGCTGGCACACAGTAGGTGCTTAATAAGTGTTGGTTGCCTGAGTGAAGGCATGACTGATCCATCATGGCTGGTTGGAGCCCGTACCTACGGAGCACCTTTTGATGCTATGTACCAGCACTTGGCGTGTAATAAAGTCATTTATTTCCCACAGCGAGCTCCAGTGTGAGTACTATTATCGTCCTCTTTTTACTGGTCAAGCTTCTGAGGGTCAATAACAAGGTCACACAGCTTGTGAATGACCAAGTGGGATTTGAACCCAGGGCGACTGCTCTTGAACCAGTGAGTTTCGTTGCCTCTCAGTTAATCATCCTACAGGACAGAATAGATCATGTTGACAGCCCCGAGCAGCGTCAGTGCAGCGCCTGCTTTTAGCTGCCGGCAGTCTAAATGGGTCAAACAACATTAAGCACAGCACTCACTCCCAGGGGTGAGTCCGGAGGTGTCCTTCCGCTTGGTTTATTGACTCGGGTGACCAGAAGGTCCCTGGGTAGGTCTAACTCCAGGCCTGGCTCCCGGTGTCGTCAGGACTCAGTGTCCCCTTAGGCAGGCACTCCCTGTGGTGGGGCTGCTCGCGTCTGCCCCATGATGCCTTAAACCCCAAGCTCCCAGTCAAGTGGGGAGCGGGCAGACCCGTGTCCTCCCCCCAGCATTTCCGGAGGCTCCAGGAATTGAGTCTCCCTGGCTGTGACTGGGTTGCACTGAAGCAGTCACTGGCAGTGGTGCAGTCACCGGCTGGCTGGCTGTGGGTCTCAGGCCTGACTCTGAGCCAGGAGTGAACCGGCTCCAGCCAAGCCACAGTGTGTGAAAATGGCAAGGTGGGCTTCTGTGGGGGAAATTGGGCTGCTATTACCAAGGAGCAAGGGGGTCAGGAGCAGACGTATAAGTACTCCTTCTTGTAGAGGGACCAATCCAGTTTGTCATCTCAGGCACAAACTTCCAGGAGCTCCAGGCCTCTCTTAGCCGGTCCTCCCAGGTCTAGTCCTGCAGACCTTATCAGGTCATTTACTGACACCAACTAAAAAGACAGAATAGACTTTTCCGGCTTGAGCCGGAAGCTGTTTGCCCTTAGGGAGTTTGTCCTTCAAAGAGGCAACTTGAGCAGCCACTTAAGGTGGTCCAGCAGGTTGTCAACAGACTTTCTTTGTAACTTTTTCCAGAAGATTTAAGGCCACTGGATAGGAGAGTAAAGGAAGCCCCTCTGCCAAGTCACTGTTAATACTGATGCTTCCCTGGGAGTGAGAAGCCAGCTCTCTGATGCAGGGTCCTTCCAAGGTGGGAGGAAGAGTCTCTGGGTGCCTCTAGAGCTCCGAGGGCCTGGGGGACACAGTCAAGCCCAGCTGGCCAGCCCAGCATGCTCTGACCTCTCACAGGCCCTGTAGCAGGTCATCATGGGGAGCTGGGACCAGCGTGACCACAAAGGGTAGTGTGACCTTCCTGCAGGCAGGCAGTCCTGCCAGACACACCCCCACGCAGTCAGGCCACCCTTGGCTCCCACATGCCATGTCCTCATGTCTCACGTGGCAAAGGGGGCAGTCTCGCCTCACCTCTCCAGGCCACTTCCCTGTGAACCCGCAGCAGAAGTGGTGGGGGCCCTCCAGGCCCACCAGGAGCATGGGGAAGTGTGGGCTGGGAACACTGTGTGCCCTCAGGGCTCACGCCTCTTTGGCTGGCTGACCAGTTGTCCTGGTTTGGGGGCCACCTCTTGAGCCTTCATGTTGGCAGGTGTGCGTGTGTTTGTATGTACGTGTGCGTGTGTGTGTGTGTGCACCCATGTTTAGTTTTATTTCTTTCTTAAGGAGCCAGTATACAATTGTGATTCAGATTTTGAGCTCAGGAACCAACAAACCAAAACTCATATGCTGGCTCTTCCACTCACTTGCTGCGTGGCCCTAGGCAAGTTACTAGACCTCTCTGAGCCTCAGATTCCTCATCTGTAAAATGAGATCTCAGTGAGACACTGTATGGAAAGTCCTGGCCATGCTGGTGAGGCTATGGATCGTGTTTGACGGTCCACTGCAACCCCTCTCGTGCACTCTCTGCAAAAGCCTCTGGGGCATATCTTTACGACAGAGAGCTTGTTTTAAGTGATGCCGATAGGTTAGTGTGGGGAGGGGCGCTGTGCCACTGGGAACCCAGACTTTGAAGAGACAGACTCGGGTTTGAGTCCCAGCCCTCCACCTCTCTGCCCAAGCTTTCCGTGGCTGCCTTGATACACACCACACACTCAATGGTTAAAACAGCACACGTTTGTTCTCTCACAGTTCTGGAGGTCAGATGTCCAACACGGTCTCACTGGGCTAAAATCAAGGTGTCAGGGTTATGTTCCCTCTGGAGGCTCTAGGGGAGAATCCATTTCCTTGCCCTTCCCAGTTTCTGGAGGCGCCTACATTCCTTGGCTTGTGGCCCCTTCCTCCATCCTCAAAGCCAGGAGCATTGCATCACCCTGACCTGGCTTCCACGGTCACATCTCCCTCTCTCTTCTGTCTCCTTCTGCCACTTCTCAGGCCCCTTGTTATTATACTGGGCTCACCTAGATAATCCAGTACAGTCTTTCTATTTTAAAGTCAGTTGATTAGCAAATTTAATTCCATCTGCAACCTTAAATCCTCTTTCCCATGTAAGTTAACATAGTCACAGGTTCTGGGGATTAGGACATGGGTGTCCTGGGGGAGGCCATTATTCTGCTAGCCACACTCTCAGCCTCAGTTTTCTCATCTATAATGTGACAATGCCAGTCCCAACCTCCCAAGGCCATTGGGAGGATTCCAGAAGACTGTCGAACATGCCAGCCAGGGGCTCAGAAAATGCTGGTTGGATCTGCCCTGAATACCTGCTGAATGCAAAACTGTGTTCCAGGTGCCACCCAGAGTCACCAGGCATGGAAGATGTCACAGTCCCTGTCACAGAGCGGCTGGCATTGTGGCTAGGGCAGTAGAGTGTCTCCTATAGGGTTTGTCCTTGGAGAGCAAAACAGAACAGGGGACTTGAATTAACCCCACACTGGGTTGGCATCTGCTCCACAGAAAAGAAAACTCTGGGTCATCCCGGAAGGCTTCTTATGGGGGTAGATTTGACAGTACAGAAAGGTGTGCAGGGGGCTCTCCTAGGTCATAGGGCCAAGGTAGGCATTGCAGGAGAAAAACACACAGCGTTCCGGGTCCCATCTTCGGTCTAGCTGGGAAAAAGGACCCATGGCTCTCAGTGACACTGCAGTGTGGTGGGTACTCTAATGGAGCGGGATGCAGTTCTGAGCACAGGGCAGGGTTTCCAGTCAGTCTGTGCCACTGTTAATAAAGCTCTTCCTACACACTAAGTGATTTCCAGGGACAATCTGATGTGCTCCTTGGAGCAAACCAGTGAGGGAGGAACTATAACTGTCCCCATTTGAAAAATGAGAAAACTAAGGCTCACAGAGGTTAAATACTTGCCTAACAGCACACACAGTCGTGGGATCTGAATCCGGGCAGTCCGGCTTCTGCGGAAGGAAGGCTGGCAATGGCTAGGACCAGGGTCTAAGGTGAGGCATCAACAATGAGGTGGAGGCCACAGAAGGAGAACATTCCAGGCAGAGGGGAAGAGCACATCTGGAAAATGGGAGATGAGTGATCCTGGCCTGGCCAGAACAGAAGTGTGAGCGGAGAATGGTGGGAGATGGGCAGGGCAGAGCTCATAGAGCTTGGTGGCCGTCGGGTGGAATTGGGACTTGATTAGAAGAGCGCTAGGGAGAGGCTTCCCTGGTGGCGCAGTGGTTGAGAGTCCGCCTGCCGATGCAGGGGACGCGGGTTCGTGCCCCGGTCCGAGAAGATCCCACATGCTGCGGAGCGGCTGGGCCCGTGAGCCATGGCCGCTGAGCCTGCACGTCCGAAGCCTGTGCTCCGCAGCGGGAGAGGCCACAGCGGTGAGAGGCCCGCGTACCGCAAAAAAAAAAAAAAAAAAAAAAAAAAAAGAGCGCTAGGGAGCCACAGAAGGGTTTCTACAGGGTGCATGACCAGACTGGGTTAATGGCAGGTGAGGGAAGCCAGAATTTCCAGCAGAATTCTCTCATGTTGGAGGGCTGAGGCACTCTCTGAGGACCGCTGAAATCCATTATTCTGCAGGGCTGGTGCTAAAGGGAAACCCCGCCTCGCCTGGCTTCCTGGGCCGAGGCCCATGTGGCTTTGCTCTCAGCATCCTGGCCTTTGCAGGATGTGCTGACCAGGTCATTTCCCGTTGCAATGTCCTGTCACTTCTCCTGAATCCCCCAGCCCTCCGGGCCCAGATCCCCAGCCTGATAGTACGACGCCAGCCAGCCGGAAGGGTCAACCCCATACCGTTTGACCTTCGTCCAGCAGAGATTAAACTGATTCCTAATTAATAGCCTGTAGGATAGACAGTTACCTTGGTACAGCCTGCAAGTAATTTGAAGCTTGTCTTCAGGAGGCCGGTCCATAAATAATGCTTAATTAGCTGAAGGTTTCCCTGGGACACACCAGCTCAAGGGCCTCTGAACTTCAGGTTGGGGTGGGAAGGGGATGCTGAAAGAGTTACCCCCATAAAAACAGCTGTCTTTCTTTACCCAAGACAACAGCTATATTCTCACCTTCGCCAGCAGCTCCCAGAAATGGTGCCAGGGTCCCAGCTCAGCCGCTTCCCGGCTGTGCCCTCGACATTTCCAGGACCTCAGTGCCTCATCTCTAAAGTGGGCCACAGCTCGGTCCACAGCCCCTTGAGGACTTGCCTAAATGTATATGGGTCGAATTAAGGGGGGAAAAAAGGATTTTAGAGCTTTCTGGATGTTGGAAGTGAGGCCAAGGGGTTGCGGGCCTCACTATAGCACCTTTGAGAAGCCCCTGAATAAATGCTGACCGTGGCAATGACCGTTACATGGCCACTGTTGCCCTTAAATCTAATATGCCTCCGTATTGCTTTTTGCATGGGTCCCCTGGGTGCACAGACAGCCCTTAACTAGCTAGCTGTTGTCAGCTGTCTGTCTGGGATGTGTTGTCCATTCTACAGCAGGGAGTGGCTTGGTTGGAGTGAGTTTCCTGCAGCCCAGGGAAGGCGTGGAAGGGCCGAGAGCCCACGTGTTGTCCCCCACCCTGGGTACGGCTACTAAGCACTTTCTGTGTATGACCGCCCTGCCCAGCTTCCTGGGTGTGCGACCCAAGCTGTCACACACGACCCCTCGCTCAGAAGCGCCCTGTACGTGTCAATGCCCTGCTGTCACCACTGTGAAATTCTCAATAATTTTTCAACTAGCGGCCACACATTTTCCTTTGTCACGGGCCCAGCGAGGGATGTGGCTGGTCCTCGTGACAGCCATACTGCCTGGGTTGTCAACTTTATCCCTCCCAAGATCCTCTCCAGGGATGTTATCATCCGTTTCACGGGGGAGGCAAAATGATTTCGTTCATTCACTCACATATTCCCCAGGCAGCTGATGACCGAGCCAAGTGCTGGGAACACATGGTGAGCCGACATTCTAGAGTGTGTGTGCACTGGGGGGAGGGGACAGGCAATAAACAAGCAAACAAATAACAAAATTTCAGATGGTGACACAATGTTGGAAAGACAAGAAAACAGGGTGATGTGAGGGAGAGGGACTTAAATATTAACTTCAGAGAAAGGGAAGCTGGCATGGGCTCTGGTGTTATAAGCTGGGTTCTTGGGGTGCTTTTTAAAGATCTGGGGTCATTCTAGGTTCCCCAACTCCTAAAAGGACTTGAGTTAGTGGGGTCCAAGTAGGGGAGCCAATGTAGGGGCTCCTGGGGCCCCGGGGACTAATTTACCCATATGTTCCCATAGCCCCAGCTTCTCACAGTAAACACAGAAGGCTGAGTTTGGGGGGCTGGGCGGGGAAGGAGAGGGCTGGCCCCGACTTCTCTGAGTGCCTCCAAGTTCTCACAGGCCAGGCCCCTGCACCTGAGGCTTCTAACCAGCCCTGGCAGCCTGCTGAGGGTTTCTTGTACTTTTGACCTTCCCCACACCAGCAGAGGGAAGCCAGTTTCAAACCTCCCCACTTCCCCGGTGGGAGATGGTGAAGCCCAGAGATGCCAAGTGACTCATGCAAAAGTCACACAGCAAATCAACTCCAGAGCAGAGTGCTGGTCGGCCTGGCCCCGGTCAGGCGGACTTCCATTCCCAAGGGGCGGTTCAGAGCCTGGGGCTGCCAAGGGTAGGCAGGCCAGGGCCGCTCTGGGAGCTCTCTGGAAGAAATAGTAGCCCCCTGCCCTGTGGAGTGGGGGAGTGCCTGGTGGGCGGCCACCGGGACACGTTGGCATCCGCTTCCACCTGAAAAAAGGGCCTTCAGCGCCCCTGGCTTCGCTGAAGACGAATGAGTTTCCCAGAAAGCCGAGTGCAAAGGCAAGCACTTCCCCAGTCTGTTGGGCAGAAAAGCCCAAAGCTGACCCCAGAGGCCCAACTCTCGGGTTTGGGGGCCCCCTGGGGAGGCAGGGGATGGGGTGCCTAGTGGAGAGGCTGACCCCGGATGAGTGGAAGCTGCCAGGCTCCAGGGATGCTCCGGAGGAGGGAGGCCGCCCTCCAGCTGGGCCGGTGCCTGCCCGGGGGGCGGCGGAGGCGGCGGCGGGAAGGTTCACGCTGCGGCCAGCAGACTGGCTGCGTGTTGCAACGTCTGGTGGCGTTTGCAGCATCCTGTCCGTGTGTGCAGCTGGGGTAACCTCGGGCCGGCGCGGAGGAGCGTGTGTGGCTCTCAGGCCGCGCGGCCTGGAGGCTGCTGGCACCTTGCATCTCATTTACAGCTCCGGGTTCAGCCGCAGGTCAGCGGCGCGGGTGACATCACGGCGTTTGTTTACCGCTCGGCCGGAGGGAGGAAGCGCGGGCGGTCCCCGCAGAGGGAGGGGACCCTTTCCCCCCTCCGCCCCCCCCCCACGCCCGACGCCAACCTGGCTCCGCCCCGCCGCCCCTGCGGCCTCCCCATCCTCGCCCCGCCCCCAGCCCCACTCTCCTCCCCGCTGCCCCTTCCCCTTCTTCATCCCCAGCCCCACCTCCAACACGATGCCCCTCCTCACCCTCCAAAGACCCCACCTGTGAAGCCCCTGCTCCTCCCGGCACCTCCGGCCACAGCCCCGCCCACACCCTCCCCATCTACAACCCACCACCCCCACCCTTCCCCTACCCCTTCCACCCCTTTCCCGTCCGCCCAATGGGAACCCAGCCCAATCCCCACACGGGACTCCAGCCCAGTCCCACCCCAGCCCCTCTCGGGACCACCGCAGGACCCCACCCGCCGCCCGCCCGTCCCTGGGCCCATTTTCAGAAGGACTTCCTGGAGCCTCCTGCCAGATCCGTTGAGGTTTCCCCCGGCAACGACTCCTGCCACCCCCTCACCCCATCATGTGAGCGGGGACCCGCCTCCCTGCACGGAGCGGGCCGCGATGGCCGGCCACTTTGTTACTGGCAACTGGTGTGTTTACCCGGGCACGCTAGGTGGGTAGCTGGCCTGCTTGGCCCGCATCCAGGCACCCTCCACCTGGAACTCCTTCCTCCCTCACCGCCCCGCCCCTCCCTCCGCTTAGGCTGAGTTTTCTGGAAGCTGAAGGGACCTAAGTCAGGATCTTTCTCTTCGTCCATACCTGGAACTTGCCAAAGCCCGCCTTCCCAGGAGAGGAGGCTCAGGGCCTCAGTTATGGCAACACTGTTCTTCCATTTTCTCAGGCCAAACCCTTTAGGGCCCTCTTGGCACCCCTCTTCCTCTGAATCCATCCTCCTCCATCACCTCCCCCCAAGTGCCCCAGCCCCATTCACCTCCACCTATCACATCGGTCACCTGTGGGTGCAGCAGCAGCTCCTCAAGGGCCCTCGTCCACCTCCCTGGTTCCCGCCCCCATTCCAAACCCCCAGTGCTGCGATCAGAACTCGTTCCAGAATCCAAGTAGAGCTGTCCTTCGTCTGTTCACAACCCTCCGAAGGACTTGCACCTCACTGGGAAGAGAATTCAAAGCACACCACCCCCATGGCTACAGCCCCTAACCTCACGTCTCCTACTCAGCTCTTCCACTTGGCCTCCTTGCTGTCCCCTGAACACACCAAACTCATTCCTACCCCCGGGCCTTTGCACTGGCTGTTCCCTCTGCCTGGAATGCTCCTTCCCCAGATGTCTGCATGGCTTCCTCCTTCACTTCCCTTAAGTCTCTACCCAAATCAGAGAGGTTTTCCCTGTCCCCCATCCCCATCTAAATATCACTCCCACCACACAATCACTCTGTCCAGCCTCCCCACAAAGCTTCGTGTTCCTTCCATGCACTTTTGGCCACCTTTATATATTATATGGTCAATCGTCTATTGTCCGTTGGCCCCCATCTTCCCCATACACACATGAAAGCAAACTCCAGGAGAGTGGGATGAATTTATTTCCTGTTGTATCCCGGGGCCTCCAACAGTGTCTGGCAATCCAGTCACCACCCAATAAATTACTCCTTGAATGAGTGAGTGAATGAACAAATGAGTGAATGAGGCAGGACAGGGAGTAGTGAGAGAGCTTGGCTTTGGAGTCCAGGTTCAAGTGTTGCTTTGGGGTCTGGGTTCAAGACCACTTTGGGCCATGGCTGTGGTCCAGGTGAGGGATGATGGGGGCTGGGCCCAGAGTGGTAGCAGTGGAGGAGGTGACGGAACCAAGGATGCTCCTGGCATACGCCCAGCTACTCAGCCTGTCTGAGCACGGGACTTACGGTCCCATTTCTCAGGATGGTAATACTGAAGGCCTGCACCAGGCTGGAGAGTGGTCTGCAAATGCTGCCTGTCCTCTCCCCTCCTCGGTAGCCCCACCTCAAGGTCACCTGGAGCTCTCCATCAGAGGTCAGGAGGGAGGAACTGGGGCAATGGTCAGGGGGCTTCAGCTGGTGACTCTGGCCCGAATTTCCCCACCCCTGTGTTTTGCCAAGGGCGGTCTGAGGACAGACAGGGAGAGGCACAGCCCTTGAGTTTCTGGCTGGAAGTGAGACGTTGTTCTGCCTTCCCATAGAGTCAGGCTTCGAGACGGTTTCCTTGGAGGGTTTTTCCAGAGGTCTTAGAACCAGAAATGTTCCCAAGAATCACACTCAAAGATGAGATGGGACTTAGATGAGTTGCCACACTTGGTTCTGTGAGCTGTAGCTCTTGGCAGGCAGTGGTATTAGGTTTTGAGGGGGTGCCCTCTGTCCTCGGGGACATGAGGCGTTCATCACGGAGGGAGACATGTCTCAGCGACTGAAAAAGAAGAGATCTGGGAAGTTCAAAAAGCAGGGACACGCACACGGATGTTTATAGCAGCTTTATTCCTAATCGCCAAAACTTGCAACCAAAAAGTCCTTCAGAGGCTTCCCTGGTGACACAGTGGTTGAGAGTCCGCCTGCCGATGCAGGGGACATGGGTTCGTGCCCCGGTCCGGGTAGATCCCACATGCCGCAGAGCGGCTGGGCCCGTGAGCCATGGCCGCTGAGCCTGCGCGTCCGGAGCCTGTGCTCCGCAACGGGAGAGGCCACAGCAGTGAGAGGTCCACGTACCGCAAAAAAAAAAAAAAAAAAGTCCTTCAGTAGGGGAATGGACAAATAAACTGTGGAACATTCAGACAATGGGATATTATTCAGCACTGAAAAGAAATGAACCATCAAGCCGTGAAAAGACACAGAAGAACCTTAAATGCATATTACTAAGTGAAAGAAGCCAGTCTGAAAAGGCTACATCCTGGATGATTCCAACTATATGCCATTCTGGAAAAGGCCAAACTATGGAAACAGTAAGAAGATCAGTGGTTGCCAGGGGCCGGAGGAAAGGAGGGAGACCCTAGAGGATCTCTAGGGCAGTGGAACTACTCTCCCCGATACTACAGTGGTGGATGCATGTCATTATACATTTGCCAAAACCCATAGAAGGTACAGCAGCAAAAGTGAACCCTAATGTAAACCATGGACTTTGGGTGATAATGATGTGTCAGCGTAGGTTCATCAGCTGTAACCCATGTACCATTCTGGAGAGGGCTGTCGATAGTGGGGAGGCTGTGCATGTGGCAGTGGTAGGAGTTCAGTGGAAACTCTCTGTACCTTCTGCTCACAATTGCTATAATTTAAAACTGCTCTAAAAAACAAAGACTATTAATAAAAAATTATTTTTAAGAAGCAGGGGTAGTGTTGGGGAGAGAATATCTGTGGGGGTCGGGAGGACTTTACACAAAGGCCTCTCAGGTAAAGAGACATTTGAGCAGAACCTGTAAGAAGAGAGGGTGTGGGGAGGGGGCCACTTGGGCAAAGAGGACAGAGAACAGCTGGTGTGAAGGCCCTGAGGTAGAAGTCGGCTGGGTGGTTATGCAGGCAAGGAGACCAATGTGGTGGAGACCAGTCAGCCCTGGGAGGGGAAGAGCTGAGGGGGCAGAGAGACAGGAGCACGTTGGAGCAGGACAGGCTTGTGGTCATAGTAAACACTGTCAATTTCGCTCTGGGTGAGACGGGAGCCACTGGGAGTTGTAAGCAGAGTGACAAGGTCTGACTTACGTTCTAGAAGGATCTCTCTGGCTACTTTGTTGAGAATAGACCGAGGCAGGGGCACTGGGGCAAAGGTCAAAGCTGGGAGACCACTTTGGGCCATGGCTGTGGTCCAGGTGAGGGATGATGGGGGCTGGGCCCAGAGTGGTAGCAGTGAAGGAGGTGACGGAACCAAGGGTGCTCCTGGCATACGCCCAACCACCAGCCCTGGGCGTCATGCCAACCTGCGCTCTAAAGGCCACCGGTATCCTGGCAGTGGGGCGAGGGTCATCACTGTCACCCATTCAGCAAATACTCAGTCAGCAAGACCAGGCACTGTACCAGGACAGGGTGGCGTCTTTCCTTCTTTCCGCAGGATGTGGACGCCTCGCTGTGCAGTCCTCGTCCCATGGCATGTGGGACACCCGTGCAATGAATGGATCCATCCTTTTACAGGGTCCCTTTGATCCTGCAGGTGAAGGACAGAGGCGGAGGGCACAGGATGGGGCATCAGACCACGCAGGTTGGAGTTCCAGCTCTGCCACCTACCAGCTGAGTAACTTTGGGTATATCGGATAGCCCCCTGTGCCTCGGTTTTCTCGAGTATGAAAAGGGTACAGTATCCCCCTCCTAGAGCTGCCAGAGGACGAGGTGAGAGACCGCAGCAGGTGCTGAGCTCAGTGCAGGCAGGTAGCGAGCCCTCGTGCTCATCCCCGTGCCTCCTAAGGGACCAGCTGGACGGTGGCCGGAAGTCTCTGCCGGCCCCAGGCTGTGGTCAGCGACTTGTGGGAAGAGGACACCGCTGGGCAATCTAATTTGAGGAGCTTCAAAACAATCCTCTCCAACAGCTGAGCCAGCAGTAGCCAGAACATTCTCTGCAGGCCCGGGCAGGGGACGAGCCTGTGCAATCCGACCACGCGGCTCCATGGGAGGCCCTGCCTGCCGCTCAGCGGTGCAGGAGCCGGAGAGGAAGGCTGGCTCTGGCCTACGTCCCTAAGAGAGGGGCCCTGTGGTGACCCGCTGAGGTCACGGCTCAACAGCGGGACACAGGTAATGAACCTGAGGCTGCTCAAAGGGCAGGGTGCAGACAGGGGTCTGGAAACAGGGCTCCCAGGAGAAAAGGCAGAAAGGAAGTCCAGGAAGGAGACAGCTGGAGATGGTACCCGATCTCTGTCATCAGTTGCCTTTTGGAAGAAGAAAGGCTGATGGCTTGTTGGGGATGTGGGAGTGATAGGCCAGCACTCCCAATGGGTGAGAGCTAGAGGCATCCAACCCGGGTTCATTTGTAGGAAAAAAAAAAAAAAAACTTCCGTCCTAAAGAGCAAAGGGCTGTGATCAAGAGTGTTAGCATTCAAACTTCATTCTTTTTTTTTTTTTTTTAGCAGCAGAATCTTTGTAGAAATGACTACTATAGAAGCCCAATGAGAGTGCCACTGCCTGGATGATGGAGGATGGAGAGCCGGCTTGGGACCCTGTCTACCAAGCCCCCCACCCCTCGGCAGCCCCTGAAGCTCCTCGCTAGAGCCCCCAGGGTCCCCAGAGCTCAGCGTGAAAACCTCTCCTAAGAAATCCTCCTAATGGGTGACCCGCAGCCCGCTTTGCAGCTGGACGCTTTTGACGCTGGTCTCCTCCTTCCTGGGTTGGGGGTGTGAACAAAGGAGGGTCCTCTAAATCTGGTGGAAGGATGGGAATGGGGAGCTCTCTAAGATTCTGGGGTTCAACCCCGGTCAAGGCTGTGTCCACAGGTGAGGCAAAGAAGCCCCAGCTGGGGTCTTCCAGGCGTCCGTCACCCCCATGACTCCAGTTTTGTGGAGGATGGCGGGATCTTCTGTGAGCAAGTGGTGATCTATTTCTGTTCCTGGGTTAATAATAATAGTAGAAGTAGTAGTAATAATAAAAATAATAGCTAGCATTTGTCATGTCCTTTCCTCATCCTCCCAACCACCCTTCCAAGTGGATGCTTCATAACCTTAATTTATAGAGAGGTTATGTGAGTTTTCCAAGTTTGTGTAAGTGGTAGATCAGAGAACTGAACCAAGGCTATCTGGCTCCGGAGCCCATGTTCTAGGCTACTCTACTCAAGAGAGAGAGAGGTCTCTTTTTGGAAATGGACAGGCATGTGAAAGAGGAGAAAGCTCAAAATGTAACTTATCCTATAGGCAGACCTACTGAGAGTGTGTATATCAGTGTTTCAAATAGGACCTGCCCGCCCTCAGGCGTGTCCACTCAGCCTCTCCTTGCTGGCGACCTGCTGTGTATCACACGCTCGGTTTTGCTGTTCGCTTGTTCTCATCTGGCCACAGGATAGATTTTTATTCACACCCTCCTGCTGGAGGTGCTGGGCGTGGAGAGCTATCTGCCCTCCACATTGTGACTTTCCCGCCCCTCCCCACCCTGCCGTGCTTTGGGGTCTGGTGGGTATTTTCCTTCCATCTGAGAAGCCAGCGGAACACCGCTCTGCTCCAAAACATGGGGCCCATGGGACATGCCTGCCAAAGACCTGCCCAGGGACTTAGATCTTTCCGGGGCTGCCAATTATAAACAGATGCTCCTCCTGGGACCCACCCGGAGGCCACCCAGCTCATGTCCCTGGTGGGACCATGCGCCACAGCTGAACTCCAGCAATGAACGCCAAGGCCAAGCATTTGTGTGAGCCCCTCTGGGTGAGGGAGGCAAGGCCGGGTGGAGGAGAGGCGCTCGCTGTTCTTTGATCAGCAGATTTTTCTCGAGGTCTCCTGGGAGCAGTGCCATGAGACAAGCTTGTTGGCTTTTACTCTGTACCCGGCCCATGCTGGATGCTGAGGTCAGGAGATGACTGACTCGCTGGAGGACCTCCCGAGCCTGTGGAGGAGCTTGTTCACAAATAGGTCCAGCACACTCACATCTGTGCACTAGTGGCGGGACAAACAAGGGTTAGTGTTGGCACTCAGGAACATGGGTCCTGAGTCACACTATGCCGCTGCTTATAAGTGGTGTAACCTTGGATAAGTCATTTCATCTGTCTGCACCTCACCTGTGGAATGGAGAGAGAAGTCATACCTACTGGTGGGATTGTGAGTATGAAAGGAGAAAACACTTGGATGTAAAGTGTTCAATAAATGTTAGCCAGTATATAGTGGTGTTGTTATTGTTGTAGGGATGATGGAAGGAGGAGCCAGGGAAGCTTCAGAATTGCGGGGCCATTCAAGCAGGGTTCTGCAGGATGAATAAGAGTCCACAAGTAGCCTTGGCATTTAAAACAGAGAAAAACAGTCTGTGCTGGGCACTAGGTAGGGTCACAGTGAACCCAGGATGGGTGAGATTTAGTTCCTGCCCTCCTGGAGACAGTATGTAGATGTGAAATGGTGAGACATCACACACAGGGCCAAGTACAGTGCGTAATGAGTGAGTGTAAGCTGGGAACTCTGGAGCCCCAGTGAGCTCCCTCATGCATTCACTCAGCAGTGGGGAGAGACATGCAGCTAGTCACCTCACAGTGGATGGGAGCCCTGAAGAGGCAATGCCAGGGACCTGGGGAGCAAGCCAGGGTTGGACCGGCTGTGCTGAGTTACTTGTGTGAAAAATGGCCTGTTTTGGAAATGATCTGTGGGAAAGCTTTTATTCTGTCCTCCTTTTTTAAGATCATAAATGATGGAACTTGTCTTTCAGAGGCATTTTTCCTATATAGACAAGCACAAAGAAGCAAACCTATGATCCCACCCAAGACAAGCCCTGTTCTTGTGTAGCCTGGTGACGTCCACCAACTTACTACGTTTTTAGAGCTGAGATTATCCTATATGGGTAATGCTGCACCCTTTTCTCCTGACCATTTGTCCATGGTGTGAACTCTCATCATTCTAATGGCTGCAGAAGAGGGTATGTCAAGGGGCTGTGCTGTGATTTTCTCAGCTCTTCCTCTCCACGGGAACTAACAGCAGAGCGCAGATGCTGCACACTAGGCGGGTGCCAGCTTTTGCATGTTTCATCCTCACAAGAGAGGAGACGGCTTTTCTTCTCCTGGGAGAGGGAATCATGGTGAAAAACCTCAGTTCAAATCCCACCTCTGCCCCTTGGTTGCTGTGTGACCTCAGACAAGTTGCTTAGCCTCTCTGAGTTGCAGTTTCCTTAGATATACAACGGGCGTAATACAGCAACCACAGAAATGTCCCAGTTTCAACAACGTTGCCCTTTTTATTCTTTATCCCACTCACAGCGATTTGTGTCCGGCTGTTTTCTCATTCCTTCGCTGTCTCCCTGAGGCGGAGACCATGTCTGTTTTGCTCTCCGTTAAATCCCGCAAAGGCACAACACCCAGCCCGCTGCAGGCCCTCTGCGCGGTCCTGTCGAGGGGTTGTGGATGTTGAGGGACATGAAGCTGAGGTCTGGGTGGGAATAAACACTGGTGTGAGGACTCAGGGGATTTGGGAGCAGAATTCTCAATGCTCAGAAAAATCCCACCGTCCCTCGGGTTTCAGGGGTGCATCTGAGGAGGACAAAGGCTCCGGGTTCAAATCCTGCCCCCGCCACCCACTGAGTGCGACTTTGGACGAGTTAACTCAGCGCCTTTGAGCCAGTGTCCTCAGCCATAAAACGTGGATCGTGGGCTTCCCTGGTGGCGCAGTGGTTGAGAGTCCGCCTGCCGATGCAGGGGACGCGGGTTCGTGCCCCAGTCCGGGAAGATCCCACATGCCGCGGAGCGGCTGGGCCCGTGAGCCATGGCCGCTGAGCCTGCGCGTCCGGAGCCTGTGCTCCGCAATGGGGGAGGCCACAACAGTGAGAGGCCCGCGTACCGGAAAAAAAAAAAAAAAAAAAAAGTGGCTCGTGATAGCCTTCAGCTTTGGGGGCTGCTCGGGGGTTCAGGCTCGCTGCGAGGTCAGCTCCGAGGGAGAGGAGGGCGGGACCCCGTGCCTCTGCTGAGAGGCCTGGGACGCCAGAGGTCTTCACCCCCCCTTCCCTCCTCCTCCCCGGGACGGAAGCTAGCCATTTGCCCCCCGAGGGGAGGGGAGGCCAAGGGGTGTCTAGTGCCCCTGAGCTCTTATTTTATAAACTCGGCTTAAGCGTAAATCCCGGGGCCGCTGACCCTCCCCAGCTGCGCCCTGTCCTGGGAGTTGATTAAGAGGAGGCCATGTTGGGTTCCAAGGGCTCATAAATCTGCCCCCTCCCCAGGCTGCTTACCCCACGCTCCTCTCAGCCCCTTGCCTCCCGCCCACCCCATCCTTACCCGCATTTGGGCACTGGGTGGGACTCCTGTCCTGTCAGCTGTCCGGGGTCACCCCCAGGTGACTCTGGTGAGAAGCCACCCGGACCAGCCTCTGAGCTGTACCTGCCAGGTTCCTGGTCGGTGACTCTGGGTCCCCAGAGGGGTCCGGGCAGGGCACTGGAAGAGGAGGGACAGTGGCTGTAGCAGCTCCAACTGGGCGGCTCCTAGCCAGGAAGGGCCCCCATCCCCCCACGCAGCGCTCTCCCTCACCTCCCACCCCCAGTGGCTCAGTTACTGGAAGGCTCCATCGAGGTGACCAGCCCTGGCCTCCCTGTCACCATGGAGACGCACCTGGGTCCTAAGACAGGAAGATGCCCAGCCTGGCTCCCCAGGGACTCGCCTGAGGAAATGCACAGCAGTGCAGAGGCTGCACACACACACACACACACACGCACACACACGCACGCACACACACGCGCACACACACGCACGCACACACGCGCGCGCACACACACACACGCACACGCACACACGCACGCACACGCACACACGTGCACGCGTGCAGAGAGAGGCACATTCACTCAGACACGCACAGAGAGAGACACACAGTGAGGCTGCACACACACACACACACACACGTGCACGCGTGCAGAGAGAGGCACATTCACTCAGACACGCACAGAGAGAGACACACAGTGAGGCACACACACACACACACACGTGCACGCGTGCAGAGAGAGGCACATTCACTCAGACACGCACAGAGAGAGACACACAGTGAGGCACACACACACCGGCCTGGGCCTCACCTCACAGCTCAGTCCTGGGTGGTTCTGAGGCTCTGGGTGAAAGTCCGGGTCTCGCTGACTCTTGGGCTAAGCAGCCTCTGTGTTGAAGGTTCTGGGACCCTAAATGGCTCAGTCGAGGAAACTGGGCTCGTCTCAGCCTCAGAGAGGCTATTTAACCACCTCCCGTCCTGTCCCACCTACGGCCATGAACTTTCGTTCATTCGCTCAACAAATAGCACTTGCATTGCTGGGCCCTGAGATATGAAATGAACAAGGCAGGATCAGGGCCCCCGGGAGCTCCCTGCTCAGAGGGGTGGGTGGGGTGAGGAGGACAGAAAGCAAACCCGTCACAGTGTCTGGAGAGAGGTGGGGCCTCTGAGCACAGAGCATGAGGCCAGCCCCCCAGCCCACCAGGGGCATCCTCAACAGACCCCCAAAAGGACATGGCCAGACCTCAGCGTCCCACCTGGGTGTATATACGTGGAAGACAGTGGGGCACAGCCTTCGTTTCGCCTCCCTCACCCTAGCCCCTGTTTCCCTCTCCAGGGTGTCCTTCTAGCCATGCAGACCGAGCTGGCCTTCCCTGTTCCCTTTCTGCTGGTTTTCTTGTGCTCTCAGGCACCTGGACCGCTGCGCCTTCCAACAAGCCCCTACCCCCACTTTAAGCTTGCCTTCTCTTGTCCAGAAGTTCTCAGAGTCCCAGAGGCTCCTCTCTCATCCTCAGCCAGGCCCTAGGAAACTCTGCAAGCCCCAGGGTCCTGTTCCCCATATGAGATGGATGTGGGATGGGGTTAGGCAGGGACCAGGGTATGAGAAATGAGACCAAGGATTTCCTTCACCTCAGACTGACATACTCAGAAATTACATGGATGGATGATGGAGTGGGGTGGATGGATGGATGGATGAGTGGATGGATGGATGTGAGGAAGGATGGATGGACAGACAGATGGGGTGACAAGGGAGGATGGAAGGAAACTAGGATGACAGTGACTACCAGGCAAGAGTGAGGTCTGATATGGTGGAAGATGCCTGAACAGATGTTTATCTCTTCTCCGTGAAGGAATCTCTCCAGCCTCTCCTGGAGGAACACATTCTAAGTCTGTTTTTAGTTCAACAGACAAGAAAGTGTCCCTTGGAGCCTGTCTAATTGCAGACCTTTTGCTCTTGAAGGACTTTTGTGGTCGTGGAGGGTGGCTGATGGAATTCTCCCTCGTAAAGCCTTTCCTGTATTTCAAGACTCCAATTAAAATAAATAAACTGGTTGGACAAGGTGGGGTTTTCAAACTGGGCTTTCCCAGAGATGTTTCAAGAGTTGAAAGAACACTTTTATTTTCCTTTAAGAAATATTTCGAAAGTTTTAAAAACTCTAATAAAAAAGTCAAATCCATGGAAGCCACCAACACATTTGTGTGTCCCGCCAGCTAACCCATTTTGTGCCTTTTGTGGTTATGTGAAAGTTCTGAGATTTCAAGGTAAACAGTTGATAAACGGTTATCACCAACAACTACTTATCTGCGTGACTTTTCTCCTTACCGAGTCCAGAGCAAAGTACAGAAATCAGTTAGATGCTGGTCTGGCGTGACTGGAGTTAGTCCATCACTCCCACTTGAGAATGTTTGTCTTCGCAGCTCAGCCCTTCTACTCTCATTCGTTGCTTTTAGTGTAAGAAAATATGGAGTTGGACGTGTAATTTGTTCCTTTTACTGGTTTCACATATGGGGTTCCGTGTTAGGTTTTATTTTTTAAGGAGAAATTTCATGAATAATTTTTAAAAGAAAGAGAAGAAACCAAAATAGAAACCCATTAGATTAATCCCCCAGGAGACTTTTATCTCTTCCTTTCTCTGATTCTCTCCAGCCCCCAGCCTTTCTCCCTCTGTGCTGATTAAGCTGGGTCTCAGGATTCTTCGTTCCCCGTCGCCCGACCCTGGTTCTTTTACCAACAGGGGCCTCTCTGGACCCAACGACGTACCATGGGAAGGAGTGTCATTCTCCTGTGGGTCAAGGTTGAGAATTAGCCCGGCCTTTTATGGCCAGCCATTCATAAGTTTGCCCAATCCCCTTTAAGGATTCATGTCTTGGTCCTGCCAGGGTCACTTCCTGCTCTAATGAGCCCCGCGTTTATTACCTGCGGGGTGAGGTCGTGTTTCCTTCCCCAGAGGAGCCCAGCTGCCTGTCTTCCCGGCCCTCCTCCTGCCGGACCACAGCTGGGTGGAAGGGAAGGCTTTGCTCAGCCTCCAGGCACCTCACGGTCAGAACCTCGCAGTCCGTTCATCGGCGGGGCTCTAGACCTCAGTGGTGAGAAGGCCAGCTTGTTTCTAGCTCAGAGCATTCTGGAACATTGTACAGAAAGAGCTCTGCTACTACTTTTTTTTTTTTCGCGGTACGCGGGCCTCTCACTGTTGTGGCCTCTCCCGTTCCGGAGCACAGGCTCCGGACACGCAGGCTCAGCGACCATGGCTCACGGGCCCAGCCGATCCGCGGCATGTGGGATCTTCCCAGACCGGGGCACGAACCCGCGTCCCTTGCATCGGCAGGCGGACTCTCAACCACTGCGCCACCAGGGAAGCCCCTCTGCTACTACTTTTAACTAGGTAGGATCATTGGAATTGGGCCGACAGGAGGCATCCTCCTGGAAGCAATACGTGAGAAAGACTTGTGAATCACGCGTCCACCAAAGGGTCATGAACAGGCTCAGAAACTCCTGGTTGCCTTCAGAGTAGGCCATATATATCCCTTTAGCAAATCATACTGTGACTTTGCATACTCTCTTTGAATGGAATCAGGGAGGCCAGTCCTGGGGCAAATTACATACGGAATTTCTGGTGGCAATCATCGAATCACGATGGCTTCCTTAATGACCCCGTGTTCAGTACTGCTATCCTCTCCTTCCAGATCGTTCTGTGGGGCCGGACTGAGAAATGCCTGAAGGAGACGACGGAGGAGATTCGGCAGATGGGCACCGAGTGCCACTACTTCATCTGCGATGTGGGCAACCGGGAGGAGGTGTACCAGACGGCCAAAGCTGTCCGGGAGAAGGTGGGCAGCCTGTGAGGGGCCGGCCTCAGCTCTGCCAGACACTGGGGGGGAATGCTGGCCAAAGAGAACATTCTCACGTGGCCTGGGAGAGAGCTTTGCCTATGGCAGAATGGCTATTTTCAGGGCATCTTGGAGGGCTTTCCTACGAAGCTGGCCCAAGTTGTGCGTGCGTGTGCATGTGTGTGTTGCAGGGGGCAGGGACTAGGGCATAGGTTGATTACGTAAGCGGACTGATCACCTGTTGTCCCCTTTGGAAGTTTAGATCTTGTGAGTTTCTATCCTAGATCCTGGGGGACAAATGTCCCATTGCCCTCTGGGAAAATCCCCGACTCCAGCCATCTATCTAGACTGAATGCATCACTGAGCTCCAAGAGAGCAGAAACCACCATTAGATATCTGACACATGGTAAATGTTAACTATTTTTATGTAACAATAACCTCATTTATTATAGATGTCCTGTGTGCCAGGTACATTATGTGCCATAAATTATTTCTTTTTTCTGCTTTTTTTTTTTTTTTTTTTGCCACACTGCACAGCTTGCAGGATGTTAGTTCCCTGATCGGGGATCGAACCCAGGCCCTCGGCAGTGAAAGTGCAAAGTCCTAACCACTGGACTGCCAGGGAATTCCCAGCCATAAATTCTTTCTGATCCCCAGAACGACCCTGGTATGGTTATTAGCCCCATCTTACAAATCAAGATTGATGCTCAGAGAGGTGATGTGACTTCCCAAGACCAGGTCCCTCCTCTCCAAGTGCAAGCCACTGGGGCTGCCCGCCCTAACGGCCCCTCGACCCCCTGTTGCCCACAGGTGGGCGACATCACCATCCTGGTGAACAACGCCGCCGTGGTCCATGGGAAGAGCCTGATGGACAGTGACGATGATGCCCTTCTCAAGTCCCAGCACATCAACACCCTGGGCCAGTTCTGGGTAAGTTTATCCTGAGACTGAGCCAGCCCTGGGCATGTCAGTGACATGCTTCTTCCCTCCAGGGACCCTGGGACCTATAGGGGAGTGGGGAGAGGCTCGCCAGGGCTTGGGCTCAGGCCAGGGGGCATGTCCTAGTATACGGTGACCGGACAAGACGAATGACCGGCTGCCCCAGGAGGCATCTGGAATTTCTGAAATGTGGGGCTCAGTGCCCTCGGCCCGCACGCCTCCCATCCCAGGAAAGCCTGGTCTCTGGCGTAGTGTATTGTGTACAGGCTGGTCTGTTCTCCCTGAGGGGGGCGGTAGAGGGGCTGTTGGAAGCCGTGGCTGCTGCACACTGACCTCCCCACCCACCCTTAGACCACCAAGGCCTTCTTGCCACGGATGCTGGAGCTGCAGAACGGCCACATCGTGTGTCTCAACTCCGTGCTGGCGCTCTCTGCCATCCCCGGCGCCATTGACTACTGCACGTCCAAAGCCTCAGCCTTCGCCTTCATGGAGAGCCTGACGCTGGGGCTGCTGGACTGTCCAGGCGTCAGTGCCACCACCGTACTGCCCTTCCACACCAGCACCGAGATGTTCCAGGGCATGAGGGTCAGGTCAGTGGCAGGGGACCCCCTCTCCGAGCCAAGTCCCTCCAGCAGATCGGATCAGGGGAAAGACTCGTTACACACAGAGACCCAAAATCTTAAAATAACCCAGAACCCTTTATCTCTGGCTTTTTGGTCTCATACCAGATTCTCCATCTGCAGGGCAGTGGGGTTCTATAGTGGTTTAGGGTCCTGCTTCTCAGGTCAGGGGGCTTGTACAGAGTTCCCATGCTAAATGCATGCAATGGAATACTACCCAACTATAAAAAGGGAACCAAGTATTGGTAAGTGAACAATATGGATGAATCTCAAATGTTGAGAGAAAGAAACCAGAGACATAAAAGTGCATTCTGCATGATTCCATCTGTCTGAAGTTCTACAACAGGCAAAACTGGACCGAGGTGATAGAAATCAGAACAGTGACCACACAAGAGGAGTGGGGACATAGCCTGGCAGAGAGCACCAGGGAACCTTCTAGGCTTTTAGAAATGTTCTCTCTTCTTGATTTGAGTGGGGGTTACATAGGTAAAAATTGATCATGCTGGACACAAGATTTATACCTTTTATTGTATGCAAGTTATAGCTCAGTTTAAAGAAATACTGAAGCCCACCCACCCCTCCTCCAGGCCACTTAAATCAACGGGAATGGGAACCACTGGTTTAGAGCTTGTGCTTTGGAGCCAGGCCCCTGGGGTGTGTGTGACCTTGAGCCCAATTAGTTCCCACTCCTGCCTCTGATGCTAATCTGTAGAATGGGATGATGGGAATGTCTACCCTTAGGGTTCTGTGATAGGGATAAAATGGGGTCTAGCATGCAACACCGTATGTGCT
Organism: Globicephala melas; assembly: GCF_963455315.2. NCBI lineage: Eukaryota > Metazoa > Chordata > Mammalia > Artiodactyla > Delphinidae > Globicephala > Globicephala melas. The sequence continues at coordinate 178,204,266 of NC_083314.1, forward strand.
ACATAGTAAGTACCCAGTAAATGGTGCTATAACGATGTGCGCTCGTGAAGGGGCATAAGATTATAGATAAATGAAAATGTGGAATCATCCCAAAACTATTTTCCTTGTTTTTTGCAATGCAACATATAATGATAATTTTGCTTTCTAAATGATATGCATCAGCTTCTTCCAAACATGAGGATAGCGTGGAAGTGTCATTGTGAGAGTTTCCTGAGAGAGTAGAAGGCATGTGGCGTAGTGCCTCCGGGTGGGAATCACTCAGAACACCTTAGTGATTATCACTGAGTCTGGTTTTGCTATCAAGAATCAAAACACCTGGTCTTGCAGACATAGATATGGAGAACAGACTTCTGGTTGCCAAGGGGGAGGCGGGGCAGGGGAGGGAAGGAATGGTAGTTTGGGATTAGCAGAAGCAAACTATTATATATAGGATGGATAAACAACAAGGTCCTACTGTATAGCACAGGGAACTATATTCAGTATCCTGTGACAAACCATAAAGGAAAAGAACATATGTGTGTGTGTGTGTGTAACTGAGTCACTCAGCTGTACAGCAGAAATTCACACAATATTGTAAATCAACTATACTTCAATAAAATTAAGGAAAAAACACAACTCCCTGTTTGGAATCACACCTCAGCTACTGAAGGGTGACGAAATCTTGAACCAGTTTTGTTACCACTCTGAGCTTTACTTTGCTCATCTGTCAAAGTGAAAATAATACCTCATAGGATTATTGAGAGAATTAGAAATAACACATGTAACGTATCTAGTGTGAAGCCCAGGGCATGTGAGATGCTCAGTAACGAACTGCTGCTCTTATTATTTTTACTAACAAACATCTTCATAAGTGCATAAGTTATCAATCTTCCTAGCAGACTTCAGTCATCACAGATGTATATATTTCCACCTGACTTATATGCAGTTATCATAGAAGCTGAATTTAGAGGAGGCTGGATTAATGACTATTAATGTTCCATGTTGGTTTTTTCCCCCCATGATGTCTTGGTTTGGTTTCTTTTCATCTGGGTATACAGGAGGTGATCAAACAATGCATATTGGATGGAAGTGCCGCAGTGGCGACCCATGGTTCTAATCGGGTGCCCTGAAGTGGGCAGGACATTCACAGACCTCGCATCCCTGTGCCTGTTTCGCCTTCTGGCATAGTTTCCTCTCCGTCACTCTAAGAAGGAAACCCAAGGCCTCCCCCAGATCATTTTCCCACAGTGGCTCAGAATGTGGACCCAGGCTGTGGGGGCCTAATCCCAGCTCCCTGTGACCTTGGGCAAATTACTTCGCTTTCCTGTGCCTCGGTTTCCTTGTCTGTAAGAAGGGATTGATAATGGTACCCTGGCCTCACAGGCTAGATGAGCTCCTGTGCGTGAATCAACTAGCCAGCTGGCAAGTAGTGAGCACTAGGTGAAGGTTAGTTACCTGTGGATTGCAGGTGAGCCCCGAGGGCTTGGGAGAAGGGCAGTAAAATGTTGATTGGTACCTAACCAACTGCCATTTCAGGAAGGAAGGAAGGAAGGAAGGAAGGGGAAAAAAGAAAGAAAGAAAAGCATTGGCTTCCTCTCCAACCATGCTTAGCAGCTTCCATGCTTAGCAGCGTCCCAGGGTTGAGGGTGGGAGACATGTTTAGGGCAAAACTGATGGGTTTTCTGGCAAGAGTGGCCATACAGGTGGGTGCTGTTGTTTGTAAATTGCTCTTTACTGATCTTCTTTATGTTCCAGCCACACCAGACACCTTACAAACGCTTCTGCGTTTGACCCTCCACAACCCTGCGAGAGCTCTTATCCCCATTTCTCAGATGAGGAAAGTGAGGCTCTGAGAAGCAAAGTTACTTGCCCAAGACGACACAGATAGAAATTGGCTGAGCGTGCTCTTTCAAGGGGTTTGTGCAGCCTCCGTGGGAGTTCGTAGCTCTGCCAGTTCCCCGGGTGCCCATCCCACACACCACGGAGGGAAAAGGGAAAGCCCCACCAGCGGGCGTGTGTGAGGCATCCCCTCTGTCAGGTTCTCCCGCAGGGATCCTACCAGGAAGAGCCCCCTGAGCCCACGGAGCTTGGTCTGTCCATCCTGTCTTCCAGTCCCCCCAGAAGCAGCCCTGGCCCAAGTGGGGGCTGGAAACCCACACTGTCCACCGTATCTGTGGGGCTCCAGCGTCACGAGCCGTCTCACGCGTCCATCTCCACAGGACCCTGAGGCCAGCCCTTCCAGACTGCAGGGTCGTGGGCATCCTGGCAGCCCGTCATGATGGCAAAGGAAGCCAAGGGTTGGGGGCGAGCTCTGTGGACTCTCTGAGGCCAGCCAAGCCCGCGCTGGGGGCCCAGGAGTTGCCTTTTGCTCAGGGTGACATCATCCCCAGGTGACTCATCACCCTCAGTCCTCCTGGTGCCGGAGCAGCTCACCAGCCCTTTGTGGGACTGAGGTCAGAGCCAGCAGCATCAGTCCTGCACCTATAGACCCAGGAGCGGTGGGACAAGCAGCAAGTGAGGGACAGGGGAGACAGAGCACGGGTCTGGGGCTCCTGCGGGCCTGGTTTGACTCCCCAGTCCCCACCATCCCCAGAGCCTCGGCTTCCTTCTCTGGCAGTTGGAGCAAATGATGCCTGTTGATCACTCAGCACAGGCCTGGCGCTAAGGGAGCATCATCCCTGTACGGGTCTCAGGTCAGATGTCTCTGAACAGGCATGAGAACCCCCTGATGTTTGCTTGCTCAGCCATTCATTCATTTATCAACCCCATGGAAACGCCCTGTAGATGTTTGAATGAATCGGTGAGTGTATCCATGAATTAGGGAATGAGTGAGTAAACCAGCAAGTGGTAGGGGAATGCCACATCGTTCAGTGTCTACCCACTCAGCAAGCATTTATTGAGCACCTACTATATCCCAGACACTGCACACAGGGCATACAGCAGGGAGCAAGACCCACCAGACTTCTGCCCTTGGGGAACTCAGGGGAGACAGGCCATTCACAGGAAACAAGCAGACAGGCAAGGCCATTCTCGATTCAGTCAAGGCAATTATCAGGGGGCCGAGATTAGAGGGCACTCTGAGTGGATGGGAGGAAGGAGCCAGGCTGATGGGACAGCTGAGATGGGAAAGATCTTAAGTGACAGGGTGGGCAGGATCGTTGGGGCAGGGTGAGAAGGAGGAAAGGTGAGGCCCAGAGTGGGTAGGACTGAAAGCAGAGCGAGGGGCCCCAGGAGGGCTTTAGCAAGGCCAGACGGGATATGAGTGAGGTTTGGGGGAGCCCTCTGCAGTGCTCTAAGAATGGGTCCCAGGTGGGTGGGTGGGCTAGAAGCCCTCAATTCTCAAGGGGAGACTTGCTGGGAGGAGTGAGAGGAAGAGGAACTCCTGACACATCCCGGGCGGCAGGGAGAGTGTTCCAAACAGGTATCAGGTCTCCCACACAGGAGAAGCCAAAGGGATGACCCTGACATGTTAGCCACAGGGGTTTTCAGCAGAAGCGCTCGCTTCTCAGGGGAAACCCACACTGTCTCTTCCTGCCTGCAGGTTCCCCAACCTCTTCCCGCCCCTAAAGCCGGAGACCGTGGCCCGGAGGACGGTAGAAGCCGTGCAGCTCAATCAGGCCCTCCTCCTCCTCCCGTGGACGATGCACGCCCTCATTATCTTGAAAAGGTATGGGGCTGGGGGAGGAAGCTCTGGGTCAGGGTCATGCTGGCCATTTCCCCTTCTCCCTGTGGACCCTGGTGGGGAAGAGGCCTCAGGCAAGAGAAAGTACCCCGGTGATTGATTAGTCATGTCTGCCTGCTGTGGGTGTGAAAGTGAGAGCAGTGGCACGTGTGCCATGGATATACTATCCTTACTAAGGAGTGGCGGTTCTCAAACTTGTTGGTCTCAAGAACGCTTTACAATCTTAAAAATTATTGAAGAACCCAAAGTGCTTTTATCTCTGTGAGTTGTATCTATTGTATTAGAAATTAAAACTGAGAAAATATTTTATGGGATTTATACATTTATTCATTTATATATAGCAAGAAAAAATCCATTCAGTGTTAACGTAAATGATATTTTTGTGAAAAGTAAATGTATTTTCCAAAAAAGAAATGTAGTAAGAAGAATGGCATTATTTTATATTTTTGCAAAGCTCTTTATTATCTGAATTAATTGAAGACAACTGGATGCTCATATCTGCTTCTGATTTTAATCTGTTGATGTCACATGTCACGTAGCCTCTGGAAAACTCAGCTGTACACTCATGAGAGAATGAGACTTAAAAAGTCAAAACCTGTCTCAGTATTATAATAAAAATAGTTTGACCTGGCAGACAGACCCCTGAAGAGATCTCCGGTACCCCCAAGGGTTCCTGGGCCACACTCTGAGAACTGCTATTCTAGAGACTAAATCTTGGCCCTAGCCTTCAGGAAGTTCACTCTAATAGGGAAGACTAGCGGTCCAGTGGTTAAGGCTCTGCGCTTCAGCTGCAGGGGCACGGGTTCAATCCCTGGTTGGGTAACTAGGATCCCGCATGCTGTGTGGCACGGCCAAAAATAAAATAAAATAGAATCAAATTTTAAAATGAACATCAGTGAATGGGGAAGACAGGGATTTCGTTGCCAAAGGCTCGGGATTCACAGAAACATCCCTGGTGGGATTTACCAGGGCAGACCACCTTGGGGGGTAGGCTTTACAGAGGAGACCATCTTCCTCCAAAATGTGCCCAGCATCACATTCCCTAGAACTTTCCAGACTCTGGGCAACAAACCATTCCCATCCCACTCCCACGCTGAAGGGGCCATTGCAGGTGCCCCACTAAACACTGTTTTCATAGGCCTCTCGTGCTGCACAGAGAGCTTTGACCCCGGAGCCCGAGTGACCGTGGACTCTTGGCTCCCCTGGGCCCCCAACCCCCAGATGACTGAACCCCTCTGACCTGAAAGGCCTTTTCAGGAGGTGAAGCACCCAAGTGCCTTTATCGGATGTCAACCCCCAGGAAACCAGGTTCCCCTCTGGCTGCTGTGGACACAGTGGGCATCTGAGGAGCTACTCTAACTGCAGGCAAGAAACCTCAGGACCCGGGGACACATCAGTCCCTTTCAGTGACACAGAGTAGGGGACTCCGGGCATTCAGGCCACACCTCAGCCTCCCTCAGTCCATCCTGACTGTTGCTTTGAGATGCTACTTGGCCGCCTCTGTGAGCCTTGGAGAGCAGGGACTTGGATCCTCACCAAAGCCAAGCTGATCTTCCACCGCAGGGAGCTTCTTAGAAGCTTTTGGGGACATTCTAGAAAAAAAGCTAGTTTGTCTAGAACACCTCGGCACTCTCCACAGTAAGCACCCAGCCTACATTTTGTGTTCTATCCCCCACTACTTTCCCACAAGAAGCAGAGGCCAGCCCCTCCCCATTCCCTGCACCGCGCCTCCTTTCACCTTCCCCAAGAGAAATCTTCACAGGCTCAACTCTAGTGCCACCACCCCCAGGAAGCCTTCCAGATTGCTCCAGCTGGAAGTGAGGCTTTCCCATGTTGCAACTAGAATGGACCAGGGCCCTTCAATTTCATTCAACAGAGGAACTGAGGGCGTCTCTCTACTGGGCCCTGTGCTAAGTGCCGGGATCGGAGATGAAATATCTACCGCAGAGGCACCCATGGACTTGACAAGTAAACAGCAAGCACAACTCCGGGGGTTGTTGGGGAAGCATAGAGCTATGGGGAGCCCCAGGAAAGGCCTAGGGGTGAGTCTGGGAAGTTTCCTACAAGAAGCAAGAAATTGTGTCATGCTAAAGAACAAGGCCTGAAGGTATATGCAGGTGTTTTACTATCTGGAGGGACATAAAGGATGAGACGTAACACCTGAGGTCCCACCTATAGGAAAACATCACTATGCAGTGGAACAAACTTGGCCGAGAATCTTGAGATGGCAGAGGACAGATTTTGGCATCAACTGTATCATGTGCACAGTGTGGCTGTTTCATAAATAATACATGGAAAAAAAAGAGGAGGTGACACCCAGTACCTAACTCCTCAGCCCCATACAGTAAATATTTGTTGAATAAGTGGCATTTGGAGTTAATTGATCTCTGAGATACGTTTGGGCCCTAAAATGCTAAGAGTGTGGCTTTGAAAGTTTGTAACACCCACCCTTTACCTTGTAAATAGCTATTTACCTACTTACTTGAAAGCCCTTCCTCCATGGAGGGGTGGGTCGTGGTGGCTTGTCGGGGGAGCCGGTGTATGTTGGAGAGAGGGGTGGGGAGAGCTTATGGGAACCATCACTTTACTACACCCCTTGTATGGCTACCAGTGACCCGGCCACTGGTCTCCCCACTAACCATCTTCTCTTTTCCCTCCCCACTCCACCAGCATACTCCCACAGGCTGCCCTCGAGGAGATCCACAAATTCTCAGGAACCTACACCTGCATGAACACTTTCAAAGGGCGAACATAAAGGCAGGACGCAAAGACAGGCTTAAAAGCCACAGAACCTGAGGGGGCGTGGGCACCTGGGCACACGCCCATGTGCCTGTCCCTTGACACACTTCTGCTGCATGAGCAGGACTGCTCCTCCCCTGGGGAGGAATCTGGCTGTGCCCCCAGGCCAGCCCCAGGACCTTTGCACAGGACTGACGGGTGTAACTCTGACCCCCGTGGGGAGGCAAGAAACCAGCCAGCAGCTGCCTTGACACTTTTGTACATTTCTGATTCTGTAGAGTTCATTGTTAAATCGCTTCTCAAGTCTAACCAGCCTCGGCAACGTGCATAGACTATTTCCGGGAGGGACTGTGCCCACGCACTCCTCCTTCCCCTCCAAACTCCACTCATCCTCAGCTTGTGCAAACTGGTTGAACGGCAGGAATACAAAATAAAGAGAGATGGCTTTTGCGAATTCCTTTGTTGAAATCCTTGACCTCTGGTCCTTAGTGGTCAGTGGGGAAGGCACCAGACCCAACCACAACACCCCATCCTTTGAGAGAGAATTGGTCTGCTCACGGTCCCCAGCTGCCGGGAGTGGAGTAGGCAAGAAGGAGGCAGAGATCGGGAGAAAAACTGGAGCCCAGGCCTGGGGGTACATGGCTCCTTGCCAGCTCTGCCAGGCCCGGCCCAACAGCCATGGGTTGGGGGGCACTTTGCCTTCCTACCTGCATCCCTGGTAGGACCATAGTGACCTAGTCTGCAGAGACCAGCTCTCTGTCCTTCCACAGCCCCACCAGCCACCAGGCCACCAACTCAGCAGAGCAGAACCAGGCTTTATCGAGCCCCTCCTGTCTACCTACCACGTGCTGGGTGCTGAGAGGGGAATGTTGCCCAAAATTCAGCCCAAATTCAGAAGACCACCAGCACAGCAAGGCCAGTGCTAAGGGGGTGCTGTGGGCCCCTGGGCCAGGTTTGATTGCAGGGGGTAGAAGTGAAATAGCAAAGGAGAGGGAGGTCTGGAATGGCAGAGGGGATTAACGTGGGCTCAGTCAATGGAGAAAAATGACAGCCAAGGAGATGTGGGGAGAGATGCCCCAGCGTCCCTCTGGTGTGCATCCTCTCCTGCTGCAGCAAGCTTAATAAACCTGACCTTGGGCCGGGGGACAGGTGGACAATGGAATCTCATCTAAGGCGCCTCCATCCACACAGCTCTTGCAGGTGGGTGGCGGGGTGGGGGAGGGGAGCAGGCAGTGGCTCCAGGAGATGACGGAGGAGACCACAGGCACGAATTCAGGGGAGAAGCTTGCTGGAGCGTGGCACCAAGCCTGCACCTTCGCACAACTCACACGAGAGGAAGAGTAGGATTGCAGCTCAGCTGGTCGTCAGTCTGGTCTGTGTGCAGAGATGCCAAGTCACAGCCACATCCATTGTTTATTGAGCACCTACTGTGTAGCTGCCAAGCCCTGAAGCTTAACATCTTAACTGTCATTCATCCACGGCACCGAGCAGCAGCGGAAGACACAAGTCAGCTCTCGGGAGCTCCTTTAAAGACTTCCAAGAGCTACAATGTGTAGACAAAATACGACCCCCAGGGCTTCCCTTCCCTGGTGGCGCAGTGGTTGAGAGTCCGCCTGCCGATGCAGGGGACGCGGGTTCGTGCCCCGGTCCGGGAAGATCCCACATGCCGCGGAGCGGCTGGGCCCGTGAGCCATGGCCGCTGAGCCTGCGCGTCCGGAGCCTGCGCTCCGCAACGGGAGAGGCCCGCGTACCGCAAAAAAAAAAAAACCCAAAAAAACAAACAAAAAAAATGACCCCCAGGTGTCCATGGCTTCCAACAACGGAGCTTGTGTTACAGTTGCCACCTGTCCTTGGAGAGTGGCTGCAGCTCTGCTCCGCGTCCCCTTCACTCTAGGGCTCCGGCTGACAGAGGAGCCTCCATCTGGAATGATGTCCCCTTGGGGCAGAAATGGGCACGGCTGGGAACCTGTGCGCCTGCTCTGAAATTTTCTCCCTGGAAACAACGCGCGTCACTTCTACTCACATTCCATTGGCCAGAGCAGGTCCTGTAGTCAAGCACTCCGAGGGTGACACTGGGCATACAATCCCCCTGGAGGAGTGGTCAGTAATTTTGAACTATAATGCAATCTGCCACGCCGTGGAAGGAGCTGTCCATAGGAATAGAAGGAAAAATGGAAATGTAGGCAGAGGATGGAAGAGGCAGAGAGATACTGTGCTGGGATGGGGTGGCTTCCAGGTGATACACACCAGGTTCTGAGCAGAGCCCCAAAGAGGCATTGACCTTTCAGGGGGTTGGTATTAGAAAGACCACTTCAGAGGTGAGAAAACAGGCTCAGAGCAGGGAAATTGTATGCCCAAGTTTGTAGGGCTGTGGGCACCGGAGCCCGAATTTGAAGCCCGCTCTCCCTGACCCCCTCACTTACTGTGGCAAGTGATGGGGATGCCAAGCCAGGACTCGTCACTTTCATTTTGGCCCTTGAGGGTGTGTGTCACCAAAGTGTGTGGGGGGGGGGGGCAAGCTCCTGAAGGGGTCCAGCCTGTGGAGGTCGGGCCCGGAAGGGCCACACCTGCACCATCACCCCACTTTGGCGTGTGCACACAACGTGGGCGGGTCCACTGGGCATGGCCTGCCCCGTTGCTGTCCCGGCACCGCAGGCCAGGTGCCTGTCACTGGCTGTCACAGGAGATAAGTTAGGCGTGGCACATCTCAGTGGTCAGGGATAGATGAGGAAGGAAGGCGGTTCTGCGTGCTGAGCCCCGACTTTTCTGGCCATCCTTGGGAGGCGGCCCATTTCCGTGCTCACGGGCTGGCTCATGGCCTTTTGGAGACGATTTGACTTCTGAGGCTTCCGTGAAACTGGGCACTTGGCCTGCAGTCCGGGAATGCAGTGAGGACCCCAGGGGTCTGAGTGGATCTGGGAGCGATGAGACCCAGCCAGCCCTCCCCAGGGCGCACTGAGAACAGAATCGCTGTCTTGGCTTCAGGGGGACCTCGTGTCTTCCCAGAGCCCCAGGGGCTTCTCCTGACAGCCGGGCAGGGCCTGGTCCCTCCCTACCCCCTCCCTCTCCGCTGGGATACTTTCAGTCTTTTTCTGGATCTTTTCCCAGAGGAACCAGGGAAAAAGCCTTGGGCAGGTTCCCAGGAGGCCGCATCCCGCTCCGTCCGCCGATGGTTCAGCCACTTGGGGAGCCTTGAGAGTTAAAGCAAAGAGCTAATTCTGTCCCTTAGCTTGGCGTCCCTTAGCTTAGCCAAGCAAAGGAGAGTGACAAGCGATGAACTCCGGCTCCTTGAATCCCTCGAGGTGCAGAATGGCGTGTGCCAACCCTACAAAGAAGAATTGGGCCCTGGGAGGTGACCCAGTTGCCCCGCCTGGGGCTCCTCCCCACATCTCCAAAGGGAACCAGATTGGAAGTGGGCAGGGGGAGGCGCCAGACCCGAGCGCATCCAGGCGTGGTTCCAGGGGACCAGGCTCTCTGGGCCGGCAAGTGGTCCGGAGTGGAGTCCTGTGGCCACTGTCCTGCTCCCAGGGCCAGAAGGCTTGGAAAGTGGACTCCCTTCTCCTCAAGCCAAACGGGTGGTCGGGAGGGACCTGACCGCAGGGCTCAGCCCAGCCACCCCAAGAGCCCTTCTCATGGGGCAAACAGCGCATGCCCCTAGGGACAGCCCAGTTTGATGACGGACAAAAAAAGAACTAGGTCACAAACATAGAAATTCTGCAGTCCAAGTGCCGAGCGGCACGCAGGGACGAGAACAGTGGCAGGAGGGGATGGGCATGGGGGTCACTGAAGGGTGGGTGGGGCCCTCCTACCCGCACATCTGGGATTGCTTCTGAGGAATCTTCTCCAACTTTCCGGAAAGGCCTTTCAAACGGGGCGGGGTGAGGGGGCGGGTGGGCGTCATTAATAAGAGCCCAGAGGTCTATGTGAAGAGAATATCTATACACAGACAGCCCTCCCCTCAGGCAAAGCCAGGAGGTAACAATGTCCCTCGACACAGAAGGAGGGCCTGCAACAGCTCGTGGGCACCCCAGTCACTCTGCACCTTAGACTGGGGCTGTTAGACGGAGATTCCATTGATTAACATTCCTTAACGCACTTCTCTTCATACACTGAAGGCCACCTGCTACGGACCAGAGCCGGGGCCTGGGGGCCCCTGCCCCTCAGCCGTGTAGGGTCCAGCTGTGCCCCCCTCACCCCTCATGGTCCCCTGAGGCTCTCAGCTTCCAGCAGAGCAGCAGACCCCTGGGTCTCAGCTTCTCCCAAACCACCAGGAGGCCAGGAGGCTCCCCAAGAGGTGGGAGGACCAGTATCTGGGGGGAGAAACCCAGACTCTGGAGTCCCACTGGCTCTGTGACCTCCTGTGTGTGATGTCAGCTTTCCTACCTGCAGCATGGACCAGACGTTCCCGCCCTCCTGCCTCCTGGACTGGGAAGCTCAAGGAGATGGTGTGGTGCTGGCAGCTCCCACGGCTCCCCGCCGGGACCCTGCTGCCCCGCAGGATTCTTGGGGCCACCATCTTGGCCTGGCCTGTGATAGCAGCACCCTCCAACGCTTGGCTGGCTCCCTTGTGGTTAGACTGGGAGGAAACTGTGGCTCAGAAGACCCCAACTTGGGCAGTGGGGGCAGGGGCTGTGGACGCCCTGGGGAGGGCAGAGCAAAGGGGCCCGGGGGGGTCGGGGAGGTTCTCCATGGGGAACAGGGGCTGCTGTCCACAGGGTGCAGGGGTCTGCACACTGCTCTGGCGTCTCCCATCATTGCTGGCTCTGGGCAGGGCCTTTGCCCCCAAATCCCTCAGTGGCTCGGGAAGAAAATAAACACAGAAGTCCCCCCAGGCACAGCTGGGAGTGGCAGGATGGCCATTGCCCCGCTGGGAAGCTGCTCTGGGCAGGCGGATCCCCTCGGGCGGATGGCAGGCCTCGGAGTCAGAGCCCTCAAAGAGCCACCCTCCCAGACTGGCTGGAGGGAAAGCAGCCGGTCCTCGGCAGTGTGACCTGGGAGGCCACCGAATTCTCTGCACTGAAGCAGCTGTGACGGAGTATTTCTACAGGGCCTTGAGGCCACGTGTTAGGGGGCTAAGGTTACCAGGTCCAGTCCAGCATGATCAGGCCCAGGGCCCCTGTCAAGTTCAGGACACACAGACCAGCCTCCAGGAGCGCCCGGGGCTCTGCACGGGCCCCCCATCCCCGCCTGCAAGCCTCAGATGTCACCTCTGGGAGACGCCCCACGGGCCCACCGTGGCCTGGGCTGCCCCATCTCAGCCTTCACTTGTTTCCTTCATCACCCGTCTCACCATTTGCCATTATTATTATTTTTATATATAACAGCTTTATTAAGATATAATTCACACACCACACAACACACCCATTGAAAGCGTACAATTCAATGGCGCTTAGTGTACTCACAGGGTTGTGCAACTGTCGCCACAAACAGATTTTGGAGCATAAACGCAGGATGTGGTCTTTTGTGTCTGGCTTCTTCCACTTAGCGTAATGTTTCCAGGGTTCATCCTCCGAGCTGTAGCACGTGGCAGGACTTTGTTCCTTCGCGTGGCTAAAAAAAGTCTCCCATCGTACGCGTCTACCACAGTCGTTTCCCCGGCATATCGGGTCTTTACTATTTGCTTGCTCTCTTGGTCTGTCTGGCTGTCTCTTCCCCTCTCAACAGCCACTCCAGGAGCCCAAGGGCAGGTCCACCTTCTCTCAGGACCTAGGAGAGTTCAAGGTGCAGGCGACACTCGGTAAATATTTGCTGTCTGAGTGAAGAGGGGCGGAACCTTTGTCAGAGACAGTCAACATCACAACCACCTTCCTGTATGTATACACCCACACGGGCCCCTGAATAATAAAGCCAACGTTGATGGTCACATGTTCAGGCACCACCCCACCATGTCTCCCAGTGGCACTCTGTCAGGGGCCGTCCTGTGCACTGTGGAAGTTGGGACCATCCCTGGTCTCTACTCACTCGATGCCAGTAGCACCTTCCTTTCCTAGTTGGGACAACCAAAAACATTTCTGCAAATGTCCCCAAGGAGCTAATTCACCCGCAGCAGAAAACCTCTGGCCTGCACACATTTTCTTCGTTTCTTTTGCATCACAGCCCGGAGCAGTGGGAGCCGGAATTACTGACAGAGGAGCGGAGGAGTTCGGTGGTCTGACCACAGAGAGGCCAGTAGCAGGACCTGGGAGTGAAGCCTCTGCCCCCACGGGTGGGCCCTTGACCCTCAAGCAGAAGCCAGTGATCCAGGAGGCCTCAGGCCCCTTGGGCCGGCCAGGCCATCCCTTGACTTTCTCTTTCTTTGGACTCAGTTTGAAAACTTCCTCATGCCGCCCTCTTGGTGAGTCGAGCCAATGCTGCAGAATTTTCTGGCCTGCCTACCCGTCCTGTCACCCCCCCCCCAAACAAATCCCGATCATTCTTTTCAGTTTTCAATGTTCACAAGACAAAGGAAATAAGCACTCAGAGGAAGCACAAACTGTGTTTGTTCCTTGCTGCTGTTTCCATGTAACTGGATCCTGCTTGGGGAGGTCACACTGGGGACCTTGAGCACAGCCGGGGCCCGGGGCTGGCCTTGGCCACATTAATGTCCACAGCCCTGGCCTGTGCAGAGTGAGACAAGGCAGAGCATCCCCCAAATGCCACGAGGTATCCCCCATAGCAGTGGGCTTCTTGCTGGGGGTTCTGGCCTGGCTCTCACCTTCTCAGCCTTGTTGGGTCCCCACTGACTGAGGGCCAGCTGCCGGCCTGGGGGAGCCAGAGCCATGGAGCATGCAGTGAAGGGGAGAGGCTGGACTTTGGATCTCAGCTCCTCGGGCTGAGATTCCAAGACCTTGAGCAGGTAACTTAACCTCCCTGAACTTCAGTTTCCTCGTCTGTAGGATGGGACCAATAGCCCTATCCTCTATTGAGTTGTTTGTGAAAATAAAGGAAGTAAAACACATAATAATTAATGCATGTGTGCTTGGTATTAATAAATACCAAGTAAATTATAATTAAGTACCAAGTAAATTAATAACTACCAAGCATATTATAAATTAATACATTTATATTATGTTATATATATTTTATAATAAAAGTAATAAGTTAATTGTGCCTGGTACATAATAGACTCTCAGTGCTTCATATATATTTAATAATTAAAACCTTTCAATACAGGAAATGGAGGCAGCGAGAGATGCAGTCACCCAACCACCTGAGGCTTATGACACGCTAGTAAGTGGCAGAGCTGGGATTTGAACCCCAGAGTCTAGCTGCAAAGCCCTTGTGCTTAACCCCTGGGTTTCACAGCTTCTTGAATAAGAAGCCTAGAACAGTTGGCCCTCCATTCCCATGGGTTCCAAATCCGCTGAGTCAACCAACCATGGATCAAAAATATATTTTTTTAAATTCCAGAAAGTTCCAAAAAGCAAAACTTGAATTTGCTGGCCCCGCAACTATTTACATAGCATTTACATTATATTTACAACTATTTACATAGCACTTGCATTGTATCAGATGTTATAAGTAATCTAGAGATGATTTAAAGCATACAGGAGGATGGAGGACGTGTGTAGGTTTTATGCAAATACTACAGCATTTCATACCTGGGACTTGGGCATCAAGAATTTGGTATCCACTGGGGGTCCTGGAACCGCCCCCCGTGGATACCAAGGGATGGCTGTGTGTAACGAGAGTGGAGTACAATACTTGCCATTATTCATCGCTATGCAGCCAGGCCGCCGGGACTCCTCCTGGCCGATCCACGTCCGTGTCACTGCCAGATTCCAACACCTCTTGGCCCAGCTGCTTGCCCCTGGGCTGCAGGTGGGCCCAGCCGGACCAGCTAGGCGGGCATCTGAGGCCCTCTTGTGACCAGACGTGTTCAAGGTGGGTTTCCTTGCAGAGCTCGCTGGGGCCAGCCCTGCCCTCTTTGACCATGGGCCTGGGAGGCAGGGAGTGTCCACTACTTCAGTGCCCCAGCCCTTCCTCAGACACACGCTCTCTAGCCCCCAAGGCACAAAACTGGCGCCCATGAGCAAACTGCTCCCCTTCACCAATTTCTGAGCTCGTAAAGTGTTCCCAGCACTCTGCCAGGTGCTTTGAGGGACACTAACTGTCCACGAAGTGTCAGCTCAGGGCATGAACAGTGGTGAACCGGGCCGGAGTCTACGAGCTCAGAGCCGCTCCCTTCCATGTCTACCCCAGTCCCCAGCCCCTCCCTGAGAGCACAAGGGATTGGTGGCTTCAGCAACGGACGCAGACTCTACCTGCAGAATTTCTAGAGAGGCTGTTGGGAGCTCAGAGCGGCCCGGCAGACCCAAAACTGGGCTTGACAACTGGGCAGCTACCAAGGGATACAAATGGCCCGCAGCCCCCAGATCCTGCCACAGGAAGGTCTGGACCCTGGGCCACCCTGCTGGCCCTGGAGAGTCCCTGCTGCTGCAGCCGCTGAAGAGAAATACCCCCACCCCACTTCTCCGCATCACTTGCTTGGGTCAAAGGCTGGGGGAACGTCTGACTGGGGGAGTCAACGTCGCATGCGCACGCCTCAGCAGCCAGGAGCAGGGAGAGCAAACATGGAGCCCGTTTGTCTGTGGCTTTCAGCCAGGAGTTCCCCTAGAACTGCCCTGAGCTTCAGACAAGGGCTGGTACCCTGACCAGCGTGGAACACCGGCAGAATCCCTGCGTGACTGTTGGTCCCACCCACAATGATCCCTGCTTAGGTAAAAGGGAGAATTTATTGGTTCAAATAAGTGGAAAGCCAAATGATAATCAGTTTCAGGTATGGCTGGATCCAGGGGTGCAAGCAGTGTTTCCAGGACCTGCTTCAGGAACCAGTTTCTCTGTCCTCCAATTCCACATCCTCTAGGCTGGCTTCATCCTCAGACATCTTGTCCTAGTGAGGATAAGCTGGCTCCTCAGCGGCAGCCTCACACCATCCCACGTTCAAAGGCAGAAGGAAAAAAGAGACACTGTGTCTTTCTAGTCATCCAGAGTCAGCTCTGATTGGTTCTCCTTGGCTTGATTTGAGCCACATGAACCAATCACAGTGGCAAGAGGAATGCAATGCTCTGATTGGCCAGTCCTGAGTCATGGGATTGATCTTTGCAGCCAGTGAGGGAATCTAGCCCTTTGAAACACATGGGCTGAGAATTGGAGACGGGTGGTTCCCCAAAGGTCCAATGGGGAGCCCTGGCCAGGAGAAGCAAGAAAGGATACTGGGTAGCAAAAACAACTGTCACCAGAATGACCATCGGTGGACTCTCTGACTTGCCCCTGGGCCTTTTGGAGTGGCAGCTGGCCATGCTCTGATGGGCAGTCCTGAGCTCCCAGGGTGGGACTTGGGCCTCTCCTGATGGACAGTTGGCCCGTGTGGTGACAGGTCGTTGGCGGCCCTGCGCCTGACTGCTGGCCCCTCTGACTTGCAATCAGCGGGTGGCCCGGTGGGCCGTTGGCTGGCTCGTTGCTTGGCATGTGACCAGTCCCGTCTGGCAGTCCTTCGTGGGGCCGCCTGAGGTCTGGAAGGGAGATCTCTGGGGTTGATGCCGTCCCGCCCTGCCTCTGCCTGGCACGGTCACTCCCCACCCCGGGAGAGGGAGGCTGAGGTGCATACAAAGGTTTTGCCCCCGCGTGGTGGCAGGAGCCCCTGTCCAGCAGCAGCAAGAGGCCATTTGGGGCCAGTAGTGCTCTCTGGGAGCCGGGGTACGGTGGTCCTGGAATGAAGGGATTCAGGAAACGTTAGAATGGGTGCATGGTTTGTCCCTGTTCATTTGCTGTCACTCAGCTACCAACAAATAGCTCTGAAAGGCCGCCCTGGGTCAGCCACTGGCAGGTGGCAGTGAACTTAACAGACACAACTTGTCCTCACTGAGCTTTCAGCCCATCGGGGAGAGGAGCCTGGCTCGAGTCATGATGTGTTAGACGGGGTGGGGATGGCGTCCAGAGAGCTGACATGTAAGCTGAGACCCAGGCGAGGCTCCCACAGGAGGAGTGGAGAGGGAAGATGCAGCTGAGGAAGAGCTGAGGGGAATGAGCAGCGGCTGGAGTGAGGGGTGCACGGGTGAGGGGCCACGAGGGCTCCGGAGAGTCAGGGAAGCCAAATCAGAGAGGACACAATGGGCCACGGTAAAGATCTGGGAACTTCTCCCGAGGGAGAAGGCGTTAAAGTGGGGCACTGCCGTGAGCAGACTTGAATTTTAGAAAGATCATTCTGGACCCAGAGAAAACTCACTGTGGGGGGGACGTGGGCAGAAGCGAGGAGCAGTTCAGTAATTGGGTTGAGAGCTGGAGGTGAACCAGAGCAGGAGGGGGCAGGTGTAGAGAAGTGGGCCATCTGAGGCATCACTGGAGACGGGACGGACAGGCTGGGGGCTGCCCGCACACTGTACTGTTAGTACGATAGCTGCAGAGTGGTGTGGACGTGGGATGCCGCAGTCATCGCACAGAACAGAGGTTCCCCGTCCGCTCACATCCCACGCGTCCACGTGCGCCTGTGCCTAGAACACCTGTGTGCGCCTGTACATGCTGCGGAGAAAGCAGAGGACAGACCCCTGAGATGTGGGGAGAGAGGAGTGGGGGACGATGGGACAATTCATTCTTTATGCATCTTTGTGTTTCCACCCGCTGCTGTGACACGTGTTACTTTTATAGTTGCTAAAAAGGGATTTTAATGAAAGTATGAAAAGTAAGAACGGGAGAGTACGGTGGCTGAGAGCCCGGCCTTGGGGTCAGAGCGACCCAGGCTGGAATCCTCGCTCTGTCATGAACCGCTTGGAACCCAACCCAGCCCCATCTTCTCAGCCACGAGTGAGGCTGCCACGTGGATTTCAGGAGATCACTCTTGTGCAGCACCGGGGGTGGCTGTCACTGCCGCGATGGCTGCCCTTTCCCCTCCCCACTCCCTTCCTGGCCTTTCCTCGCCGCACCTTTCTCCCTCTTTATTTCCTCCCCCTCACATCCCCACCCCACAGAAGAAGGAGGCTGGGATGAGGGAGGGTCTACCGGATGGCCAGGACAGGCGGAAGGCTGGGACCAGGGGCCATCCCCGGGCCAGAGAAGGAGGCTGGCCTCCCCTCTGCGACCGGCTGGTCCATGCATCCGGCTTCTGCCCCAGGCCAGGATGACAGATGGCCCCCAAGGAAAGGTCACTGTCTCCGGAGCAGTTGTGTGTTTGGAGGAGGCGGGAGGGCTGGGGTGTCTTCTGAGCCCTCCCTCAACCCATGTCTGGCGTTTGGAGGCCTGGACCTTGCCAGCAACTGGACTTTATTTTGGTTACTAAGGATGGGAAGGTTCAGGTCATAAATAACCACCTGGCCGGGCCGCCAGCCTCTCCCCCGGGGCGCCCCGAGGGCCCGAGGCCTCTTCAAGGCCAGTGTGGCCCCCGCCTCTGGGCGCGGGGCGGGAGGTCTGGTGGCGGGGCTCGGAAGCCCAGTGGAGAGGCGGGGGAGAGAGGAGAGGGGTCTCGGGGCCTGGGTTCAGCGCAAGGTTAGCCAAATAGTGGATAAATTAAGCGAGGGAAACAGACAGCTCCCCTCACGGTGAACTTTTCACCCAGCTAACCTGCTCCTCGCCCACTCTCAGGTGGCGGCAGCTCCCGCCCTGAGGCTGTCACCTCTCGGGGGGGCGGGGGGGTTGTCACCTGCCTCTTCCCCAGCCACCACTACTGCCACCCCAGGTGAGAGGGTGAGGAGGGAGAAAGCCCAGGACAGGCTCCGGGCCGCAGGCCCTTTGAGGCGCTGCCGAGATCCATTTAGAAACCCCAGGGCTCCGACCAGCCTGAAGGCCAGACTGGGGCAGGAAAGACAGAGCACCCCCCTTCCCTCCCCTTGCCCAGCGTCCTCACCAAGGCAGGGGCGTGCGGTTCTGGGAGAGCGGGCGGCTGTCTCACCTGGAGGTCTGGGGACCCTTTACCCAGCCCGCCTTCGCTTTGCTCGTTTCCAGCCCGAGCCGCCCCTCGGGAGACCAGCTCCCTCTTCAGGGAGCAAAGGGAGAGGCCCTCCCTCTGGCAAAGCCGGCTTGAGGGGTCCCCCCCAAGCAACAGCCATTCACCGGAGCATTTTCGGAGCCGGGCCTGAGGAGAGAAACGGCCTCGGGCTATCAGGCTGCCAAGCGTGTGCAGAGGAGGGCATGGCGGTCGGGCGGACCCCCGGCAAGGTCACAGGAAAGGGGTCTTCAGAAGAGCTGGGGGGGGTCCCCAAGGCCCAGTCACCCAGCCATCTCCTCCCACTGTCCCATTCACCGGTGACTGCCCAGCCTGGACACACAGATGGTGCCCAGAGGAAATTCACGGCCCGACAGCACGGGGGCGCGGGGCCAGGAGGTGAAGGGCAGGCCACCCAGTCGGGACGTGGCTCTGGAAGTGGCCTGCTGTTCACTCTGTCCGTGGCATGTCGGGACTGAATGCCTGCTGAGTGCTGGGCACTGGGCCTGGCGCCGGGGACACAGAGAGAGTGAGCCAGGCGGGGGGCCCACCATCGCGGGGCAGAACTAGTGTGGGAGGGGCTGGCAGGTGAGACAGACAGAGAGATGGCCGCAGGTGGATGGACAGACAGGCAGGTACACAGACCAGCCACTGGGCAAATATCAGACTGACTGGGCTGGTCAGGACGGCCTGAAGGAAGAGGTGACATCTGAGCTGAGGTCAGAATGATGTAAGGAGGGGACCACCTCGTAAAGGGGGCAGCGTGGGGTGAGGTGGAGAGCTGGGCGCCCGCAGCACAGGGCCGAGGGGCAGCGTCAGAGCCAGGCCAAGGCCCTAACCTTACACTTGCCCTTGGCCCTCCTGGTGGATTACCCTCGCTGGGCCTGTCTCGCCGACAGGCCCACTGTGTGGTCCTACCCACGGCAGAGGGGCCGGTCCCCGAAGCCTCAGTTTAGGTCCCTGTAAAATGGGAACTCAACACTGACCTTCCAAAAGACTGAGGAAGAGTCTAAGCATACGGCTGCCTGGGAAGGAAGCATCGTCCGGGAGCGGGCGGAGGGGAAGTGGTGAACTTGCGGCTCAGCGGGAAAGCTCGAGCACTTGGCCCTCCTTCTCGCCGCCACAGACGGTTGAATGCTGCCCACGCCCCATGGAGGAAGTGGAGACCTGAGTGCTTTGGTCCCTGCTGCCTGTTCGCTTCGTCTCCCCACTGGGCAAGCATTCAGGGCTGAAGGCCGGAGACGTCTGTAGGAAGGGCATCTCTCTGTGACTGTGGGCTCTGAGACGCTGCCTGCTCCACTGTTGGACCCAGAACCGTCTTTCCCATTAAGCAGATATATCCAGTTTCAGTCCCAGTCATGTAGAGAAGCTGGTCCCCTTGAGTTGCAGCCCTAAGAGAGGGGCTCTGCTCATGGATAGAGTCATTCCTTCCTACCTGATCCTTCTGGGATGGACTGGGAGCCTGGCAGCTTGTGGACAGGGAACTGCTGGGGGTGGACCCCATGGACATCACCCCATAATCCTAGACCAGGGCCACGGGACTTGGGCCAGATAACTGGACCCAGGGTGAAAAGGATGAAAATGTGTCTATCCTACAAAGAGACCCCCCCACACACCCATTTCAGGGAATCCTACTTTTGTCTCCTAATATGAAATTAGCTCTGTGTTTCCTAATTATAAAATAATACATATTCATTCTTTTTAAAAATTAAAATAATGGGGGTTTAAATTAATTAATTATTAGTTTATTTATTTATTTTTGGCTGCGTTAGCTCTTTGTTGCTGCGCACAGGCTTTCTCTAGTTGCGGCGGGCGGGGGCTACTCTTCATTGCGGTGCGCAGGCTTCTCATTGCAGTGGCTTCTCTTGTTGTGGAGCACGGGCTCTAGGCACACAGGCTTCAGTAGACGTGGCACGTGGGCTCAGTAGTTGTGGCGCATGGGCTTAGTGGCTCCGCAGCACGTGGGATCTTCCCGGACCAGGGCTCAAACCCGTGTCTCCTGCATTGGCAGGCAGATTCTTAACCACTGCACCACCAGGGAAGTCCTAAAATAATGTTAAAAGGCATTTAGGTCTCAGTAGACATCTCCCTACATCAGGGCTGCCTTCCCTTGACGGCCCCATGACAGCTGGATCTGTCCCAGGGGACGTGCCCCGTTCAGCTATGCTGAATGAGTAAATGAGTCAGTGAATGAATGAATGAATGAATGAGGGCAAACACTCATGTGATCCTTCAAAGAGAGCTGACTATTTAAAAATGGGCCATTGTGGCCATCAGCATCCTGCCCCCCAAAGAAACAGGTTCCCTTTCAGGCCAGGCCCGCCAAACAGTGGGATTTCCCTGGGGCCTGATGACCTTTCTGCTTCCTGCCTTTCCCACAGTTCCTGGGCCAGGGGCTTCCCAGAGCAGATGGTCCATCCATGGGTTCATTGTCTTAAATATTTATTTAGTATTATTAAAAAGATGGTGTCGTGACAAGAAAGAAAAAGATGAAAAAGTATATGTATTGGGCACTTACCAGCTGCCTAACAAGTACTATTTTCTTGCTTACAAATGGTCCTCAGGACCCAGCACAGACAAATTTGTATATCGCCACAGTTTTTTAAATTATGTTTACGATTTACAATTTTTACTTAGCACTTTAATAGATGTTTTTTGGAGTTCCACATAATCTTCGAAATTCTCACTTTACAGTTCATTTTAATGGCTTTATACTATTCCTTCATGTGGCTCTCCCATATTTTTGGTAAGTTCTTTTGCTAATGGACGTATAAGTTGTGTCCAATTTTTCTCCATTGTCAACAATGCAACCATGAATATTTTAGCAGCTGTGGCGTTTGCATCTTCAAAACCGTTTCCTTGGGAAGAATTCCAACAGAGGTTACATAGACCAAGAACATAAATAGTCTTGTGGCATTTTTTCTGGGTGTCATCGCACTGCTTTTCAAAAGGGTGACACCAGTTTGCAATGCCAGCTGCAGCAGAGGAAAGATATGAACTTCTCTGTATGCTTGCCAAGGCTGGGTGTGGCCTTACAAACACTCTTTTTGCTAACTTAGTAAATATAGTCTCTTGGTGCTGCCTTAATCTGCTCTTCTTCTTCTTTTTTTTTTTTTTTAAATCTGCTCTTCTTGGATTACCAGTGATGATAAACCTTTCCAACACGGTGGTTCAGAGCAGGGGAGCTTGGCCAGCTAATTGACTAACCTCAGAGCCCCAGACTGTCAGATATAAACGGGATAATACCACCTCCTCATGGCATTATTGTGATCTTTATTTTTTTCTAATTCAGCCACTCACTTTATTTTTATTTACATATTTATGCGAACTTGAGCACAGGCAGCACTTTCAAAGTACCAAAATCAAAGCATGGTCTTTGCCCCAAGAGCTTACAATCCATTTTCATATTTCCAGTATTTCTCAGAACTTCCCTAAATGAGTCTTTTAAAGGTAACTTGAATATACAATAGTACAGGCACACCTCAGAGATATCTTGGGCTCAGTTCCAGACCACCAAAATAAAGTGAATATCACAATAAAGTGAGTCACATGCATTTTTTGGTTTCCCAGTGGATATAAAAGTTAGGTTTATACTATACTGTAGTCTATACCATGTGTAATAGCACTATGTCTAAAAAAACAATGTACACACCTTAATTTAAAAACATTTTATTCTCTACTCAGTACTCTGTAATGACCTATATGGGAAGAGAATCTAAAAGAGTTGATATACATATATATAACTGATTCACTTTCCTGTAGAGCAGAGAGTAACACAACATTGTACATCAACTATATTCCAATGAAAAACAAAACAGAACAAAAAACTAAATAAAAACATTTCATTGGTAAGAATGCTAACCATCACCTGACAACACAGGGTTGCCACAAACCTTCAGTTTGTAAAAACCTCAATATCTGCAGAAGTGCAATAAAGCGAAGCGTAACCAAACAAGATGTGCCTGTAATTACGTTACCTGCAGAACCCAGACAACTCAGAAATAAATTAATTTTATCCCAGACACAGATGTCAGGGTTGTGAATATATAGATTGTTTCCAGACTTTCACACCTGAATGCAAGAATTATATCCTGCAGAAACCTGCTTGGTTGAAGAGATTTAATTAAAACAGGAATGCTTGAGTCTTCTTGGGACAAACAAAAGGATTACCGAATTTCATAGATAATACAGAAAAAATTAGGAGCATGTCACAGTCACCAGACTTCACATTTGTTGGTTGGATTTTTTTGCTGTATTCTTTTTTTTTTTTTTTTTTTTTTGCAGTACGCGGGCCTCTCACTGTTGTGGCCTCTCTCGCTGCGGAGCACAGGCTCCGGACGCGCAGACTCAGCGGCCATGGCTCACGGGCCCAGCCGCTCCGCGGCATGTGGGATCTTCCCGGATCGGGGCACAAACCCGTGTCCCCTGCATCGGCAGGCGGACTCTCAACCACTGCGCCACCAGGGAAGCCCTCTAGCTGTATTCTTTTACAGTGTAAAGCTCTTAAGGCAGCGCTTACCACAGGGTAATGAATGCCAACTACTTGACTCCGGTTTCTTTGTATGTGAATGATATTTCCATGTGCTTTGCTCACACATGTTGGACTCGATGTTTTTCTTGTTTATGTTAATGAACTCTTTATATATTGCAGCCATTCTTCCTTAACCTCATGTTTCCTGACATTTGACTTTGTTCACAAAATTTAGACTATTGCAAAGTTGTTGGGTTTTGACATCTGTTCCTTCCCCAGAGGTGTTCTGGGTGACATTTGAGCCCCCTTTCCCCCCAGCACTGTCTGAAACAAAGTGGGCAGAAACAAAGTGGGTCTGGAGGTTTACCAGTCAGAGTAATTCAGCTGATTTTGTCTTGGGCTCAGTCAGCTTTCCTGATGTCATGGTTCCCCGGGGACTGGACTCATTGAAGCATGTACCATAATCCCTTTGAAATGAAAGCCCTCAGAATCTCCTCATTCTGAGGGGCTCTTGCCCCAATCTAGGTCAGTTTTCTTGATTTTCTTGTGGCTGCCGTTTTCGCTTTCTTTTTTCTTTTGCAGCAAATTCATTTATTTACTTACTGACTCTGAAGCCTTCTATGTGCAAGACTCTGAGTTTGGGGATATAATGGTGAGTGAAACAGACACGTCCCTGCCCCAGTGGAGCCCACCGTCTACTGGGAGATGCACACTGGCCAAACAGCATCTAGTTAAAGAGTATTTATGAGCATCTACCGTGTGCCAGGCGGTCTGCTAGGGACTGGGGACACCCAGGTGAGCAGAGATGGCCCCTCGTCATCCTTAACCAGATAACCCCACAGAGATGGAGGGTGATAAAGGGAACAGCAGTTTCAAGTCCCCACGCAGCCGGGTCCAGAGCTGGGCTGAAAGGCAGGGTCCCTCGCAGTCTGCTGGGTCAGTGTGTAGGGAACCCCTCTCTTGGTTCAGCCCACCCTCAGGGCCCCATCTGCTCCTGCCCCACCTGGGCTGCTCATCTCTTATCTGATGGGTGGGAGAGGTGTCAGGAGAGCCGAGGAGCAGACATCCATTTTGGGGGGATGCGAGGCAGAGAGCAGGGAGGGCCATATGGCCCCACTGTCGCCCTGCTACTTTCTCTGACCTCGGCTTGGCCTCCCGCCTTTGGGAGTTCACAGGGAGGTGAAGTTTGTTCCAAATGGAGGCCGGTTCTTTCCCCTCCAGGGAGGCCCGGGCAGGCCCCTTCCTCCCCTTCCAGGGCTCGCTGGGATCTGAAGAGCCTTCCGTCCAGCTCTGTCCTCTCCCCTATCCAGCTCTAAGGACCAAGCAGCAGGGGCTCCCATGACTGTCCTGTCCTGGGCACGGGCCTGGTGGGAGGACCCCAGACCCAGGGACCCTGGCTAAGACCAGACCACTGTGACTCCCCTGAGCTGGAGGGGCTGCGTTTCCCTGGGTGGTCCCTGCTCCCCTTGAGGTGTAGGGAACAGCTCAGACCTCAGGTTCATTCTGTGGTCCCAGGACGATGAGCATGACCGCCCCCTTGGACACCTCGCCATCTGCAGTGTGTCTTGTGAACCGCTCTGCAAGAGCCCAGGGGCTGTCACTGGCTCCCCACGCATCCTTGCCGGGAAATTCCAGCCCATAACTCGGGGCCTTAGGGACGTCGCCACAGACTTTGGAGCCAGACAGCTCTGGGTTGGAATCCATGATCTGTCTCTACTCTCTGTGGGACCCTGAGCAGATTTACCTCACTGAGTCTCAGTTTCTCCATGCGTAAAATGGGTTCACCCCTACCCGCAGGGCATGGTACCAATTGTATGGTCCCTGGTGACGGTTCCTGACAGCAGCTGGTGGGCGGGGGGCTTTGCCATCAGTGGCTGCTCTCAGCCTGTCATTCAGCACCGGCCTGGGTACCAGGGAGGTGGTCAGAGATAACCAGGTAAACTGAGGCCTTTCTCATAGGACCCTGCCTTCTAGCAGGGAGGCTCTGCCAGCAGATCTCATGTCATCCTCACAAGAACCTGGTGGTGATGGAGACAGAAGCAGTATTAGCCTCTTACGGATGAGAGCTCTAAGGCTCAGAGAGGTTGTCAAACTCATTCAAGGTTGCACAGCTAGACAAAAGGCCCAGGTGGGATCCCCCACAGGTTGCCGGACTCCAGAGCCCATCCATGAAACAGCCAGGAGGAGGGGTGTTTGCTGAGAACCCAGCCCAGTCTTGGACGCTGAAGCCAGGAGCCGGAGAGGAAGAAGTTTTGTCCACCAGTTTTACACAATCCTGCAAGCCCAGAATTCCCCACCCCACCCCCATGCACTGCCCCCCCTGGACCCCAGGACTGGGCTCCATCTCCAGGCCTATCCTTTGGAACTTGGCGTTGGCGCTGGGGGAGGGTGGGCGGAGGGAACTGGCCCCCTGGGAGCTGCTGTCACTCTTCCCTGGCCCCGGGAAGAGCGGGCTGGCCAGGCCGGGCTCCTTTGTGGCACGCTGACAGGACAGTGCAGCCACCACGCACTTCAGCTGCCAACTCGCCGCGGTCACTCAATCCATCACCGAGGGCGGGGCTCCTGGCCGGCCGCTCGCCTGCAGTGTTGTTCTAGTCTGCCCGGAGCTGTGAGATAAACGGGGCATGAACTGGCCCCCTGGCAGGGGGTCAGCCCCTTCTGCCCTCATTAAAGTGCCAATCAAGAAGAGGAATGGCGACAAGCAGAGGAGCTCAGCCTCCCGGGCAGGCGAGGGGGCAGGATCCAGGCTCCCCCCACCTCCAGCAAAGAGCGCCTGGAGAATTCCACCCCAGCCCGAGCCTCCGGTTGCAACATCACCCTTGGTTTTCCCTGCAGTTAGAGCAGCTGGGGGAGCTGGAAATTCAAGGCAGCAAATGCTGCTCACACGGTTTGGGTGGCTGTTTGGTTACCTGCTGCCACGCAGCAAAACGCCCAGAACTTAATGACTTAAAACAACCACCGTGTTATTATCACTTGCTTCTGAGCGTTGACTGGGCTCAGCGAGGTGAATCTTCTGCTTTGTGTGATGTCAGCGGAAGTGGCCACCATCCGGGGCTCCACTGGGCTGGAGAGCTTCCGCGTGGCTCATGCATAAATCCGGTATTTTTGTGGGGCCACTGGGAAGGCTGGGCTCACCTGGGTCACCAGGGCGACTGGGCCTCTCTCTCCGTCCCTCCAGAGTCTCAGGGTCTCTCCCTGTCCAGGTGACCCCTCCACGTGGTCTATCCCACAGGATAACCAAGCTACTTATCACGACTCAGGGCTCCCAAAAGTGGAGGGTGCTGGTCCTTATTAAGGCATTAACCTGGAGCGGGCGCACCTTATCCTAAGTTGAGTCATGGGCCAGCCCAGATTCAGTGTGGGAGGGGACACCCAGGGGGGTAGATGTTGGGAGGCATGGTCCCTTAGGGCCATCTTTGGAGACTGGCTACCACAGTGTGATCCCAGTGTGGGTGCTTTGCTCAGGAGAGGGGGGGACAAACTCTTTTTTCTCCTGGGTTCTTTGCCTGGAGGTCAAGGGAGCCAGGAGCTTCTTGGTGGGGGGGAGGCTATAATTCTCCATTCCCATTTATACACAGACCTTCCACAGTTCATCCATTCTCTAGAAAAATCCCCTAAACCTTATAACAAGGCATTTAAAAAAATTATTAATAGCATGATTCTGTATTCATTTCAAATATTAAATAATAACTGTGAGCATTGCTTGAGAACTTAATATGCCAAGCATTGCTCTAAGCAATTATATGTTATTTAATTCTCCCAACTACCCTATGGAGATGACACTTCTGTGACCCTTGTTTTACAGAAGTATCAGTTACATGGACTAAACCGTTGTAACAAATAGACTCCAAATATTTTTAACTCAAACATAATAGAGGTTTGTTTCTCGCTTATGTAACCAAGATGAGGTTTCCTTGTTGACAGGCAGATGTGCTCCATTTAGTGTTTCACAGACCCAGGTTCCATCCATCTTGCTGCTCTGCTCTGCCCTCTGGTTTGCTATAGTGAACAGATCACTCCGACTGCTATGTGGAGAAAGGACCATGCTGTGTGTGTATGTGGGGCTGAGATAGGGTTTGATGGCTATTCCCCATTTGCCCTCTAAACCCACCGCTCCTTTTCCCACCCTGCTCTCTGCCTTGGGAGGCTAATTTCCATGGACTATTCCAAAGGACTCCCAACACTCTGGCTTCCAGTTAGGTTCAGCCAATGGGAGACAGCAGCAGGAGGTGAGAGACTCCCCTGGCTCTCTCTCTGTTGGGCTGTAGTTTGCCAATAACTGACTTTTTCTACCAAAGGCCATGGCTTCCATCAGGTGGCCCTTTTTAGCATCTGTAACTCTCACCTGTCCTAGACGGTGAGATATCTCACCATCTCTTGTTGGTACCCTTGACCCTACCCACAACTTGTAATCAGCTCCTTTGATGACCTCTGTGCAATCATATCCTCTGAGTATACCGTCTATAACCTGCTGTGTCCCTGACTGAGACAGGGGACAAGAGTGGAAGCAAGGAACCTGTTTAGGAAGCTATTTCAATGATCCAGAAGAGAGATAATAGAGGGTAGATTTCTATGTTGAGCTGACAAAATCTTCTGGTGGATTGGGTATGGAATTTGAGTAAAAGAGAAGTTCCCAGGATGACTCCAAAAGTATTGGCCTGAACAACTGGAAGATTGAAGTTATTTATTAAGATGGGTAAGACCAAGGGAGAGACAGGCTTGTGAAGGAAGAAATCATGAGTTCTGTTTTGGACATGGGAAGTTTGGGATGCTTTTCAGACTTTCAAGTGGAGAAGTTGAAGAAGGAATTGGAACTCCAAGTCTGCATTTCAGGGCAGAGATTCAGGCTGGAGATGTACATTTAAGAATTATGAATGTGTAGAGGTTATGGAAAGCCTTGGGACTCAATGAGTAACCGAGGAGAACGTGGATGGAGACAGGAAGAGATTTGATAGTGAGCTCTGAGGCTTTCTGACATTTGGAGGCCAAGAAGATGAGGAAGAACCAGCAACAAAGACTGAAGTCGGAGGAAAAGTTAAGAACAGTGGTTTCCTGGATGCCAAGTTGGTGGGGGAGAAAGGGTTTCAAGAAGAAGAGAGTGATCAACAACGGGGAACGATGCTGCTTGTTCGGGTTAGATGAGACCTTGTAGTGAAGATTAGATTGGCAAAGTAGAGGTCAATTATTACCTTGGAAAGGGTGGAGTCTGGAGGATAAAGGCTTAACTGGAAAGGGATCAGAGAAGAATAGGAGAAATTTCTGGTTCTATCCATGGCAGAGTAGCTGGCATTGGACTTATCTGCCTGACATAAACAAACGTAAACCAAACTGGACAAAATATATGAAACAAACATTATCAGGCACTGGACCACAGGCAATGCAAGGCTACGATCCTTAAGAGAAGGGAAACACACAAAGCTGACCTCCACGTTCACCCTGACCTTCTGGCTAGGGGTAATGTTTAAACTATGGCAAAGGGAAGGAGATTCCAAGCAAAGAGCTAGAGTCGCACTGGGTGGTCAAGAGAGTTCAGAGTTTAGGGTTGCTAAAACAGCAAGAATTTGTGAGGAGATAACCGAAGAAGAATGAACCACAGAGAAAAAGCAGCAGAGATGGAATCCCAAAATTTGCATAGGGATTCCCTAAGGTCCATAGCTAAATGCTAAGGTGTTCACGCAGAGGGCAAGACTCCACAAGGCCTAGCAGAAAATGTGCTTGGAGGCTGAGGGCTGAGCAGAGATTTCAGAGGTCTCAGTGCTGGAGTGCTATTGGAGTTGTGAGCCATCCAAAGAGGAGTGGCCTTAGTGAATACTCTGAGAATTCAGCTGAAAATCCAGAAAGGCTACAGCCTGGATGTAAAGGCTTCACCCTAGGACTATAGGTAAAGCTGAAATAGACTCATCTTCACAAAGTCTAAAATCAGTTCCCAATAAGATAGAGATAATCCTCCAGTTATTTAACTGCCTACTATAAATTAAAAAAAAAAAACTCTTCAGAGGATGATATAATAAGCCAGAATCTCCACAATTAACATTCAAAATGTCCAACATATTTTTAAAAATTACCAGACATAGAGGAAGCAGGAAGTGTGATCCATTGTCAAGAGAAAAAACAGTCAATACCAGCAAACTCAATATAATCCAGGTGTTGGAACTGGCAGGCAAAGATGAAAATATATATAAAATTACTAAAGGGTTTAAAGGAAAAGGTGGACAAAACATTTGCCCAAATAAGGAAATTCAGCATAGAAACAAAACATTTTAAATGGAAATTCTTGAACTGAAAAATACAGTATCTGGGGCTTCCCTGGTGGCACAGTTGTTGAGAGTCCGCCTGCCAATTCTGGGGACATGGGTTCATGCCCCGGTCCGGGAAGATCCCACATGCCGCGGAGCGGCTGGGCCCGTGAGCCATGGCCGCTGAGCCTGCATGTCCAGAGCCTGTGCTCTGCAACGGGAGAGGCCACAACAGTGAGAGGCCCGTGTACCACACAAAAAATAAAATAAAATAAATACAGTATCTGAAATGAAGAATTCTTTGGAATCACTTATTAAAATATTGGACATGAGAATTAAAAGGTTCTGTGAACTCAAAGACAAGTCAGCAGAAATCATTCAAACTAAAGCACATAGAGAAAAAAAAGATGCTAAAACAAGACAGAACAAAGCATCCAAGAACTGTGGGGCAATGTTAAATGGGCTAATATACTTGGAGTTCTAGAATGAAAGGAAAGAGAAAATGGTTGGGAAAAATATTTGAAGAGATAATGGCCAAACATTTTCCAAAATAAATGACAGGCATCAACCCACTGATTCAAGAAGTTGAGCACATCTTAAGGAGGTTAAATACAAAATACCATACCTACACAATCATAGTCAAACTACCAAAATCCTAAGATAAAGAGAACATTTAAAACCAGCTAGAGAAAAAAAAAGAAACATCACATTCAGGAGAACAAAAATAAGAATTATCATTGACTTCTCATCAGAAACAGTGGAAGCCAAAAAATAATAGAATGACATCTGTAAAATACTAAAAGAAAAAAATGACACCTTAGAATCCTTTAGCCAGTGAAAATATCCTTCAAAACTCAAGACAAATAACTATATTTTCAGGAAAACAAAAACTGGGATAATATGTTGTACACAGAACTTCACTACAACAAATATTAAAGATGTTCTTCAGGCTAAAAAGGACTGACCCTGGATAGAATCATAGATCTGCAGGAAGGAATAAAGAGCATCAGAAATAGTAAATATGTGGGTGTTTACAAAAATTTGTTTAAAAGATTATTGACTAGTTAAAGCAAAAACAATAACAGTGTATGGTGGTGTTTATAATAAATGTAGACATAAAATATAGGACAACAAAAAACATAAAGAGAAGGAAAGGTGAAAATGAAATTATGCTGTTCCAAGTTTTACATAATAGGAGATGGGATATTATATTAATTCAAAGTAGACTGTGATAAAAGTGAATATTGTAGTATTTAGAGTAACACACAAAAAAAGGAAGTTTAAAAGCTAGGAATATGGTGATTGTTTTGCAATATATTACCAGTAACTATGTTGTATATCTGAAACTAATATAATACTGTTAAGTCAGTTATACTTCAATTTTTTTAAAATCCAAGAATATAATGCTATCTAAATGTAGACTCATCCATTATGACAAATTACCACTCTGGTGTGGGATGCTGATAGTGAGGGAGGTTGTACATGTTGGGATGTTGGGGACAGGGGATATATGGGAACTCTGTACTTTTCCCTCAATTTTTCTGTGACCCTAAAACTACTCTTAAAATAGTCTATTTGTTTAAAAAGTTGAGAGGAGATAAAATGTAATTCTAAAGTATACTCTATCCAAAAGAAGAAAGGAAAGGGAAAAAATAAAGGAACAAAGAGCAGATGGAACAAATAGAGAACACAGAGAAAATTGCTAGACTGAAAGTCAACCGCACCAATAATTACATTAAATGTAAATGGATGAAACACTCCAAGTAAAAGAGAGTATCAAATTGGATACAAGAACAAGACCTTCTATATGCTGTTCATTAAATATATATATATTTTTTTCCCTTAAATATATATATTTAAGGGATTTGTTTCAGTCTTTTAAAATAACACACAAAGATGAAAAGATTTTTTTTTAAGTAATTGGTTCACAGAAAGGGAAATGACGCTTAAATCTAATTTCTCATAAGAGAAGTGCATTAAAACTACACTGAGAGGGCTTCCCTGGTGGCACAGTGGTTGAGAGTCTGCCTGCCGATGCAGGGGACACGGGTTCGTGCCCCGGTCCGGGAAGATCCCACATGCCGAGGAGTGGCTGCGCCCGTGAGCCATGGCCGCTAAGCGTGCACGTCTGGAGCATGTGCTCCGCAACGGGAAAGGCCACAACAGTGAGAGGCCCGTGTACCACAATAAAACAAAAAAAAACAAAAAAACAAAAAAAAAAAACTACACTGAGACACTCATGTCCTCAAAATTGGCAAACATTAAAAGAATTTACCAGTGCATTGTGTTGGTGAGGGGGGAAGGGAAATGCACTTGCATTCATTTCAATTTGTAAATTGATACAAATTCTACAGAAGGTAATTTGTTGTTGTTGTTTTTTTTAATACTTTATTTATTTATTTGGTTGCACCGGGTCTTAGTTGTGGCAGGTGGGCTCCTTATTTGTGTCAGGCAGTCTCCTTATTTGTGGCATGCAAACTCTTAGTTGCAGCATGCATGTGGGACCTAGTTCCTTGACCAGGGGTCGAACCTGGGCCCCCTGCATTGGGAGCTCTGAGTCCCAACCACTGCACCACCAGGAAAGTCCTGGTAATTTGTTTTTGTTTTTTAGATTCCTTAAATAAGTGAAATCATGCAGTATTTGTCTTTCTCTGTCTGACTTATTTCACCTAGCATAATGTCCTTAAGGTCCATTCATGTTGTTGCAAGTGACAAGATTTGTTTCTTTTTTTATGGCTGAGTACTACTCCATTGTGTGTGTGTGTGTGTGTGACATCTTCTTTATCCATTCATCCATCTTTGGACACTTAGGTTGTTTCCATATCTTGGCTATTGTAAATAGTACAGAGAACAGATTTGTGGTTGCCAGAGAGGAGGAGGGTTGGGGTGGGGGGCAAAATGAGTGAATGGGATTAAGAGGTACAAACTTCCAGTTATAAAATAAATAAGTCACGAGGATGTAATGTACAACACAGGGAATAAAGTCAATAATATTGTATTGACTTTGTACAATAAGAGATAGTAACTAGACTTATCATGCTGATTATCTTACAATATACAGGCAGACCTCACTGTACTGCCCTTTGCAGATATTGCATTTTTTATAAATTGAAGGTTTGTGGCAATCCTGTATTGAGCAAGTCTATTGGTGCCATTTTTCCAACAGTATTTGCTCACTTTGTGTCTCTGTGTCACATTTTGGTAATTCTCACAATATTTCAAACTGTCCCATTATTATTATATTTGTTATGGTGATCTGTGATCAGTGATCTTTGATGTTATTATTGCAAAAAGATTAAGACTCACTGAAGGCTCAGATGATAGTTAGCATTTTTTAACAGTACAGTACTTGTTTTTGGTCCTCTCACTGTTGTGGCCTCTCCCATTGCGGAGCACAGGCTCCGGACGCGCAGGCTCAGTGGTCATGGCTCACGGGCCCAGCCGCTCCGTGACATGTGGGATCTTCCTGGACCGGGGCACGAACCCGCGTCCCATGCATCAGCAGGCAGACTCTCAACCACTGCACCACCAGGGAAGCCTAACAGTACAGTACTTTTTAATTAAGGTATGCACATTATCTTTTTAGACATGATGCTTTTGCACACTGAACCGATTACAGTAGAGAGTAAACATACCTTTATATGCACTGGGAAACGAAAAAAATTTGTGTGTGACTCACTTTATTGCGATATTCACTTGATTGCGATGGTCTGGAACTGAACCCGCAGTATGTCTGAGGTGTGCCTGTTTACAAATGTTGAATCACTATGTTGAAACTAATATAGTATTGTATGTCAAATACACTTCAATTTTTTTTAAAGGATGTGATTTGACAATATTTATCAAAATTATAATTGTGCAAAAGTCCAGCAATTCCTCTTTTGGACTTTAACTTACATTTCAAAAAATCAGGTCTGTACAAGGTGACTCCTTATAGCTTTGTTTGTAATAGCAAAAAGACTGGAAACAACGTAAATGACCATCAGTGAGGGATTGGTTAAATAAATTATGGTATATCTGTACCACAGAAATCATGTGCTATCTAAGAAAATTAGAAGGCTCTTCATGTACTGATATGGAATGATGTCCAAGACGTTATAAAAAAGCAAGGAAGGCTTCTTATGCAGCTAAGGCTTTGAGAAGCCTTGATCCAGCAGATGTTGGTCCTTTGAGAAAAGACCTGAAAGACATGAATGCTTCTCCACAAAGCAGAAAACCAAAGGAAGTGAGCTAAGAGACAGGGATCCTAGAGCAAGGTAGATGGCAAACTGGCCGGAGCGCCATAAAACAGAAGGAGAAAGGAAAACCAGATCGGAGGAACTCCATGATTCTTCTCCAAGGTATTTTTAAATGGGCTTAGGAGATTAGCATCCTTCATTTCCAGAATGTTTCGGCAATGATTCAGATAGTGGAGTAAAAGGACTTGAGATCACCTCCTCTCACAAAAACAACAAAATCACAACTAACTGCTGAAGAACCATCGGCCAAGAAGGACTGGTACCTACAAAAAAACCATATTTTACATCTAAAGACAATGAAGAAGCTACAACTAGACAGAGTGAGAGTTCTCAGCCCACGTCAGGCTCCCCAGTCTGGGGGTCTGGCACTGGGAGGAGGAGCCCCCAGAACATTTGGCTTTGATGGCCAGCAGGGCTTGAGTGCAGGAGCTCCACAGGACTGGGGGAAACAGAGACTCCACTCTTGGAGGGCACACACAAGTCTTCATGTGCACTGGGACCCAAGGAAGGGCAATGATTCCACATGAGCCTGGGACAGACTTACCTGCGGGTCTTGGAGGGTCTCCTGAGGTGGTGGAGGTTGGTTGTGGCCCACTGCAGGGGCAAGGACACTGGTGGTGGAGGCCCCTAGGGAATATTTCTTGGTGTGAGCTCTCTCAGCATGGTGCCATCTTGGCATCGAGATCTGGCCCCACCCAACAGTCTGCAGGCTCCAGTGCTGGGATGCCTCAGCCCAAACAACCAAAAGGGTGGGAACACAGCCCCACCCATCAGCAGACAGGCTGCCTAAAGTCATTGTGAGCCCACAGCTGTCTCTAGACACGCCACTTGACATGGCCATGCACACCAGAAGGTCAAGATCTAGCTCCACCACCAGTGGGCCGGCATCAGTCCCTCCCATCAGGAAGCCTGCACAAGCCCCTGGACCAACCTCACCCACCAGGGGGCAGACACCAGAAGCAAGAAGAGCTACAATCCTGCAGCCTGCGGAACACAGCCCACAAACACAGAAATTTAGACAAAATGAGATGGCAGAGAAATATGTTCCAGATGAAGGAACAAGATAAAACCCCAGAAGAATGACTAAGTGAAGTGGAGATAGGCAATCTGTCTGAAAAAGAATTCAGAATAATGATAGTAAAAATGATCCAAGATCTCGGAAAAAGAATGGAGGCATAGACTGAGAAGATACAAGAAATGTTTAACAAAAACCTAGAAGATTTAAAGAACAAACAAATAGAGATGAACAATACAATAACTGAAATGAAAAATAAACTAGAAGGAATCAATTGCAGAATAAATGAGGCAGAAGAACAGATAAGTGAGCTGAAAGACAGAATGGTGGAAATCACTGCTGTGGAATAGAATAAAGAGAAAAGAATGAAAAGAAATGAGAACCATCTCAGAGACCTCTGGGACAACATTAAATGCACCAACATTCACATTATAGGCTCCCAGAAGAGAGGAAGGGCCTGAGAAAATATTTGAAGAGATAATAATGAAAAACTTCCCTAACATGGGAAAGGAAACACTCACTCAAGTCCAGGAAGTGCAGAGATTCCCATACAGGATAAACCCAAGGAAGAACACACTGAGACACATATTTGCAAAAATTAAAGACAAAGAGAAAATATCAAAAGCAACAAGAGAAAAGCAACAAATAACATACAAGGGTATCCCCATAAGGTTATCAGCTGATTTTTCAGCAGGAACTCTGAAGGCCAGAAGGGAGTGGCACCATATATTTAAAGTGATGAAAGGGAAAAACCTACAACCAAGAATACTCTACCCAGCAAGGCTCTCATTCAGATTCAACAGAGAAATCAAAAGCTTTACAGACAAGCAAAAGCTAAGAGAATTCAGTACCACTAAACCAGCTTACAACAATGCTAAAGGAACTTCTCTAGGTGGGAAAGAAAAGGCCACATACAGAAACAAGAAAATTATAAATGGTAAAGCTCACCAATAAAGGCAAACATGCAGTAAAGGTAGAAAATCATCCACACACAAATATGATATCAAAACCAGCAGTTGTGAGAAGAGGAGTGTACAAATGCAGGAGATTGGATATGCATTTGAAATTAAGTGACCAGCAACTTAAAACAATCTTGTATATATATAGACTGCTATATCAAAACCTCATGGTAACCACAAACCAAAAAACTACAATAGATACACACAAAAGAAAAAGCAATCCAAACACAACACTAAAGACAATCATCAAATCACAAGAGAAGACAACAAAAGAAGGACAGAAAAAAGACCTAAAAAACCAAATCCTGAACAATTAACAAAATGGCAACAAGAACATATATATTGAGAATTACCTTAAATGTAAATGGATTAAATGCTCCAACCCAAAGATATAGGCTGGCTGAATGGGTACAAAAGCAAGACCCATATATACGCTGTCTACAAGAGACCCACTTCACATCTAGGGGCACATACAGACTAAAAGTGAGGGGATGGAAAAATGTATTCCAGGGATTCCCTGGTGGCGCAGTGGTTGAGAGTCTGCCTGCTGATGCAGGGGGTGCTGGTTCATGCCCTGGTCTGGGAGGATCCCACGTGCCACGGAGTGGCTGGGTCCGTGAGCCATGGCCGCTGAGCCTGCACGTTCGGAGCCTGTGCCTCACAACAGGAGAGGCCACAATAGTGAGATGCCCGCATGCCGCAAAAAAAAAAAAAAGTATTCCATGCAAATGGAAAACAAAAGAAAGATGGAGTAGCAACTACAAGAAAAAAAAACTGTAAAAAACATAAACACGTGGAGGCTAAACACTGTTACTAAAAAACAAATGGATTACTGAATAAATCAAAGAGGAAATTTAAAAAATACCTAGAGACAAATGAAAATGAAAACACAATGATCCAAAACCTATAGGATGCAGCAAAAGTGGTTCTAAGCGGGAAGTTTATAGCAATACAGTCTTACCTCAGGAAATAAGAAAAATGCATAAATCTCTTGCATTTCTATACATTAACAATGAAAGAGCAGAAAGAGAAATTAGAGAAACAACCCCCTTTACTATCTCAACAAAAAGAATAAGATACCTAGGAATAAACCTACCTAAGGAGGCAAAGGACCTATACTCTGAAAACTATAAGACCCTGAGGAAAGAAATCGAAGGTAACACAAATGGATGCAAAGACATACCATGTTCGTGGATTGGAAGAATCAATATTGTCAAAATAAGTATACTACCCAAGGCAATCTACAGATTCAGTGCAATCCCTATCAAATTACCAATGGCATTTTTCACAGAACTAGAACAAAACATTTTTTAATTTGTATGGAAACACAAAAGACCCCTAATAGCCAAAGCAATCTTGAGAAAGGAAAATGGAGCTGGAAAAATCAGGCTCCCCAACTTCAGACTATACTACAAAGCTACAGTAATCAAAACAGTATGATACTGGCACAAAAATAGAAATATAGATCAACGGAACAAGATAGAAAGCCCAGAAATAAACCCAGGCACCTATGGTCATGTACTCTATGACAAAGGAGGCAAGAATATAAAATGGAGAAAAGACAGTCTCTTCAATAACCGGTGTTGAGAAAACTGGACAGTTACATGTAAAAGAATGAAATTAGAACACTCCCTAATACCGTACACAAAAACAAACTCAATATGGATTAAAGACCTAAATGTAAGATGCAATACTATAAAACTCTTAGAGGAAAACATAGGCAGAACAGTATGGAGGTTCCTAAAAAACTAAAAATAGAGCTACCATATGATCCAGCAATACCACTCCTGGGCATATATCCAGAGAAAACCTTAATTCGAAAAGATACATGCACTTCAATGTTCACTGCAGCACTATTTACAATAGCCGGGGCATGGAAACAACCTAAACGCCCATCAACAGACGAATGGATAAAGAAGACGTGGTAGATATATACAATGGAATATTACTCAGTCATCAAAAAGAATGAAATAATGCCATTTGCAGCAAGATGGATGGACCTAGAGATTGTCATACTGAGTAAAGTAAGTCAGACAGAGAAAGACAAATATCATATGATATCACTTATATGTGGAATCTAAAAAAATGATACAAATGAACTTATTTACAAAACAGAAAGAGACTCACAGACATAGAAAACAAACTTATGGTGACCAAAGGGGAAAGGTGGGGGTGGGGGGGAGGGATAAATTAGGAGTTTGTGATTAACATATACACACTACTATATATAAAATAGATAATCAACCAGGTCCTAATACATAGCACAGGGAACTCTACTCAATATTCTGTAATAACCTATATGGGAAAAGAATCTGAAAAAGAATGGATATAGGTACATGTAAAACTGAATCACTTTCCTGTACACCTGACACTAATACACCATTGTAAATCAACTATTCTCCAATAAAAAATAAAATTTAAAATTTAAAAAAAACACAAAAAAGCAAAAAACAAGTACCACTGTGGCAGGGTTTTAATTAATCTTTGAGTAGCTTTTCAGCCTGAATTGTACTTTTTCAAATATTGCTTGAAAATATACATCCAGAGTAGGACTTTACATTTCATAATATTCAGAAAAGCTATTTAGAAAGTGCTATTGCTCTAAAATATGTTCCATAACTACACTCTTTCTCCACTGAAGTGCTATACTTACCTCCAGACTCAAAATCATTTGTCTCCATTCATCTGTGTATAATACACATTAAGTCCGTTAAAGTCCGTTCGTTTAATGGCTTAATATTTGCCTTCTGTTTTCACGCATTTTATTTTTGTGGTCTTAGGCTGTGTACTTTTAAAACTTTTCATCTTCTGAATGTTAACCAACAAGTCAATAGAGTCCACACACTTGCATCAAGAAAAAAAAACTGCAAAGAAGTAGTATGCTAACATTTTTTTAATGCAAAATAAAAAGAGCAAAGAGTATATAGATATATATGTAATTGCCTGGATAGATAAAAAGATTTTATAGATAGAGAGAGAGAGAGAGAGAGCGGGAGTCTGTGTGTGTGTATCTTCCTGGAAAAATACACAAGAAACTGGGGAGTGGGAGGGGAGAGGATGCTGGATGATAAGAGTGGAAGGGAGGAAAAACATAAAGAAAATACAAAAAAAACCAAACAGAAGGCAGGAGACAAAGTTGAACAAACAACACTCAATGCAATCTATTCCACTTGTCCCTTTTTAAATAGTACTACATTTTATCTTCTAGACAGATTTGTTTCAGGAGTCCCATCAAGAAAACCTGAAAAACATTGAAACCCAACAATTTGACCATAAACTAGGCTACGTAGACAGGAGCTGAGTTGTAGATAAGTCTGCCAGTCACTCTGCTAAGCACCTTTTTTTTTTTTTTTTTTGCGGTACGCAGGCCTCTCACTGTTGTGGGCTCTCCTGTTGCGGAGCACAGGCTCCGAACGCGCAGGCTCAGTGGCCATGGCTCACGGGCCCAGCCGCTCCGCGGCATGTGGGATCTTCCCAGACCGGGGCACGAACCCGTACCCCGTATCCCTTGCATCGGCAGGCGGACTCTCAACCACTGCGCCACCAGGGAAGCCCCTGCTAAGCACCTATTTTGTGCTTAAGATGGAAATGTCATACTCTCCCACTAGCAAAAGACAGTTTATGACCAATGCTTCACCATTTCCACTTTCAGTCTGCTGACATATTTGAAAGATTATAAATTAATGACTTAAAACACTAATATTCACAGCCATTCTCTTTCGTCATTTGTGAGGCCTGTCTTGAGGAGAGAACTAGATTAACAGAACAAAGCCGAGGGCCACAGTGTGCACTGAGAGTTGATGGGATGCCTCCTTCCCCAGGTGTCATCTTCTGAAATAAACTGGCGGAAGTTTGTAACCACCAAGTCGGGGGCTGAGCTGCCCTGGGACAGACAGGCCCGGGAGAGCCTTTGGGTCGCACCCAGGCACCGAGGCCTTTGGCCGGCGTGCTCTTCCCCTGTCCTGATTCGCGCGTGGTGTGTGCACGTGCACACCTCTGGCCTCTCTGCCTGGGCCTTTATACACCCTGGGCAGTTGGCCAGGGGCCTTGGTTTCGTTTGCAGAGTTGCCTTAATCAGATATTGGTGTTTAGAAACAAAGTCAGGTTCCTGGAGCCCAAACAAAGGAGAAACAGAGGCCCTCTGGCCTCTTCTGAGCCCCAGTGGTCACAAGAGACACCATGAGGTGCTCCCAAAATTTCACGGCCAAATAGACTTGAAGTAACCCTCCCTCAGGCTGACAGGGAGTCCTCAGCGGGGAAATTACAGGGCCAGGCCAACCCACACTGATCATCCAGCTATGAGAAGACTGGTCACTCTTGCCCAGGCTGGCCCGGGCAAATTGGGGACGGGCTGCCCAAGTCACCTTCACACCCTCCTCCTCCCAGTGCCATCTGCTCCCCTGGCAACAAGGAGCCCGTGGCCTTGTGTTCTTCTGTGACAGCGTTGCTTGCCTTCTCGACTGTTCCTCAACCCTCTCGCGTCCAGATGTGTGTTCCCACAGAGCCGCCAAATGAAACGGATTCAGGACCCCTGCAAACCGAGGTTGAATATCTGATAGCAATCTGCCCTTTGTCCACCAAGAAACTCCCCAGGTACCAAGGCCTTAACTCAGAGGTGTGAACCTTCATGGTAGCCCTTGCGGTCACGGCTGGGGACACAGGAGGGTCTGGCGCAGGGAGCCTTCCCATGTGACTGTGTCCAAACTCTGGTACCCACCGCTGCCCCAGCTGGTTCAGCTCCATCCAGCGCAGGGAAGGGCATCCGTGCCCTTTGGTACCACCTCCGGCCACCCCCGCCACAGTCCAGCACAGCCTCCACCTTGAGGGGCTTGCGAGTGTCCTGACCTGTTCCAAAGGGTGATGTCCATGTGAAGAGTCAGGTGGGGTCCCAGTCTTGGGTCCCTGCTGGTATGTCTCAGACTAGACAGGGAGCAGGTGATGTGTTTGCCAAGAAGGATGACGGCCGCTCCTTAGCCTGGGTCAGGCACGGGCTCCACGAACCCGCTCTTTACATCAAGTCCCAGGCCTGCAGTCACCGAGGGCCTAGGATCGGGGCTCTTCCAAAGCAGTTTCTTTGCATTTCTGTGTGACAGCCAACACTGGATTGTTCTACCGTCTACTTCTGCTCTGTCCCACGTGGCAGCTGCCAGCTATACCTGACTACTGAACGGTGCCTAGTCTGAACTGAGATGCTGAGTATACAACACACAGTGGACGTATCTTTTGGGTAGGTTGATAATATAACGTTTATTAAAATAATGCTATGGGTTAATAGAAACAACAAGGAACCAAAGAATTGAAATGTAAGCTGTGTAAAATCCCAACTAAAACCCCAAATTGTCTAATGTACTCATTCATTAGCTAAATAAAGCCCAAGAAAGACAAGACACCCAATATAATAAAGTACTGCGAAGCAACTGGCAAGTTTCAGTTATCAAAATTGCATTTTGTATCCACTGAAGATGTAGTGCACAGTAAGAATGCAAAATAGCACATTAATAATTGTGTCTAAAAATTCCATACCGCATGGAATCTTATTAAATTATTTCGTCATGTAGATTCTAGCAATTTCAGGACTGTATTAAAAAATGCAAGCCAACATAATATACAGTATGTCATAGTTAAGAGTTAATTGCTAATGAAAATGCAAGGAACGACTGTTTTTGTTAAAATATAGGGAAAGGAAGAGAATGTTACTCATTGTTAGGATGGAAAAGATGTAATAATTTTAATAAATGAAATTTTCTTTTGAATTCTTCATTACTTACTAGCTAAATACATTTGAGTATTTCTTAAAAATATCGTGTCTACTGAATGATAATATTTTGGACACTTGGGTTAAATATATCACTAATTCAATATAATTAGTTTTGAATTTCTTTTTCCTTTTTCTAAAATGCGACTGCTAGGAGAGTTCACGTCTATGACTTGTCCTGTATTTCCATGGGATGGCGCTGGCCTACTTGGTAACACTAGGAGCTATGGATCTCAGAATTGCCCTCCTGTATGGTTCCAAGGCAGAGTTGCCAAAAGGGAAGGTGCATGTGATTTGGGAGGTAAAGGTGAGCAGCGGCTCCTGTGCTTTTAAGGTTATTGTTAGGTTGAGGTCGTGAGAGACAGACATGGGGAGCTGGTGGGTTATGGCAGCTCTCAGCCCTGCTGGCTGGTCTTGCTGACGCACAACGACCCCAGGCCCTTGGCTGTAAACCCTCAGAGGGCAGCCCCTAAGAGCCAAGAACCTTCCAGAGACATCTACCCCAGGCC
Source organism: Globicephala melas (assembly GCF_963455315.2). Classification (NCBI taxonomy): domain Eukaryota; kingdom Metazoa; phylum Chordata; class Mammalia; order Artiodactyla; family Delphinidae; genus Globicephala; species Globicephala melas. Next base: position 178,245,745 of record NC_083314.1, read on the forward strand.
CCTCCTTAGTCCTACGCCTCCTCCCACCCCTGTGTCAGGTCTGACTCCCAGCACCCGACCTGATTCCCAAATAACCCTCAAGGTTCTGCTTCCCTGATTGCTACCCATCCCTCCAGAGGCAGTGAGGCAGTGGGAGTAAAAAAAAACCAAACACAAAACTGAGAACATAAAACATCTTGGCTAATGTATCAAAATGCAACTGGACACGTCTCAGAGGCAAGAGGCCTGCTCTGCCCAGGCCTGTAAGATCCCGTGTCCTCCCATTCCACCCCTCCCTGGCCAGGCTCCCCCTCCCCTTTGCCGTCCCCCTTTCCACTGGCTACTCCTTTCCTGTCCACAAGCAGGCCCACCTCACTGCTGGTTTTTGTGTGTGTGTGTGTGTGTGTGTGTGTGTGGTACGCGGGCCTCTCACTGCTGTGGCTTCTCCCACTGCGGAGCACAGGCTCCGGACGCGCAGGCTCAGTGGCCATGGCTCACGGGCCCAGACGCTCCGTGGCATGTGGGATCTTCCCGGACCGGGTCACGAACCTGCGTCCCCTGCATCGGCAGGCGGACTCTCAACCACTGCGCCACCGGGGAAGCCCCTCCCTGCTGTTTTTAAAGCACCTAAAAGGAAAAAAACACCCTCACTCTTTCCCTCCTTCAGACAAATTTTAACGCAAGATCTACGTTCACTGCTTCACCTTTGGATCCTGTGTCAACATCCACCACTCCCAGAACTGCTGGGTGCAGGTCACCTATGGCCTAGTTTCCAAATCCATTGGCTTCTTTTCAGTCTTGCTCAACCTGACCTCCGAGCACAGCTGGACACCATGGCCCAGTTTCTCCCTCTAGAACACTTGTCCTGCCATCTTCACCTCTTAACTGGCCTTCCCTAGCTCCTTCTCTCCCAGTCCCATCAGGTCTCCCCAGGGTTCAGACCTTAGTCCACGTCTCTCCTCACTTTACGCCCTCTCTGAGCACCGTCATTTACTCTGAGGTATATTTATTTATTTTTTAATTTATTTTTGGCTGCATTGGGTCTTTGTTGCTGCGCACGGGCTTTCTCTAGTTGCGGCGAGCGGGGTCTACTCTTTGTTGCGGTGCGTGGGCTTCTCACTGTGGTGGCTTCTCTTGTTGCAGAGCAGGGGCTCTAGGTGCGCGGGCTTCAGCAGTTGTGGCATGCAGGCTCAGTAGTTGTGGCGCACAGGCTTGATTGCTCTGTGGCATGTGGGATCTTCCTGGACCAGGGCTCGAACCCATGTCCCCTGCACTGGCAGGCAGATTCTTAACCACTGTGCCACCAGGGAAGTCCCACTCCAAGGTATATTTAAACTATCATTTCTAAAGGAATGACTCCCAAATCTCTATCTTTCCAACACTGCTCACTGGAGGTTCCAAAGAGTCCCAAGTGCAATGTGTCCAAAATGAAACTCATCACCTGCCCATCCTCTTCCCAGTTTTCCATCTTCAAGTAGTGTAGTCAAGACCCTTCCTGTTACAAATGACTTAAACAAGTAAATGAACCTAGGAACAGATTTAAGTGAAGCCCAGGGCCTCAAGTGATATCATTAGGACTTGGCCTCTCTCCATTTTGCTTCCCTCTGGCACAGGCCCTCCGCACACACTGGTTCCCGGCAGCTCCAGGCTCATAGCTTCCATGTTCAAGTCCAGTGGAAAGACAGCATCTCTTCCTGGTAACTTCTGCCCAAGTTCCTGGATTCCCTCTGATTGGACCATGTATCCATTCTAGAACGAATCCCTGTATCCAGGGATAGGATTGCACTGCTTGGTAATTGGATTACATACAGTCCACAGAGAGCCGATTCTGGTCCGGCAATAATGGTCCTTCCACCTCCCAGCACATACACACAGTCAATGTACTAGGTGGATTCTTTTTTCTTGTTTTCTCTCCATTTCCTTAGTTTAACTCCTTCTTATCTTCTCTTGCCTGGACAATTTGAATAGTTCCCTAAGGAGAACTTCTCCCTCTGGTCACTTCTGTTCCATCCAACCTCCACACCACCAACATGGTTATCTTTTTAAAGCTTGGATTCGATATCACCTTTTTGCTCAGCACCACGTCAAGACTCATCCCTGTGGTTTTGTGTGTCAGTAATTTGTTCACGTCCTTGCTGAGTAGAAGTCCATCCTTTTTTATCCACTCACCTGTTGATGGACATTTGTTTCCAGGATTTGGCTCTTACGATTAAACATTTGTGTACAAGTCTTTGTGTGGACGTGTTTGCATTTCTCTTGAGTAGATACCTAGGAGTAGAACTGATGGGTCATATGGTGAGTGTACGTTTAACTCTGAGAAACCGCCAAGCTGTCTTCCAAACTAGTTTCACTATTTCACGTTCCCACCAGCACGGTATGAGAATTCCATGTGTCCCACGTCCTTGCCAATACTTGCTATCATCATATTTTTAAATTTTAATTATTCTACAGGTGTGCAGTGATATTTTACTGTGGTTTTAATGTGCACTTCCTTGGAGGGGGATATTGCACGTTTTTCGCGTGCTTTTTGGCCTTCTGTATATTTCTTTTGTGAGGTGTTTGTCGAGATGCTTGCTTATTTTCAATTGGGCCTCATGACTTATTGAATTAATTTGCTAAAAAATTGTTAAGAAATTTTGCATCTATGTCCATGAGGGATATTGGTCTTTGGTTTTCTTATAAAAATTCTGTTTGTTTTTGCTATCAGAGTAATGCTAACCTCATGAAATGATTTGGAAAGTGCTTTCTCCTCTATTTTCTGAAAGGATTTGTATAGGATTGATATTAATTTTTCCTTAAATGTTTGATGGGATTCACAAGTAAAGCCATCTAGGCCGGGAGTTTTCTTTGTGGGAAGGTTTTTAATTACAAATTTAGTTTCTTTAATAGATATAAGGCTATTCAGATTTTCTATTTTTTCTGTCCATTTTGGTAATATGTGCCTTTCAAAAAATGTGTCCCATTTTATCTGAGTTGTCAGATTTAAAAGCAAAAAGTTGTTCAGAATATCTCCTTGTTATCCTTTAAATGTCTGTAGGATCTGTAATGATGTCCCATTTTTTTCACTGTGGACTATTTGGGGCAGGAGGTAGGGGGGATAAAAAGAGCCAGATTCCACTCTTCCGCAGTAGGAAATCAGTAGATAACACCTCTGATGGGAAGAAATCAAGAATAGGTGGTAAAAACATGGTATTTAGAAAAAATGGAGGTAAATACAAGAAGAAACTGGAAAAGAAATGAAAGTAGTTACCTCTGTGGACAGGATCAGTGTGGGGTGGGGCATGGTGGGGCAAAGGATGGAAACAGTTCATTCTAAACTAGTACCAAGTTCAAGTTCAGGGTTCTTTCACTCTAGATCTTGCCTGTCATTTGCCTTTCTCTCCCCCAGTTCAGGCTGGGCTGAAGATGTGCTCCTTGTTTCAATCCTTCAGCAAACTCCTCTTATTAGCATCATTAAGGGCCTTGGTTCAGTCTGGTTTCCCTGGTGGTCAGACCCAATTCCTATCCTATTTGCAGAGATGGCAGACCTGGACATCCCCAAGGATCCTTACTTTGGGCCAGTGGTGTACCTGGTATACCTGGTATACAAATTTTGATTATGTTGGTTATAGGCCTATATAAAAATGTTTATTTAAATAATTGTCCAGTAATTTGTAGGTGAATTTTAACAAAATCAATACGTCTGCAAAAGGTACAATTTGAGCAACTAATAAATCATACAATTGATATCATGCTTGATTTTCTTTGTTTCATTCGTGAACTAAAATTTGCACTTTCCAAAAAAAATATTACACTTCATAGTCTGCACTCTGTTGCACTGTTTAAAATTTTAACCACCAATAAAAACTGTAAGTGGTTACACAGAATGACAGAATTGGAGCAATTCAAGTTTTGCTTCATCTTTATAATCACTATTATCATTTACTTCAAATAAATTATTTAAATGCAGGGATATGTAGGAACACAGGGGCTGGAAAAGTGAACTGTGCCCCAAGTAGGCTTGAACGATTCCAAAACAGTAGAACTTCATCTCCAGATGCGGGTGTGAAGCTGAGTTTGTGTGTGTTGTGGGCCCACTGTATACCTGGGAGTTCTCAGAATTAATTTCCATGTAGAATACAAGCTTTTATTAAAGGATAATTAATATAAATGTGCTAATTCGAAGTTTCCATATATATTATTAAAACTCGACAGAACTTAGACCCACTGAAGATGCTTAAGTGGAGGAGAACTTTATCACAGATCTTGTTTAGAATTGCCAAGTGCGTGATGATAAAAAGCAGAATGGCTTTTAGTCTTAATTTTCTGATTGTTTTTTAATTGTCTGCATGCAGCCAGGTAACCACTCCTGCCCTTAGTATGTCACAGTCAAGGGCCGACCATTCAATGGCCACTCTGTCACAGGGAAGGACACTCACTGTCTCTACTCGACACTCACTGTCTCTACTCGACCCACCGTCCACACTTGACCCTCTCATCTTAGCTTCTGCTTCCCGGATCCCAACAACCCTTTTCTTACAGGCGTTGTCCTCCACACTGTTGAATCCAGCACACATCTTACTGGGCTTTTCAACATCATCCAAGCAGTTGACCACGTCCTCTTTCTGGAAACATTCTCTTCTACTTCTCCACCCACGTGTCCGCGCGCTCTTTCCGTCTCCTTTGCTGGCTCACACTCTTAGCCGCACCCATTAAATGTTGGCGTCCCCAGGGCCTGATCCAGCCCCTCTTCTCCTCTGCTGTTCCATTCTCACTAGAATTGAATCGACTCCCATCACACCAAACACTGCTCACAGGCAAGCCACTCTCACGTGCTAAACTGCCTACTTCCCATCTCTGCTCAACAGGTCACTGACAAAGCAAATATGCCCATAACCTAAGACATTCATTTATTCATTTGACCTTCCACAAATATGTATCTGTCAGTAAATGGACACCAGCCATAAACATCCAGCTTTTTTTTTTTAAATGTTTATTTATTTTTATTTTTGGCTGCGTTGGGTCTTCGTTGCTGTGCGTGGGCTTTCCCTAGCTGAAGTGAGCGGGGGCTACTCTTCGTTGTGGTGCGGGGGCTTCTCTTGTTGTGGAGCGGGGGCTTCTCTTGTTGTGGAGCACAGGCTCTAGGCTCGGGGGCTTCAGTAGTTGTGGCACGTGGGCTCGGTAGTTGTGGCTCACAGGCTCTAGAGCACAGGCTCAGTAGTTGTAGCACACGGGCTTAGTTGTTCTGCGGCATGTGGGATCTTCCCAGACCAGGGCTCGAACCCGTGTCCCCGGCATTGGCAGGTGGATTCTTAACCACTGCGCCACCAGGGAAGTCCAAACATGCAGCTCTTCCTCCAGTATTCTCCCATCTCAGTAACCACATCACGGGTCACCAGGTTACCTAAGCTGGAAACCCAGGAATGGCCCTTGATACCTCTTTCCCTCTCATCCTCTGCATTAGATCAATCCGTCTCATCTATTCTTTCTCGAAAACACATCCCAAGTCTCTGTACCTCTTTCCATCTCCACCGCCCACTCCTGGTCCAAGCCACGATCGTTTCTTACCTGGACCACTGCAGCCGCCTTCCTCCCTTCACGTGTCCTACTCATTCTCCATTTTGCAGCCAGAGAGGTATTTTTGGAGATGCCAATCTTGCGTGATATCCTCTGCTTAAAACCCTTCCCCCACGTGGTGTACAGAGCCCGACGTGACCCGGCCCGTCTGTCCAGCCTCATCGCACTGCGTTGCAGCCAGTCTGGAGACCCCGATCCTCCACGGGCCGAGCAGCTCCTCACTCCCAGGATGTCCCATGCGCACTGCTCTCTCCTCTTTGCCTCGCTCGCTCTTCTCAGCCCTTCTGGGCTCAGACTACCCACCTCCTCCCCAGTGAAGCCTTCCCTGCCCCACCCTGAGATCCACTAGCCCAGGGAGGGCAGTGAGAGTGTCATCCTACTCATCGCCTATCCCTGGCACCCAGTCCTGAGACTGGCCCCCAGGTAGCTGCTCACAGCAAGGGCTGGCAGTGCCTCCCTGTTGTTGGAGGGACGGAGGCTTAGTGACTGGCAACAGAATCACCTGTGTTGTCTGGAACACACCTCGGGACGGGTGGTCTCTGTGGACAAACCATTAAACAGAACGCAGAACTGCCTTTCTGCAGGCTTGGCCCAACTTCCCAGAAGTCCCCGTGGACCCCTGAAGTGAAGCACCTCAGGAAAACGTGCCCCAAAGGCCGGGCTTTTCCCCCTGACGCTGCCCTGGGAGCCATGTCAGCACCTCCCCCCCTTCCCTCTTCTCCCCACACCACCCCCTGAGGGGCTCACTCACCCAGGGTTTCCAAGGGTCAAATCGGCCTAGATCCACACACTTCCTCCGAGGCAAAATGTACCCATGACTTTTTTGTGCTTTTAAGTTAGACCAGAATAAGCATGAGGTGTGAAGGTTTATTACCCCCTGAGAACTGTTTACACCAGGTGTGTTGCTTGGTAAAGACCGTGGGGGGCCCATGTCCGGGGCCAATGTCCGGGCTCGTCTGAGAGCATGAAGTGGGTGGGCGCAGGGCCGGAGGCTCGGTAGGGCCATTGTTCCAGGATCAATTCCTTCTAAAGTCCCAACTGGATTACTTGACGCAGCTTAATTAAGGCTGCTGTGTTTTCTTCTTTCTCCTTTCTTCTAACTTTAAGTACTTACTGCTGTTCCAGCGGAATACAGAGAACTTGCTTCGCTGGCCACTCGGAACATGTAGGTCAGAGCTCTCTTACCAAAAAGTAAGTAAAATCATACAGGATTTGATTAATATAGTCCATAAACTTCTATCTGAAAGTATGTATGTGTCTGTCTGTCCATCCATCCCTCCCTCCCTCTATCCTACCTACCTACTTACCTATCTTTCTTTACATGCCTCAGAGAATATACTTTTGTTTCATATGCCCATGCAACATTTATAAAACTTGATCAAGTAATTGGACAAAAAAACACAACAGATTTTTTTTTTTTTTTTTGCGGTACGCGGGCCTCTCACTGCTGTGGCCTCTCCCGTTGCGGAGCACAGGCTCCGGACGCGCAGCCTCAGCGGCCATGGCTCACTGGCCCAGCCGCTCCGCGGCATGTGGGATCTTCCCGGACTGGGGCACGAACCCGTGTCCCCTGCATTGGCAGGTGGCCTCTCAACCACTGTGCCACCAGGGAAGCCCGCCCAGATTTTTTTTAAACGTAGAAAACTTCAGGTTACATTTGCTGATTATAATCCAATAAAATTCAAAATAGCTAATTTAAGGAGGATACTTTTATTTTTTAGTATTTAGAAATTACAAACACATTCCTAGGTAGCTCTAAGATGAAAGAAGAAATCAAAAGTAAATTAAAAACGACACAGGGGGCTTCCCTGGTGGCGCAGTGGTTGAGAATCTGCCTGCTAAGGCAGGGGACACGGGTTCGAGCCCTGGTCTGGGAGGATCCCACATGCCGCGGAGTAACTGGGCCCGTGAGCCACAACTACTGAGCCTGTGCGTCTGGAGCCTGTGCTCCGCAACAAGAGAGGTCGCGATAGTGAGAGGCCCGTGCACCGCGATGAAGAGTGGCCCCCGCTTGCCACAACTAGAGAAAGCCCTCGCACAGAAACGAAGACCCAACACAGCAAAAATAAATAAATAAATTAATAAACTCCTACCCCCAACATCTTAAAAAAAAAAAAAATTTAAAAAACGACACAGAAAGCAATTAAAGAACACTTAATACCAGAATTTATGTGATAAAGCTGTATTTAGAAAAAAATGTATAACCCTAAAATGTCATCATTATTCAAGAAGATAGGTGAAAAAAACAAAACTAAACTAAACACCTGTCTTAGAAAGCAAGAAAAGAACAGTAAAGATAAATCAAAACAAGCCAGGTAGGAGAAACAAAAGGTTAAAGGTACAATCAACAGAATAATAAAAACAAAGTAGCAAAGGGAAACCAATCCCAAACTGGTTCTCTGAAAAGAACAGTAACTTCCTCAAAAACTTAGTTATGAAAAAAAAAAGTAAAAATATGCAAGATTAAGAAAGAGAAAGGAGAAATAACCAGATATAGGAAGTATTAAAATAATCTTTAGAGAATACATACAAATGTATGGCAACAAATTTAAAAAACCTGAAGAGAACTGGATGATTTTTGAAAAACCAAATATGCTACCAAAATTGACCTATGAAGCAGCGGGAAACTTGAATACTCCAATTAGCAGAGGGCGTGGGGGTGGGAAAGGGGGGTGGCGGGTGACGATTAAAAGGAATCTTTGAAAAAGGTTCTGGAACCGGATGGATTTGAGGCCTACTTTCATCTAACTTTTAAAAACTAGAACTAGAAACTCCAAGTCTTAAGTCTTGCAAGCCACAGAAAATGGTGGGGAGTTCTCCTATGTATTTTATGGAGGTAGCAAAATTTTAATTCTAAAATCTGAAGAGACTGTGAAATGAGAAAATTATAGATAGACCCCCTCTCACTATAAAGATGAAAAGACTCAAAATACTAGCCAAAAGAACCAGGAAATGTATCAAAAGAATAACAGATTAACACATTATGACCAAATGGGGCTTGTTCCAGGGACTAAGGGTGGTGTGGTACCAGGAAATCTGTCAATATAACGTATTCCATTTTTAAAAAATTAAAGGAGAAGAAACAATATGGTCACAACAATAGATGCTGGAAGGGTTTTGCTGTAATTCAACAGCCATTCCTAACCTAAATTCCTACAAACAAAATGAAAAGATGGTCAGACTCACTGCTGGTAATTCACTAAAGCAAGAATGAAATGCGACTTGTCCCTATTAGACTGGTTGACACTTCTGGCGGGGGCACAGAGAGAGGGCACTCAGGTGGGCCGCAGCCCTCCACATCCCCACCAGCATTTCTGGAAAGTGATCTTGCGTGTATCCTCGGAGACAATCGGCTGCTGGGAATCTGCTGCACAGAAATAAAACTAGTGCATACGTACGTAAGTAGGAGGGTGTCTACTGTAGCGCTGGTGTTGGGGGCGGGGGGGTGGCGTGAGAATCAAGTGAATGCCCTTCAATACAGGAATCGCTGAGTCCACACAGGACAGTCACACCATCAGTTGTGCTGCATTTAAGGGGACAGAGTTACACCAACCTGAAGGTAACACTGAGAAGGTGCAGAAAAGTATACGATTCCAATGTTATGAAAACGAACGCTGGGAACGACATATGACTATGTCTGTGTTCTATGTCTGTATATAATCACATGAACATAGTGAGAACACAGGCCATCCACGAGTTCACTGGTTTTGAGGTGGAGTTGGGAGGGATATGGGGCGGAAGCAACGGCTGCCCTCATATGCTGTAACATAGATATGAAATTATATTTTTGTTTCCCATTTGTATGCAAAAATTTTAAATCTGACGTTTAGAAGTTTCAACAGGATTATTCCTGTTGGATAATCAAACAGGAATAAAAAGCAAAGTTCCCTTCTTCCTTTGGTGTCCACAATTGCTTCAGGCACCTCCCAGCCCGAGAGACGCAGCTTGGACCAGCACCTACTCCTCAGGACCTGGTCTCCACAGTGACCTGGTGTCCGAGTGTCATGCGCCCTTTCCGTGCCTGGCGTCCTGGGACAGCTCGTCTTCAGATGCCGGCCCCCTGCTCCGGGGGCCCCTGCAATATTCTAGTTGTGCTCTCGTTTGGGGGAGTGAGCCTCCCCTCCCCTCCCCTCCCCGACGGTGGACGGGGTATTTGAATGAGGGGGAGCGTTTCTTGATGAAATCCAGCTCTTTGCCTGTTCCACGCTGAACCCTGCAGCTGAATGTGGCTGGAGAAAAACACCACCAGGCTGCCTGGTCTCACTTTAAATTCCTGATCACCAACCTCAAATGGGCCCGTTTGTTGCCTGGCAAACATCCCGTACCTCCCTGGTCTGTTCACTTTCCCTTTATCCTAAATGACCGTTTTCTACCTCTCCCTTCTCTCCAAATTTCCATCCCCTCCTGCCCCGTCCTTACTCTCTGCTGATCTCCCTGGGAAAACAGAAGAAAGCAAATGAGAATCTCCAGTAGTTTCGACCTCATCTGCCCACGTCCCCGGCCAGCCAGGCTCCCTTCTCCCCGTTATTATCGCCCCTTGTCTCTAGAAGCACCAGCCATCTCTCTCCACTTATGGCCGGATTACTCCAGAGGAGTTGTCAATATTCATTTTCTCCAAAATCTCTCTTCATTTTTTTCTTGAATCTATGTATCCAGCCTTCACCCTCCCCACGCCACTGAAACCACTCTTAGGAAGGTCTCCAGTGACCTCAATGTTGTAAATCCAGTGTTAACTGTTGGTCCTCATCCTACTTAATCAGCAGCCTTCGATAGTTCATCTCCCTCCTCTGTGGACCTTTCTGGACCCCACGCCCTCCTGGTTTCACACCCGACTCTGGAAGGCGCTGCTCTGTCTCCTTTGCTGCTCCCCTCCACCTGCCTAAACTCTTAAACTTCAGGGACCCCCCAGGACTCAGATCTTGGACCTTTTTTCTTTGCTGCCCTCCCCACACTGCCCCACTCCTTTGAGGATTTCATATTTCATCCAGGCTCCACTTGTCACTTGCACGATGACTCCCAATCTTATGCCTTTGGCCTGGACTCATCCCTGGAACTCCAGCGCCCGGCTGCCTGCTTGACCTGTCCAGTAATATCAAGTAGGCACCTTGAACTTAAAAAATCCTGCTCCTGCTGAAGTCTCCTCCTCAGAAACGACAACTTCCATCCTGCCAGGCCTGGACCAGTAACCTCAGAGTGGTGAGGTGAGCGCAGCCAACACGAAGCCCGGGCCTGGCTGACGGGAAGAACTGCCAACTCTGGGAAGTTAAGCAAGGCCCAAGGTGCAGGGCTGGCCTGGGAACGCGCTTGCCCGGAGTGAGGGAAAGGCTGCGTGTGACTGCACGTGTTGTAATACGTTTGGCATTTGTCATTGGCGATGGTTCTACAATCTATGGGACAGCAAGAAACCAGAAGGAAACAACATGTTTGGAAGTCAACAGAGCATTTTATTCCACAGGAAGAAAAATAACGACTCTGATATGAGAAACAGATTCAAGAGTCTCAACAGATTGGTGAGTGTAAGAGTGTTCACACGGTGGAGACCCAGATACTTTATTTTCAGAGTATTATCGAGCAGCTACTATGGTATTTTGAGGCACAGATGATGCTTAAAAACAAAGTGGCCCAGGAGCCTTCCAAACCCCGAGGTGCGTCTCCACCACGGTGAGGTACTCGGGCCGCTAAGAGGCCATGTTTCTGTTTCCCAGTCAGTGGTGAGCAGGCCCAGGTGTGGGAAACACAGAACAGCCAGCCTTTCTGGTGGGTGAGGAAAGCAGCTGTGGCCAGGCGGTGATGCGGCCAGCTGTGCTGGGTCAGGGCATCGAGGGGGCTTTGCTTTCTGCTTGCCCAATTTCTCTTAATTCAATTTATTTTACTTTCCTCGGAGAGGAACCGGGTACTTGAGGCACCAAGAAAATCGGCAGAAATTATCCTAACGAAGTCTCAGACATCGCTGGCTAAATGCCAATTGAAAAGCCAGAGCCAGGGCCTGCTTCCTCCAAAGCTTTGGATTTTTTTCCTGGCAAACCAGGAAACTATGTCCAAAGCCCCTGAAACCTTACCATCACCAGGCCTGGCACGAGGGCTGCGAGGGCGGAGGAGCCTGAGAAGCTCTTAGCTGGCACCCACCCCCCAACCCCGCCCCATTTGGTCTTTGGATCCCATTTTAACATCTGCCTCTTCCAAGGCGCAAACATCAGGGGGGAGCTGTGCAGTAGGGAGATGAGTAACTATTGTATTTCGAGGGCTGATGAGATTTAGAAAGGAGCCGGGAGGAGGGCATCTCAACACCCCTCTGGAGTCTCCTGGAAGCACCATTCCACAGCGCAGCCCTCAACCAACTTCCCATGGGCAGAGCTGCAGAGAACACAGGTTGCTGCTGGGCCCAAAGTCAGGCTTCCTTAGTCATACCAAGCTCCTCAATCCAACAGAACTCCCAAGTGACTTCATTCCAGAAAGTGACAGAAGGCTCACTGACACAAACCATCAACCCTCTGAGAGTCTCATCGTTAAGAGGTCATGATCTCAGGCAGTGCGTTACTGATGACAAAAACCACAAGCCAAACTTGTGGGGTGCGGGGTGGGAGGCTGGTGAGGAAGACAAGAAGCCTGCAGGGAGCCGCACCTGGCACATGGCTGTGGCCCAGCAGGACCAACCAACCGACGGACCAAAAACCCACCCCGACCCTTCAAAAGCTGGGCTTCAATTCTGCAGTCCATGAACCCAGAGTTCAGGGAAGACTATATACAAATCCTGGAGTTCAAGACGAGCCCTGAAAACACTATTTTGCCAGAGCACTAAGCACTTGGGTTAAAGCTCTTTGAAAACACACACACACGCGCGCACACACACACACACACACACCCCCGAGTAGGGAGAGAAAGACAGATTAGCTTCATTTGTGTTTTGGAAGGATCTGGGTCATGAGTCATAAACACCAATACCTTCCACGCATCCACTGATCCGATGGGTCCTTTTAGATCTCAGCTACGTGAGACATGGTTGTAGAGACTGACTAGATTTATTAAAATAAAAATTAAAAAATCACAAGGCTAGTCATTCATTCTAGGCCTCCCCTCTCCCTACCTTGGTTATTCCTTACAGAAAAGAGAAACCACAGAAACAAGACCCAGGAAGGAGAAGACACTCGGTCTAGGCCTTGCCACCGGGTGGAATTTAAAACCAAGGGCAAGAGATATTTTGGCCAAATCTTGGCCCCAAACTTACAAGAACAGCTTTTTAGCACTCAGATTTCATTCCCTTTTCTAAGACTCTCTCCTTCTCCCTCCCTTCTCACCCCAGGGCTGCTGTCGCCCGTCCCCAGGGCTGTGGGGCTGGGCAGCTGCCTGGAGCTTTATTAAGGAGAACAGAGTCCCAGGACCTCCTCCTGCAGCTGCTCAGGAGAGGGAACACTCTCGCTGTGGGTTTTTGATAAATTTGTGGATTTCTGATCTGTTAAACAGTCCTACGGGATTTTTTACCCTTCTAAGTTATCAGCGCCTACCAATGTTTCAAACTGGCCTCTCTGATAATAACCCAAGGAAACCTTATAATGCTGGCGTGTGTGTGCGTGGTAACAGAACACACCTCACAGTTTTACCTCAAAGTCTGGCAAGACTAGTCAGGAGAGAGCCAGTGAGACAGGCAGATAAAAAATAATTTGTGACACTCTTAAGAACTATCTTTAAACTGGGGGAGAAATAAATAAAAGATGTGTCCGAGTCAGTCCCCTAGGCCTCATCAAGGGCTGCCTCTGGGTCTAGACACTTCGGTTCGCAGCTCCAGCCGGGATGAGCACAGGTTTCAAAGGCATCGCTCTTGACGCACCTGCCCCCTCACCTCAGCCCACCTAACCGTGAATATTCTAGTTTCCCAAACTAAGGCATAACATTCTGCAGCTTCCAAGAATCCCTCTTCACGGACAGTACCCTGAATGAGACGTGTAGAATTAGTGCAATAGAAGATCCAATATAATTTTATATTACTTTACAGTTAACAAACCTTTACACACATCACAGGCCCTGTTCAGAAATGCTCTTACGTATTTACAGACACACAGTTGTACATATATACATGTTAGCAAAATACAGGGCAATCTAAAAATTAGATTGATCTCAGTTACACTTTGTTTTAAACGTTACTCAACCAATGCCTCTTAAAAATTACCTCCCCATAATCTAAAGTAACCCCCTGCCCCACAAATTAATATGGTTCCATCTGTAACCTCCCTCACCAGTATTTACTCTCCCTCTTGATAGCATCCCCCCAAACCTTATTCTGGTTTCCTCTAATTTAAGCCAAGCCCACGGGCCTCTCTCCTCCTGATTGGTTTGGGGTCTACGTCTGGGAGTGTCCCTCCAGCAGCTGGGGTTTCTCAGGAGTCCAGCTCCAGCTGCTCTTGGTTTTCATTGAGTCTTAACATAAGTTGCTGTTCATAGTAAAGGCTCTTTGCATAGTTTATTTCTTGTGATAACTTGATAGCAAGGACCTCTGATTTCACGTGAACCTGAAGAAAAGGACAGAATGAGTAACCTGCCCCCAAGGTGGGAAGCCAAACAGAATCACAGGACACGGGCCATTGAAATCCACCCAGGCAGCAGCTCCCAGCCTGACTGCGGATCAGAACAGCATGGGTCGTAGTTTAAAGAGACAGATTCCCAAGGGCTCTACTCCTAGTTATGCCGATTCGAGGTCTGGGGTGGATCTCTGTATCTTTAACTTATTCCCCAGGTGACCGTGCAGTCGACCCATAATCACCTGACATTTGGGACTGCCTGTAACTGAGAACCAGTTTCAGCTCTGAGGTGTGAGGATCAGCTGAGGTGAGACTAACAAAGACTGGGGATTCAGATCTAAAGTCTGGTGATGGTCAAAGCACACAAATGCCCTCGAGGCCTTTCTTATCAAGACAGCTCACTTGCCTTGAAAGGGCGAAAGTGCAGCTGGGCAAAGCTCCCCACCTCCGAAAGGAACTTGTGGAAATACTCAGGCTTTTGGGTGTTAACTCAATTAATCTACCGGCCCTAACCTAAGCCAATGACCCCAGGGGAGCCTGCACAAGCCAAACCAAACCCAAGCGCATTCCTGGGCAGGGAGAAGGTCAAGGGAGAGAGGCCCAAAAAGGCTGGTTGCTGTTTCTCATCTGTGGAAACACTGAGATAAGCAGGGCCATTTTGAATGGCACGTCATTCTCGAATGCAGGCTTGAAAATCCTAGCATTCCAGGTGAAAAATGAGCAGGGCTAACACCTGGTTTCATGAAAAAATCCCACGTTAGAATACGGCTGGCGGTGGGGTCCCTCACACGCGCTTCTGCCGAGCCAACAACAGCCCCTCCAAGCGGAGGCAGCAGAGTGGTCCAGGCTGCCAGCCCTGGAGCTGCACGGGCACGTGGGTTTGAACCCCAGCTCCCTCCGGTGTTGGCCGGATAACCTCGAGCAAGTCACCTGTCCTCACCAAGCCTCCTGACCACTAAGTGGGGACAAGAGCAGTACAACATTAAATAATCTAGAAGTACCTAGAGTCCAGCCTGACACACAGTAAACCCTTAACGAATGCTGGTTATTAACAGCAGCGGTGTTGTTGAAAAGTCCTGCCATAACAATATCTTGTACCTTTTGGAGGTCAAGTGTAAAGTTTATTTACAGAGATTCATTGAGCTTTTACAGTGGATGGGGGCCTATGCTAGATACTGCTTCCTTGTGCAGGAAAAAAAGTTAATTTCCAATTATTCTAGAGGTGAAGCAATGAAGAAGCCAATGTGTCCGCTAACGCCTTCTTAGATTCAATGCGCCGAAGAGTCCCGTTTTAGGAATAAAACACCCCCGTGCATCATGTCAGCTGGTCCTCACGGCTGATTAGAGGCGGTAATCCTGCCCATACTGTATGGGTGGGAAACTGCGGCACAAGCGTTGAGCAACCCGCCCTCCGGTGGAGCTGGGAGAGCGGCATCGTCCCACCCCACACACACTGAGCGCCTTCTGCCTGTGGGACTAAGAAGCAGGACCCCTGGGGACTCACAACAGCCCAGCCCAAGCCTCACACGTGGCAAACACATCAGCAGGGCGGTGGCCGGCTGAGGAGATAGGGCAGGGGTGCACTCACCATCGGCTTCTGGTGGGAAGGGCCGGGGATGGACACCCCACTGCTCGTGTTCACGGCCTTCTTGGTCACCTGCACATACACCTTCCCGTGGTCTTTGGAGACGAGGCAGTGGTAGAGATCGTCGTACTTGACTTCCAGGAAAATGGCCTCCCGGTCTAGGTAGTCTCCGCTTTTCAGGAAGTAGACGGCCTTGGAGGAGATGAGCACACAGTAGCTGTCGATGTTCTCCACGGCTATGAAGCTGCAGAGAAAGAGGCGGAGTGAGAAGGGCACGCAGAGCTTTGCCAGCTGCTCCTCCAGGCTGAGGCTGTAGGAGGGGGGCCCGAGGCTCCGACCTTGAAGCCAGGCTCCCTCCCTCACTACACCTTGGGCAGGTGGCTCACCCACTCTGAGCCTCCATCTCCTTGTGTGTGAATCAGGAATAAAAAAAGTGACACTGGCCTCTCAGGGCTGCTGTGAGGCCAATGTGTAAAGCACAGAGCCCTTCCACAGCGGGGCTCGATAATATGACCAAGTATATCAATAGGAGAAACAATTTTATGGCCTTTTTATAGCCTAAGGCTTAGAGAAAACTGTAGCAGTGCTTTGTTGGGCAGAAGAAGGAAATACAGTGCTTTGAAATGCTGACTGAAGCAGCAGCTGAGAAGGTTCACAGGGAAGATGGGGTGGGGGAGGGGCAGCCACAGGGCTGGAAGTCGTGGGCAGGGGTGGTGACGGACGCGGGGAAAGCGGAAGCGGATGGGTCACCAACCTAGGCGCCGCGAGAGGATGGCACGCCCTCTCCAGGTGCGCACCTATGTCCACTTCCTTTTTGTCACAGTTCTAGTAAGAGGTCACCTGGTCTCAGCTCAGCACCTCCAGGGACAGGGGACTCACTGGTGAGACAACCACCGCGTTCTCAGAACTCAACTGTTAGAGACCACCACTGCGTTCTCAGAACTCAACTGTTAGAGAGTGCTTTTTTAGGTAAAGCTGTAATCTTGATTTCCATAAACTGTCAGTCATCCCTTCTAGGGGCTTCAGGGCCACTCAGAAAAAAATCTCTTCGGGCTTCCCTGGTGGCGCAGTGGTTGAGAGTCCATCTGCCGATGCAGGGGACACGGGTTTGTACCCCGATCCGGGAAGATCCCACATGCCGTGGAGCGGCTGGGCCCGTGAGCCACGGCCACTGAGCCTGCGCGTCCGGAGCCTGTGCTCTGCAACGGGAAAGGCCACAACAGCGAGAGGCTCACGTACCAAAAAAAAAAAAAAATCTCTTCTTCCCTGGAGCCCCCGATTTAAAGTGGAAATTTATGCACGTCAAAGCTCTCAGATCGGCTACTGAATGAAGAGCAGTGACCCTTGGAAACCGCCGTGACAGCTCTCCCAGGCCTGGCTGCCTCCGTCGCATCTTGTGACAGCCTTCCACAATGGGGCGGCCACGTCGGGGGACAGCGCAGGGGAGCGGGTGACGGCAAGAATACTAAGAGCTGACGACAGGCTGGCTGTCAAGCCCCGGCCCCCTGGGACTTGATGTCCTGAGAGGAATTGCCACACCGCAGTTGCCTGGAGCCGCGGCTCCCCTGGAACGGCTCAGGGACCCGGTCCCAGGATGGCTTTGTTCCATGGTCAGCAGTCGCCAAACTCTGCTGGGATGGAGCAGGCCTGCCTGCTGCTGGACAGGCCGGTCCTCTCTCAGGCCCAAGCTGGCGCCAGGTCCCTGCTCACCTCTGGGCTTAGAGAGCCCCCCATTCTGAACACGCCTTGTCTCTCAGCCCAAGGGTTCACGAGTTCTCTCTGAAGCTTCCCGAGAAACACGCCCACCCTGCGCCCACTTCTGAAGGCTTCGTCGCTTACTGTCAAGAGCACTGCCAGGCAACTACTTGTTCTCATTTTGTTTCCCAGACAGGTATTTGACTCTCTGACTAAGCTGATGTAAGAGGGGTCCACACCCTACGCTCCCCGTGTCTCCCTGGGCACCCACCACTGAGTCGGCCACCCCCTCAGGACTCAGTGAAAATATGCCTGGTTCCAGCTGCCATTTTAATTACAGCCTCACATGACAAAAATTGGGGTTTATTGTTCTATTCTAACTGGTTGGCAATGCCAAGAATGTAGACTTGTAAAGTCTCAATGCCAAAATTAGAAATACCCAGCAGCTTTTGGTGTTCAGGCCACTTAGCACGGAATTTCCCATGTCCCGGGCTCTGACAGTATCCAGAGGGCAAGCAGTATCATTTAAAGAGACCAACTGAACTCTAAAATAGCTGGTCCAGGGGAAGAAAAGGTGACAGAAAGAGACAGAGAGACAGAGAGAGATGAGAAAAGCCTCCTGACAAAGAGAGGAAGGATCACAGGACCAGCTAGAACTTGCTGGGAAACTAGCCTAAAAACTGAAAACGGCCTAGGACTTCTAAGCACAGGTGGGCCGGGCACATGGTGACCGAGGCTGTAATGGGCTCTCAAAGGAGACCCCGAAGTTGGCCACTGCAATTAGGGTGAGAGCAGCATATGCATTGAAAATCCAATAGGGATTGTTACCTTTCCTCTGGTCCAGCACAAGATGGGGTACTTCTATCCCATCACCCGTGCCTCCACTCTCACCCTGTTTAGCACCCGCTGTCTGACATTTATGCACAGCCTCTAAGAGGGCCAAGGCCTTTCCATCTGGGCAGCTGCTCTTACACCCGGGCCGACTGGCTGACACTATTAGTGCCCTTTCCAAACTGGACTTCTTTAAAACAGACTCCCTTCCGAGAGGCCACAGACAGTGCAAAGTCCTCCATCAGGCCAGAACAACTTCTGTTCTGGGTGGAAGGAAGGAGGAAGGGTGGCTCTGAGCTGGGATGCTCTAGTGAAAGCTGCTCCACACAGTGGTGAACGTGCAGGCCGGGAGGGAAGGGCAGGGAGACCCGCCAGGCTGGGCCAGCTGCTGTCTCTGCGGCTCAGGTTCTTCATCTGATAGAGATCATACTACCTGCCGTCACAAAGTCAGTAAATCCCTGGGCAAAAAATTCATGGCCGGGCCTCCCTGGTGGCGCGGCGGTTAAGAATCTGCCTGCCAATGCAGGGGCCACGGATTCGAGCCCTGGTCCAGGAAGGTCCCACATGCCACGGAGCAACTAAGCCCGTGTGCCACAACTACTGAAGCCCACGTACCACAACTACTGAAGCCCACGTGCCACAACTACTGAGCCTGCGCTCTAGAGCCCGTAAGCCACAACTACTGAAGCCCATGTGCCACAACTACTGAAGCCCGTGTGCCACAACTACTGAGCCTGAGCTCTAGAGCCCGTGAGCCACAACTACTGAAGCCCGCGTGCCACAACTACTGAAGCCCGTGTGCCACAACTACTGAGCCTGCGCTCTAGAGCCCGTGAGCCACAACTACTGTAGCCCACGTGCCACAACTACTGAAGCCCTCACACCTAGAGCCCAAGCTCCGCAACGAGAGAGCCCACCACAGTGAGAGGCCCGTGCACCACAATGAAGAGGAGCCCCCGCTCACCGCAACTAGAGAAAGCCCACGCACAGCAACGAAGACCCAACACAGCCAAAAATAATAAATAAATAAATAAATGAGTAAGTAAATAAATAAAAGGAATTCGCGTCCATTACAGAAATGTGAGGGGCGAGGAGCAGTTTGTAAACGTGCCCGGGCCTCTCCTCTGTGGGCCCAGGGGCCCTGTTCGTACCCGAAGCTAATACGGACAGTAATTTTTGGACATTTACATGAAATGTTCTCGTCTTTTCAAATCAAAAGCAGCCAAGGGTCTAAGTGAATGGAGGGAAAAGGGAGACAGCGGGGCCTCAGCTGGAGTGCCAGGGTCCCAGACCACGGTCTCAGCAAAAACCCAGACACTGACTTAGCCAACAGCGTCTCTCTCTCCATTTTCCCCCGATGCGCCCCTGGAACTCCCACAACCAGTGACCAAGGCTTTGGGTTTCATCATTACAGCATACGTTTTTTAAAAAACAAAATCTGGAAACCACAACAAAGAATAATTAAAACTGAGCTCCAGATTATGGGTCCCCTCCTGTAATGGAGACCAACCCCAAACCTGTCACTGAGAGAGAGGAACCAAAACCCACGGGGACAAGAGAAGTCGAACCAATGAGTGCACTCAGCACTTCTCTGCCCATCTGCCCCCGCCTCTGTCCCTTTGTCGTCAAAGCCCGGTGTCCCCCGCCCTGCCTGGTCGTCCCCTGCAAAGGCCTGTGCTCCACAGACTTTCATTTGCGTCACTTCAGAGGCTCAGGGTTTCGTCCAGAGTGGCAGCGGCTATGGCCTCACACGAGCTGAGTCTAGACACGGGGCTCTCCACTCTTCATCCCCCGTACCCCCCTCGCTTCACGCAGGGCTGCTCTTGGCTCATGAATGAGTGACCATTGCAAACCCTCGTGGGATGACATGGGGAGGAAAGCCATGTGGTCTCAGGTTGATCCTGAGTGTGTCCTTCTACCCTCTGACCTATTATTAATTCGGAGGAAGAATGAAAAAATGTGGCCAGAGACACACAGCCTCTGGATAAGCTGTACCCTTCAAATATGAAGAACCAGAGAAGCTGCCCAGTGCTCTGTAGACACCGCGACACCGCAAATGATTCTATAAAAAAAACAGGCGGGGACTCCCCTGGTGGCGCAGTGGCTGACAATCCGCCTGCCAATGCAGGGGACGCGGGTTCGAGCCCTGGTCCGGGAAGGTCCCACATGTCGCGGAGCAACTAAGCCTGTGAGCCACAACTGGTGAGCCTGTGCTCTGGAGCCCACGAGCCACAAAACAAAAAACAGGATTTTTAGACATTGGTTAAAAGTTTCACTCATAACTCTCCTTTAAGGAGAGAAAGAGGACATTCTGATCTTGGGATCAACTTCAGAAAGTTTCTTCTGAGAGAAAGGAAAGCTGTGGCACGTGGCTTACACCATTCTCCAAGATGACAGGTTCTAACAGTGGGTGAAGCCGGCAAGGTTCAATGCTGCAGAAGTAGCACCCACTACGACAATATCTCAGACCATGATACCACAGGGCATTCTCATCAACACCAGTGACGTGACCAACAATAGCTTCAACCCTCTCACTCTGTGGCAGGTAGAAACGTTGTCTCCAAGCCCCACGGCTGATGTGCCATTGGAACCAGCCAATCTTAGGTGCCAACTGGCTCTGTCACCAGGCACATGGCTTGGCTCAGAGTTTCTTGCCGTCACGTGTAGAGCGAGGGTCATCATATCTCCTCTTAGGGCCACTGTGATGCTTAGAACTGACCTACATGCCCAACTAATGGTGGCTATTGTTATTTCGTTTGTTGAGGACAGACGCTAAGTTACCCTAATCCTGTGGGGAAGGTCCCCTTGGAAGTCTACCACAGCTCCTTGCTTCAGCAGGTTGGAAAAATGAGTGACCCTCAAGAGACCACAAGGAAACAGGCTCAGGACCAATCATTGCTCCTTAGAGAGAGAGAAATCTGCCAATTGTTCCAATTACCCTTTTCAATTGATTTCTTTCTTTTTCTCCCACTCTTTTTTTTTTTGGCTTTATTAACTCTATTTATATATGTTTATTTTCCTCACTTTGTAGGCATTTCAAAATCAGAAGAGTTCAGAGCTGTCTCACTCCAGGAGTGTTCCCAGAACAGGCTCCTGCCCCACATGTGTCTCTCCCCAAGTCCAGGTGTGACCCCACACCTGTGTCTGAGCCTGGGGTCTTGCAGAGTGTCTCGGCACACAGGTCCCACGGGTCCTCACACTCAGCACGGCCTCTCGAATCCTCTCCTCCTCCAGCACCGCCCCTCGCCGTTGATGGCATCTCCATCCAACCGACCAGGCAAGCAGCCCTCGAGTCCCTCTCAGCCCCACCCCTCGCTCAGCTTCTAAACCTGGTCAGTCTACTGACTGTACTGACGCCTGCCTCCCTGTCCCCTCTCCCCTTCTTCTCTGCCAGGCTGTGCTCACCTGGATCACTCCCAGGGCCTCCTAAGTGCTTTCCTGCCCCCAGTCTCTCCAACTCTGATCCCTTTCTCTGTTGCTGTCAAGGTTACATTTTTAACGTCATTTTGAGTGAGATCCTCTTCAAAATCTCACCACTGCCTACAGGAAGCCGTTACGGCTCTCAGAATCTGTATGGACACCAAGGGGGGAAGCGGGGGGGATTTTAAAAAAAAAAGCTCTCAGAATCTGGCCTTGTAACCCACCTTTCCAGCTTTCCAACCTCTGCTCCTTCCCTCCCACACATATGCTGCCACCACACCCAGCTAACTGGAGTCCCCCCAGAAATGCCGCTAACTCTCCTGTCTCTGAACCTTTGCCCAGCACTCTTCTCTGCGTACATGCCTTTCTCTCTTCTCAGCCCATTTCTCCTTGCGCTGCAGGACCAGATCAACTGCCAACAGCCTTCCCTGGCTTTCTAGGCACAAATTAATAACTTGCCCTTGTGGTCCCATAACACATGGCCCATACTTCTATTTTAAAAGCAATCACAGGGCTTCCCTGGTGGCGCAGTAGTTGAGACTCCGCCTGCCGATGCAGGGGACACGGGTTCGTGCCCCGGTCCGGGAAGATCCCACATGCTGTGGAGCGGCTGGGCCCGTGAGCCATGGCCGTTGAGCCTGCGCGTCCGGAGCCTGTGCTCCGCAACGGGAGAGGCCACAACAGTGAGAGGCCCGCGTACCGCAAAAAAAAAAAAAAAAAAAAAAAAAAGCAATCACATGTTTATAAATAGTTGGTAATACTGTCTGCTTCCCCTGCTAGACTGTGAACTTGTCCTGGGACATAGTAGGATTCAATAAATTCATGTGTTATGTAGTCTCAGAAAATAACAATGAATTTACGTTGTAGGGTCCAATGGAATTTGCCAGTGCACAACTTTGGATGTTGCATGCATTTTACCCAGTGGTAAAGATAAAGAATTCTCTCAGAAGTCTTGATTTAACTTGTTATTAGCAAGCCACTAACTTTCCCTTCCTTCCTCCCTCCCTCCCTCCGTTCCTTTCTTTCTATTGAACTATAGTCGATTTACAATGTTGTGTTAGTTTCAGGTGTACAGCAAAGACAAGCCATTAACTTTTATCAGAGTAGCTGAATAATCCACCAAATGCAAGTTTTAATTTAGTGGCATATCAAAGAATATCCAATTTTCTAAGTGTCAAAGGTTATTGGTAGATTATTTCCTGGTCTAGAAAACGGAAGCCAATGAATTCTATCCCACTTCTCAAAAGGTCTGATCTTTTGTTTTTGTTTTGAGACTGCATATATTACTATAAGGTTTTTATTTACAATTATATGCTATGAGAATCAACACTATAACGTGTGCTCAAAATAAAAAATTCTGATTTCTATCTCTATCTGCAATTTCTCAAGAAGGATAGACAGGATACAAAATATATATAAACAGTATGTTTACAAAGGGGGCAAGAAAGGAGAATTTTTTTTTTTTTTTTGCGGTACGCAGGCCTCTCACTGTTGTGGCCTCTCCCGTTGTGGAGCACAGGCTCAGAGGCCATGGCTCACGGGCCCAGCCACTCCGTGGCATGTGGGATCTTCCCGGACCGGGGCATGAACCCGTGTCCCCTGCATCGGCAAGCGGACTCTCAACCACTGCGCCACCAGGGAAGCCCAAGAAAGGAGAATTTTACTCTTGATTTTCTTTCTTTCTGTACTCTTTGAATTTGCTAATTATGTACATGAGTTTATTTCATCAAAAAGAGAAAAGACTAACCTGGCTGGTGGGTTTATAAGCTATTTTGGCTTACTTTTTATACTTTTTTTTGTATTAAAAAAAAAAGATCTCAATAAAGAAAAAGGAGAAAAAAGAAGAGGAGGAACACACTCAAACAGATGGAAATGAGCACACAACCCAAACGGACCAGGGAGCTGCCTGGCTCGGCTGAGATCAAGTGACCCAGGGATACAGTGACAGCCCTCAAGACACTGACTAGACTCAAGTGGCCTCCTACAGGTGACTTTCAAGTGTCCCCAGAAGGCAAGCACCACCTTCAAAGTCTTGCACGGGAACCACTTCCCAGGTCCTGCTGCCCCTGAAGGGTTCTTAGCTGCTGCTGTTCATTCCTTTTCCTTTCATCTGTAAATATACCAGCGTATTTCTCTAAAGGATAAGGACTCTTTTTGTTAGCACAGTCACAATACTAAAAAATAATGAATAATAATAATTTAAAATGTCAGACATTTAGAAAGGCCCCTAATTTCCAATCAGAACAGGAGCTCTTAATATTCAGGGATCATGGACCCCCACGTCGGCATTCTGGGGAGGCCCATAATCCCCTTCTAAGAATGCTAATTTTAAATGCATAAACTAAAATGCTTAGGATTACAAAGGAAGTCAATTATATTTAAATATATCTATCGAAATATTAAAATTGGGATAGAGAACTGAAAGCTTCTTTTTTAAAGCATAAAATAATATCTAATAAAAACAAACTCACAAATACTATTTCCTAAAACTACATTTTAAAAATATAATCTGATTGTCAAATAAACTCCAGAAAACAGTATGTTTGGGCAGCTACTTAGGTCATGTGCATTGCTTGTAAGCACCTTTTTGGAAAAGGTAAAGAGCCACCCTAGTGCTTACATTGCTAGTATGTAACTTGGTCTGTGATGGTGTATTGGAAATAAAATAGGTACTTTCTTTTTTTTTTTTTTTAATGAGAATGAGGTTTCTGGCTACAGACTAGACACTAGGTACAGAGAAAAATTAATTTAATAAATAGAACAAATTTCACTTTAACAGCATCTTAACCCAGGATCCGATTTCAGAACCAAACTTAAGAAAAATGGAAAGTAATGGCAATTTTGTAACATATCAGAGGAATATTTGATTCATTCGAAACTGAAGCCTTTTCAGTTGGCCAGACCTTAAATCATATGTCAGCAACTATCTTTTTAATACTAATTAATTAAATAAAATAAAAAATTAAGTGAAACTTGATCTGGGAGAACAAAGTTGAAGTAACCATGGCACTGTGGACTTTGCGGGGTTTTCACTACATCAGGAAGTAATTACACAATATTTTCCAGAAGTGAAACAGTGAGTCTAACTGGAAAAAAATGTGGAAACATTTAGTTAGAACAGTAGGGCAAGGTATTAAAGAGCCTTTTAAGGGGTTAACTCTGAAGGAAAATATGCAAATAATTGGGTCTTTAAACATGTTTTTAATTACAATTCCAGGATAAAAGTCAGGTATACTATGGCACTCCTGTGCTTCTCCTGAAAACGCCTTTCTTGCAGAGGGATGCCTCCAACATTCACGTCACCGTGAAGACCCAGCCTGACAACCGAGGATACTTCAGAGGAACATTTGCCAGGTCCCCGATGACTTCTTCCCTGTACACTGAGGAAGGCTACGGTCATGTGGCTTCTTCAACATTCACTGGCAAGATTTAACCCACAAACTTGGGTAGAGACACATGGTTTTCATCTTAAGAGTCAAAAGTCATTCACGCCAACATCTTTTCCTAGTTCTTAGGAATTTTAAGAGTTTCATGAAATCTCTTTTACTGACTTCATTTTGATTTCGGTTTTCAGCTTTCCATGGCTCTGTTTTCAATGCATGTATCTCACTGCGAGCAAGCCTATGTTAGCTGTAGTACACAATTTCTCCCTGTGTTCTTGGCATATGTCATCCTATTGAAAATGAATTTCACGAGGACCAAGGTTTGACTTGAAAATGAATTTCACAAGGTTTCACTTGAATAAGGGTGAGTGGGAAAGAAAATTAAAAGCGCGACGTACAACAACTTTCCAACTATCATTCATTCAACAAATATTTGTTGAGTGCCTAGTATGTGCCAGGCACTGTTCCATGTACTGAGGATTCTTCAGTGAATGGAACAGACAAAAACTGCGGCCCTCATGGAGCTGCCATTCTAGTAGGCTCTGCACCATGTCCCGCTACACCTGGGGAATGACTCTCTGAGCCTCTGATCCAAAGGCCAAAAGTTACATTAGCAAAGTGGTATATAGGGCAGCCATGGCACCAAATCCTCACCGAAGGCAGGCAGGAATATAAAGCCCTCCCTGGAGTGAAACACTGGGGATTCTGGTTATTAGAGTGATGGCCAGAGCTGAGGCTAGACTAAAAGAGCTGATAGATGTGTGCTATGGACAGAATTATGTCCCCACCTATTTGGAGCAAGGAAGTAATGAAGGTTAAATGAGGTCATAAGGGTGGGGCCCTGATTCTATAGGAGACACCAGAGATCTTGCTCACCCTTTCTCTGCCATGTGAGGACACAGCCAGAAGGTGGCCATCTGCAAGCCGGAAAGAGAGCCTGCACCAGGAACCAACTCAGCCAGCACCTTGATCTTGGACTTCCCAGCCTCAGACTATGAGAAATAATTTTTTGTTGCTTAAGTCACTCAGTCTTGTTATGGCAGGCTGAGCTGACTACGATAATGTAATACACCTCCATCACTGAGAGACTTTCCAATAACACTGCAAGGAGCTTGAGTTACAAAAAACACATCTAGGAAGACGCCATCCCATGCAGTAAGCAACAAATGAATTCTGGACTTGACTTTTGATATCCCCGTTCAAATACTGCTACAAAACTATGAGATGAGGTTAGTTTAACAGCATTTCTAACAACGACACTGAAGGCTCTCCTGAGAGATCACCTCTACTTCAGATATCCTCCACCAACCAAAAAAACATTCATGGTCCTCTGAACCCTCCCTAGCTTGCTTTATCTTAAGAAAGATAAATAAGCATTAAGAGAAATTAAACTAGTATTTTGCTACTTATCAGGCAGAACTAATTGCTTTCTCTGGACTGTGGTTCTAACGCCTATTTAGGTTACAGGGCATTTTACGCTAAGAGAGTCTCTGCAGAATGTCCTAAAATAGTGATATACTGAATTCTACCACGTCAACTAGGAAAAACTTCACTAACTGAACATATAACAAGATCCTAAGTGTATAAGGCTCCACATTCAAAGAATAACAGAACAACCTTGAGAACATTGTTGCGTTTCCAAACTTTTCAGCTCCCAGTTGGTTGTTTATCTGTTTTGTTTTACTAGCATTCTGCAGCAAACAACAAAACACCGAAGTTTAGGAAAGTCTCACAGGGCAAAACACCTGTAGATTGAGAACATTTTATCTTCTCTTTCTGAACTAATTAGAAGGAGACTGCCAACGTTAAGGTCCCGCTATGGAACTCAGTTTGAGAACCATTGTTATATCTGAATCTATAAAACATCTGGGCCAAGGAATCTTGTTGACCAGTTCCAAGGCCTAAGAGTCACGCTGATACTCAGATCGGACAGAAACTTCTCAGTCAAAGTCAGAAAAGACAACCTGGTGAACCGAAAGGGCTGGTTTCCCACGGCTCCAACTTACAATTCGTCTTGTATGTTGTCTGTTAGTTTGAAGAGCTGCTCCTGCCCTTCGGCCTGGCTCTCAGAATAGCGGGGAAGCAGGCCCTGCGGCCCTGCGCAGCACCGTGGTTTCCGTACCCTCTGTGCTTGGGTCCTAGGTGGGGAAATGGACAAGAAGCAAAGAGGTTAAGTGTGAAACGTCAAAATGATTTCCCTTCCTTCCTCGTCTGAGATAAAAACACCACTTAACACAGGACATACTCTAAATCTGGTGACCGGAATTAAACTACATTTAGTACCACCCGTGAATGCACTAGAAGAAAGTGGTTAAAGACTCCAGTTTTGAACAAGAACCTCACCGTTGCCATTTTCTAGCTATGTGATCATGGACAAGTCAGTTAACTTCTTCAACCCTCAATTCCAGTTCTCTCTGTAAAACAGGATGATGACACCCACCTCACAGGACTGCCATGAAGATCAAACAAAATCATGCCCATCGAGCCCATGTTTGACAGGATGTAGGCTATCCACCAACAGTGGCTCTTGTTATTGTTATTATTACTGGACTTCCACTTGGTCACACTCTATTTTTCTAGGAAATCTCTTCAGGAGAGGCACCTCTGGACTTGTAAAGGGTCAGGAAGAAGAGTGAGAGGCTTTGGGCATGAGTCAGAACACACCAAGCTTCTCAGCTTCTTCTAGGATGAGCTCAGCTGCGTGGGTGTAGGGTGAGGGACACAGTGATCACAGGAGGGAGAAGAAAGGCTCCATGGACTGGTCCCAGGCCACAGTCTGGGATTCTGCGGCGGCTCTCACTCATGGCCCTCAGCTGTCCGTGGCCCAAAGGAATCTGCTTTGCTGTGGCTTTCAGGGTAGGCTGATGTTGTCTTTCTCCACAAACCATATACAGGGTAATTGATAAGTACTTTTTGGTGTTTTCCTAGAAACAGGAGTCCATATTTGTTTTGGAAAGGCTGTGCATATTTCAGATGACTGATAAGAGTGTGCCTGGTCTGTCCTCGGCCTTGTACTTGGTGTACTTTTCATTATTTGTTCCTGGATTCCATTGAAGCAAAACACCCCTCTCTAGACATATCTACAAGCGAGGCCTAGGCTTACACACTGAATCAGCACTCCAGGATCGTGTGCTAACAGCAGTGGAAAGACTTACTTGCAAGGGCAGAGAAGTGCCTGGTGGGCGAATCAGGGTAAAGATATGGACAGAAACAGTCAGCGGGTTAGCTGCAAACCTGGGACGACGCAAAGCCCTCCTGGGCCCGTGTCAACACTCCGCCTATCAGGCCACGCTGCCTCAAGTCCCAGACCTGGGTAATGCTTGATATGGGCTGGAAAACCAGACATCCAGTGATAATGTTTTAAAAGTTCAGTAATAAGGATGCCCCAAGTACTACTAATTGTGTTCTCCAAGTGAGACTAAAAAGAAGTTCCGACCATCTGCACCAAGGGAATGGGTAAACAACCCAATTTTATTGCTATGATATTAATATATTCACATATTCCTGCTGTGCACAGTCTCAATTCCTTCTTCAGGACTGAGGCCCACTGCTGGCTATTTAGATCCCAACTACTGGTTGAAAATACGGAGGGCAGTGTCGGGAGCCGCTCACAGAGTTCACCCCTCGTAGGGAAGCTTGACAACTGCTGGTGTAAGGATGCTGGAAAACACTGAGTGAGAGAAACCCAGGGGAAGGAGCATGGTGTACTTTTCCAGGTAGCTGAGTCCTGTTCTTATCTCCTTGCCCAGTGAAACATCGACTGTCATTTCAAACACTGTCCAGGACAGGCTAAAAAAGTATCTTTTCCCCAAGGCACCCCTGAAGCTCCT
The DNA here is from genome assembly GCF_963455315.2 of Globicephala melas. Classification (NCBI taxonomy): domain Eukaryota; kingdom Metazoa; phylum Chordata; class Mammalia; order Artiodactyla; family Delphinidae; genus Globicephala; species Globicephala melas. The sequence continues at coordinate 178,274,537 of NC_083314.1, forward strand.
GAAAGGGGTTGGGGCACTGTGGCAGAAGCCCAAAGGCCCCAGGAAGATGTGACAAGCCTGCTCCTCATTTTTCAATGTAATGTTCCGTCCTGACTCCCCGATCTACTGGGAGGTTCAGAGGCTCAACTTCCACATGCATCCCAAATCTCGCTATTTCTCCATCTCTCTCATAACTGACAAATGATCTCTGGATTTGTAACGGATTGTTACTATAGTCTTATAACTTATTCTTTCTGTTTCCACTCCTGTCCATTCTCCTCACAGGAACGAGAGTGACCCTTTCAAAAACAAGTCAGATTCGGTCATGTGCTCAAAACACGTTTGCTTCACATCCCACTTAGATAAAATACTTGCTTATCTGCCTCCCCAACTGACTGCAAACTATCTTCCCATTTCCAAGGTCCTCCATCCATGATCAACCACACACCAACGGAAGGTTGGATATAGTGTTCAGATCCTGCTGCTTGGAGGAGCTCAGCGCGGCATTCAAGGCTCACTGTTCACACAGATACAGGAGAGCGAGCGAGCTCAACTTTGCCGTAGGAGGAAACAAAGTCTCTCTCGTGGTCTTATAAATATAGGGAATACTTCTGGAAGGGGTGATTTAGACATACTATCACTAGAAACAGAGAGCTGGGTTAAAGGAATCCTTCCCATAATAAACCCCGACTTCCTTATTGTTGGAATCCGAAAAACTATTCTTTCTTCTCCAAAACTCAACTAAAATGTTAAATTCTGAGGTCCAAGTTGAGAGGCTGGGGAGTGTGTGGGTTAAAACCATTTGTATGTGAACAAATTTAGTCCCAAACGTAAGCCAGCAGAAAGTTTAAAGTGATATTCTTCAGTGTAGGCCACTGTGTGATGGGACTGTTTTCTTCATATATTGACGATGGCACTGAAAATTCAAGTAACCCTTTGAAACCAGTGTGGCTGTACGTGGTGGTAATCCTAAATTTGTTCACTCTGGGATTCAGCAATACAACGTTGGTATCTGAAAAACAGCTGTTAAGTGACTGTTCTTAAGTCACTTTCACGTATGTTCCAGTGAGCCTATGAGCATTTGGAAGGAAAGGACTCGATTCATTTTTGTTGTAAACTGGACTTTAGGACTAGATGCATCATTACCCTCCGTTTAGGGCCCACGATCATCACTGGGCTTTTATCTATTTTAAATGATATAATAAACATCTTTGAAACCACTATCCCTAGCACGAAAACCCCATTGTTTGACCATGACTCGAATCTTATCTGTGTGGCCCTCTGCCGCCCCCCCGCCACTCCCGGTTCCTTTCTTCTTCCTCTTCTATCTGAGATAGCCACTACCCTGAATCTTGTACTTATCGTTCCTTTACTTTTCTTCTGCACGTAGTCTTGTCACATTTCAAAGCATGTTCTGGTACAGTAGTCCTGTTACAGTCTCTGGTTTTCATTGTTTTGGGCTTCTGAAAAAGGATGGCACTGCCTTCTTATGTTTTGGGACTTACTTCTTCCTTGAAGTCATATTGCTAAGATTCAACCATTCTTTTGTGTGCAGCTACAATTCATTAATTGTACCGGCTTATAATTATTCCACTGTGCGAATATACCATCATTCACCCAGCTTCCTGTTGATGGCTCACGGACCATTTCCGGGTTTTGCTATTACAAACGATGCTGCTACGTACATTCCTCTACCTGTCTCCTGGTGACCCTAGGCAAGAGTTTCTTTGGGTATATATCTAGGTGTTTGCTGGACACACACACAGGACATGAATGTTCACCTAACAAGATAACTCAAGTTGTTTTCAGAGAGGCTGAACCAGTTTACACACACACCAACAATGTACTTCAGAGAGCCTGGTAAACTATATACCTTCCAACACTTGGTACTGTCCAGGACAGCACTGTCCAGTACACAGCCACTGGCCATGTGTAGCTACTAACACTTGAAATGTGGCCAGTGTGACTAAGGAGCTGAATTTAAAATTTTTCATTTAAATTAACTCAAATTTAAATTGTGTATTAGATAGTACTGGTCTAGCCCCTTAAATTTTTGCTGCTTGAATGCGTATAAAATAGCATTTGTTTGTTTGTTTGCAGTACGCGGGCCTCTCACTGTTGTGGCCTCTCCCGTTGCGGAGCACAGGCTCCGGACACGCAGGCTCAGCGGCCATGGCTCACGGGCCCAGCCGCTCCAAGCCATGTGGGATCTTCCCGGACCGGGGCACGAACCCGTGTCCCCTGCATCGGCAGGCGGACTCTCAACCACTGTGCCACCAGGGAAGCCCTAAAATAGCATTTTGTCTTCTCATGCCCACCTTCCCCTTTCAACCTACAGCATAATGGAGTCCATTAAAAAAGTGGCGCAGATGTGGAGCCTGCCCACAGGCACCAGAGCAGAAAGATCAGCTTCCGTGCTGCTCCTGCCTGTCACTGCTGGACCGTCCTCAGACTATCCTCTGGCTTCCTCTGGTTGCCTTGCTCCTTCTCTCACGATCACCTTCACTGTCAAGACCTGCTGCCTCTTGGGCAGGGCCTCGGGACCACCATCCTGGGGATAACGCATCATTAAACAAGAGGTGGCGAAACTCCACCCACTCACCTCTCATTAGCTGACAGCGTCTCTCACTAACACTCAACACAAAAGAGACTTTACAGCCGTCTGCTTAGTGCATATGCAGCAACTGTGCCTCCACAAACCTTTGTTTAGCCAAAGGGCTGTGGTGCACTTAATTGCTGCCAGCTGGGGGTCTGTCGGCCATTTTAAGCCCTCAGCTGCTGCGGTTTAGAAATTTCACAGTGTATAGAAAGAAGCAGGCCTTCCAGTCAACCAGCTAATCCAAAACGTCAGCACCAAACGAACTTGGGCTTTGAACTCCATGAAAATGTCAGGGAGTTGGCTGTACAGCATGGACGACTCTCCCCCCGGGGAAGGGGCTGCTGATACAGTGGCTGATACACTGCAGATACCCACCTAGTGGGAGAGATCAATACCGAGCAAGCTTGCATCTGGCCACTGCTATCTGACATGCGCTGGAGCCAAAGCCAAAGATCAGAGTAATGGAAACAATCCCTGCCATTTTCTTGAAGCAACAGTAAATCCAAACAAGGTGACACAGGGAGATCTAACCAATTCCATTCTCGTGGTTGATCCTGCCTTTCAGCCTGAGGGTCAACAGTTGGCCAGCTATTATTTGTTCTTTGCTTCTATAATGAGTAACTATGTCATAGTTCTATTAGTTGAAGACAGATGTTGTACACACATACACATACCCCTGTACAGCTTGAGTTAAGATATTAGTCGGTTGAGGAATCTGTCATGGCCAATGTCTATCAACCAAACGAAGTTCAAAAATAATCAGTAAATGAGGAGAAAGTGTGTGTGTCAAACACGTGACTTCCTAGCTTAATAGAATGTTTATTCAACTGATGACTGCCATCTTCCTTAGGGGCTGTGTGTACTCACCCCAACAAAGTGATGGATTGTTCTTGCATTTACGTTACGTGTGTGTCCGAGAGTTTTGTTTTAATTAAATATTTAACCTGTATATACTGTGCTGGACTGGGCACAAATAATTAAGCTGAGATGGTCAACCCAGACTATCTCTTTAAATACTACCTGTTGATGAATGACAGCTACAAGACACAGCAAGCCCCCTACACACGAACCTTCAAGTTGCGAACTTCCAAAGATGCGAACATGCGCTCCATCAACATCAGGCATGAGTGAAATTGCAGCTCACCCTCCATCTCCTGTTGCTGACGATCCTTCAGCTCTACCATCTCCCACCTCCTCTCCTTCCTCCAGTCAGTGACTCTTCTTGCCTGTTCACTCAATGCCAGCCCCTGTGTGCCAGCTGTTGTACCATATTACTGTACTTTTCAAGGTCCTGTACTGTAAGACTAAAAATGTTTTCTTTTTTGTGTTTCTTTTTAATGTATGATTGTGTGAAAAGTATTATAAACCTATTACAGTACAGTACTATATAGCCAGTTGTGTCAGTTGGGTACCTAGGCTAACTTCGTTGGACTTAAGAACAAATTGGGCTTACGAGCGTGCTCTCAAAGCAGAATTCGTTCGTATGTAGGGGGCTTACTGTACCGGAATTCTTGACGGAATGGTTCAGTCAAACATTTGTCAGTTCTCTAAAAGGAACTCAACAGTCTCTCAAAACAGCACTCTCTGCACTGGAGTGTACGAACTGGTTAAAGCTTCCTCTGATACGCACTGCACTGCAGTGTCTGGACGATCACCAGGCCTGCCATGCCATGGGTGACATCTGACCTCTGACCTGGAGCCCTCTCCTCACGACTGCATCCACTTCCAAAGACTAAGTGGAAAAGCACTTCTTCTCCACTGACACATTTTACTCCTTTCAGTGCAAGCTGCAATCAGAGAAGACTAGTAGAGGTTGGAAACCTCTGAAGTCAGGCTCAGTTCACAGGAGAAACTCTTCCCCACAGTTGCGTGACAAACAGAAAGCCATTTTCTAGAACCTGCTCAGAGGTAGTATTCCACCCACAGGTTTAGTGGTAACCTCTGAGCTCTGGCTGCGTTAAATCTTGAACCAAGAAAATGGGACCAAATATCCAACGACAATTTGGATTTTGACCACATGAAAAAAAAAAAGGTTGGGGGCTTCCCTGGTGGCGCAGTGGCTGAGAGTCCGCCTGCCGATGCAGGGGACGCAGGTTCGTGCCCCGGTCTGGGAAGATCCCACATGCCTTGGAGCGGTTGAGCCCGTGAGCCATGGCCGCTGAGCCTGCGCGTCCGGAGCCTGTGCTCCGCAACGGGAGAGGCCACAACAGTGAGAGGCCCACGTACCGCAAAAAAAAAAAAAAAAAAAAAAAAAAGGTTGGGCAGAAAGCAACCCTCTGTCAGTAGAGGTAAATGAATTACTAACTGAGCCTTGGGACTGGCCTCTGCCTGCCTCTGCCCCCACGCCCGCCCCATTTAATGAACTCTCCCTGAGCACAGGCCGCGCTAGGCCTTTAGGAAGACAGAGGTGAATGGAGTTTCCAGGGAGCTTCCTGGAGTCTAATGGAGGAGAAACAGAAACACAATTATAATGCAGCAGGGGAGCCCTGGGATAGAGGGAGTATAATACGACGGCTGGGTTTGAATCCCACTTCCACCATTTACAAACTGTGTCCTACGGCCAGTTGTGTAACCTCTTGGAGCCTTGGTTTCCTCATCTATAAAATGGGGATTCTAATGGGGTTGTTGTGAGGAGTCAGTCAGTATGTGTACAGTGCTTATAAGAGTGCCTGGTACATAATAAGCGCTCGATAAAATGCTACTGATCATGATGACAACGATGATGATAGATCTGCAGAAGATGCCATGGGTGCCCGAGAGGGGCCCTAACTTAGCTTAGCCTCGGTGGCTGAAACCCAAGATGGGCCAGGATCCAACATCCAATCTTTCCCTAAACTGCTTCAAACTGAAATATTCCCCTTTCCCTTCTGCTTCCTTGTTAACATTCTACTTACCTCTCCCTAGAGTTCTGAAGTCGTGCGTGTAACAACACATAAAATCCCATATTGTGTTGTTGCAACTGAAAATGTGGGAAAGATGCTGATCCATGAAACCGCTAGAAATTATATTATTATTGCTGTTAAGTTTTTAGTGATTTGACATCCTGCAGTGGGGAGGACATTTCCTGGGCTGGGCTTTCCCCACAGTGGGATTCACACCTGACTTGTTTATAGGGGTCAAGGCTTCCTATAACCTAACACATGTTTGGGGGACCCCATGACATTGCAACTGTGACAGCTCGTGGGACTAATGCCAACAGATATGCCTATTGGGATTTAAACTCTAAGAACAAGACTAATTCAGAGCTTTTTTTCCTAGTCAACTAACTGCCTCAGGGGTGAGACTACCTGCTCATGAAGCTGGGGGGCGGGGTAAGGCAGACTCGCTTCATAACGAATTCCAATCAACTGGATAATATCATACTGAGATTATAGTCTGAGAGCCTTGGATTTCCTAAAACAACTAACTTTTGCATGCATTCTGGGTTTGCTTTGCTTTTTCAAAAAGTAGTTGACAACTTATAAGGTGGTTTGCAACTTTCAACATCACTACAAAACCAAGGCATTTAAAAACGCAAACTTCATTTATGTTTTAAGCACAACATTCTGATTCAGAGTATGGTGCTCTGTAGGAATCTCTCAAACCATGGTCAGTTTCCCTACTAACCTGTCACCTCTAATGCCAACCCTAAGATGTTTCACATGGGTGAAAATACACAGTTCCTGGTAAACTTATTTTGTAGCTATTAAGTGCAAATGCTAACAAGTTGATTAAATTAAACAAACCATATTATTTTCAGATGATTTCTAGCCAATAATTACATAATCTCTTTCTTTATATGATCTACCTTCTCCCAAAAGTTGATCCCTTTTAAGAGAGGGATGAAATTTAGGAGCATGGTGGTATAGGGAAGAACACAAATCTTTGGAAAAGGACAAACAAACTTGAATTCCTGTCCAGTCACTTATTAGCTGAGTGATCCTGAAGAAGTTACTGGATTTCTCTCAGCCTCAGTTTCCTTATCAATAAATGGGACTATAATACTTACTTGGTTAATAATGTTGAGATAATATATGAAAAGTGCACAGCACAGTGCCTGGCACATAGTAGGTACTCATAAAAGTTTCCTCCCTCTCCCCTACCCTTATTCTGAATTACTGGGTGTCAAATCAATTTAAAATACCAAAACACATAACTTTTAAAACTCAGATTTAAAATTTTTAGCCTGACAGCACACTATGGGAAACATGGTTTACTGGATATGTAAGGATAATTCATGAGGGGTACATCAAATGTTTGGTTATATAGGTGTTTTCTACAGGAACTACTGCCTAAGTGTTTCCTCACCTGACTTACTCCATTCATGTCTCATTTGCTTAAAGAACTTTTTAAAAGAGCTAAGAGCTAATCAATCTAGCAGCTCAACAAACTATACCAAATGTCAAATTTTTTAGAATTGGAATGAACTGAGTTTTAGAATATTGCCATTAATAAAAGCCATCATAACAGAGGTTTTTGGGGATAGAACACTGTCTCTAAATGAAGTCTGCAAGATCACCTGAATACATCCAACCCCTGAAAATGGAACGGCCTTGACTGAGTGGCGGGGCGCGGGGGCGGGGGGGGGGAGGCGGGCGGTGTGGGCTGTGTCCTTAGCATCCCCCCAGCCCTGGGCCTCCACACTATTGCATGAAGGGCCTCCCTCCCTCGTGACCAAAGCCAAGCAGGTCTGGGTGCTGCAGCCCTTTGAGGACCTACTTTGTGATTTGTGTGCTTTTTCAAGACCACCTATTCATTCAGGCCGGAAGTTTTATACAACCGTTTACTATCTAACAGAGAGTATCGGTGGAGGTGAGGTGGAAAAGGAGAAAGAGGGCACAGGAGAAGATGCTTCAAAAATGGATGTGGAGGGACTTCCCTGGTGGTCCAGTGGGTAAGACTCCACGCTCCCATTACAGGGGGCCCAGGTTCGATCCCTGGTCCGGGAACAAGATCCTGCATGCGTGACACAACTAAGAAGCCCGCACGCCTCACGGAAGACCCGGTGTAGTCAAACAAACAAACAAACAAACAAAAAACGGATGAGGACACTGAAGATTAGCAACTGCCATGAAAATGAAAGTTTACATACAGTTGCCTCACTCACAGGGATAAACAGGGTCTGTTTCAGGCCCTGAGGTTAGACTTGAGGCGGTCGAGGGAGAAACTGTGACCCTGGAAGGGTAGCAGAGCCAGCCGGTGACACAGCACACACCCTTTCTCCAGGCACCAACCTTTTCCAGGGAAGGGCCTCGTGTTCTGAATAAGCCGTGGCCTGGAGAGTGTGACGGGAGGTGAATGGAAGCCACGTGGAGCCAGAGCTTTCCGTCTCTTCCGTGCATCACGGTACCCCAGCTCAATACACAGATGCTAAATGACCAGACCGAAGGCCACAAGCCTGTGCAGGACCAGCGGCAGGGGAGCCAGAGCTGCTGCTTCTGAAGCCGAGGCTGGAGAAGGGGCCGTCCGTCGGGGAACTCCTCCTCGAGACCCAATCGGGGAAGGGCTGAGAGTTGGTAACAACCCAGAAACCCCTGGGGCATAGGAATGCTGATCATTCCCTCGTGGACGGACTCTAGAAAGTTATTGACCTGGGTCATGTTCTCCCGAGGGGGCAACTGGACAGCTGCCTGTTGGCCTCAGGGGACCGTGCAACATCTGCACTTTTCCAGGAAGGAAAAGAGCAGCAGGGCCTGGAACTCTGGAAACGGCTCAGGGGCCTGGCTCCCTGCGGATGGTCCAGTCCAGTGTTGACACTCAGCACTTAAGCAACTCAGAACCTTCTGACCAAGGCGATCAATTCCCTGCACTAGCTCAAATTCCAAGGAGAACTTCCCCAAAGGACTTTTACTGTATGGTTTTCATTATTTCAGTCCCAAGTTTTAGGTTCTTTTGGCCTAGAAACATATAGGACTCAACAAATCCTCTGCTCCTCATCTCCCTTCTGACCAGCTGGTGCTTTTTTATTGTTTGTCCTCGACTTTAACCTGTGGCTGAGCTTTCTCAGAACCAAGGCCACCTCTAGGCAAATCTGCCCTCTGCAAACAACAGATGACACCTTCCCTTTCAACTTGGGTCCAACTGGCTCTGGCCCAGCGTTCCAATGCCCTCAAGACTATCTTGGATTTCTCAGGCAAAAGAAGAGACTTCTCTTTGTTCCGGCTCTTGCCACAGTGCCTGAGTATAAAGCCAGGGCAGGAATAAGGCAAGGGGAACATCCATGTGTCCGAATGGGGATTAGGTTCAATGGTGTCCTTTCTCTTTGGACAGGAAGGAAACAGAACACAAGCTGGCAGCTAAGTGATACCCTTCGGTGCCTCGACAACGGGTACGTTTCTGCCTGGTGCCGTGACGTTCAACCTGGTGACAAAAGATTATTCTTTATTTGGTGATAAGAAGGTCAAGCTGCCTTATAATTAAGTGCCGCCGGTGTGAACATGAATGGGACTGATTGCCATAGTCCATCAACCCTTGGCAAACTGGTTTGTTTGGTCTGGACAGCAAACGACATTCCACACTACTGGAATTTTTTTCTCCCAGATCCCCTGCGGCCCCATCACCACCCCCCCAAACCTTTTTTTAAAAATTACAATCTGTTCTACTGTCTCAAGTTACATTCTGTAAATAATAAGCAACACTGATGAAATGCAAAAAGCTGAAAATCTGTAAAGCAGAAAGATCTGCAGCATGTTCCACATCTGTGCCACATTAAACACGCGCTCAACAGATTGCTGATTCCTGTCTAATCAGCACACGAGGCTGACGTGGGCCAGAAGGGCCCTCATGCCACATGCCACATGCCACAGCAGGGCTGCGGGCCACCGGGGGGAGGCAAGGAGGGACAGAAGCTGGCCTCCTGAGGTGGAGAGGCCAAGCCCACAATGCAGGGAACACTTGGCTGCCAGCCTGCTTCAGTTTGGGTACATGTGCGTCGCAGACTGGTGGGTCACAGCTGTGGTTAGGTCATGGGAGAACAACTGCTCAGAACCCTTCTTCCCAGTCGTCAATGTTGGTGAAGCTGGGCCCACGGCGGTTAAACTAAATAACACGTTTTAAAGATAAAATGTCTCATTTGAAGGAGTTGGCTTCCTATACATTAAAATGACTACAAAATAAAAATAGAACAGAAGGAAACCAATTAAAGTCCATTTGGGAAAATGCTTAGAGGCTACTAGAGATGTTAGTTGCTCTGCCAGGCAAAATTTGATCCCGTCTTTTATTTCTTCCATGCATTTTACACGCATGCACGCACGTACATACGTGCACATCTGTATGCATGCGTGCAGGCACTCATGCTACCATTAAGAAAAACTGGCAGAGCATAAGAAGAAATCGGCACGTTTTAAACTTATGGCATCATCCTGAGTCCCCGAATGATTACAAGGCTCCGTGTCGGGGAAAAAACCACATTCAGACTCAACAAAGAGTCTTCAAGCAGAAGAGCACATGAACCTTTAAGGATACTCTTTGGAAAAACAGCAGACTGCCACCTCCACTCGCTCTCTGACATCTGCATTTTCCCATCAACCTTAGGTGGCAAGACACCAGGACTAAGAGTCCTGGGTCACCAGGGTCCACAGTTTGTCTCCACAGCTGCATTTATTGAGTGCTGACTCCAAGCTTCACAACATTCTTATAAGGATGTGTTTTATTAGTATTCCATTTCACAGAGGAGAAAACCATGCCTTAGAGAGATTATGAAGTTTGTCCAAGGCCACTCAGCTGGTAAGTGGCAAAATCAAACTTGATCTTGGGTCTTTATGGACACAGTAAGCTTCTTATCAGCATGACTGTTGATAAAACTCTCTTTAATACATTGTCTGAGTTCATCACTGTGTTAAGCATTCTGAAGATCCTGGAGGGATACCAAAGAAGGCAATAGCATGATCTCATGAGGCTTACAATCCAGTTGGGAAGATAAGGTGTTCTTACCTAGACCACGTCTCAGTGATGGGAGAACTAAGGAGGCCTGGCCCTACACACTAAGAGGGCAGGACGGGCTTCCTGGGAAGGCCTGGCTTCAAGTAGGGCCCTGCCTAAAGGCAGAGCAAGATTTTTATTAATACAACAATGTATAGCATCAGTACTAAACCTGCCAAATTTTACCACAGGAACGGGTAGTAAATAAATACTAAGAAACAGGAGGAGACAAATAAGATAAAAGCCAGTTAACAGACCACACCACATACAATAGAAAGACATCTGATTGAAGCCTCATTCTTAACGCTAAAGCAAGGAAATGATGAGCAGTAAGCAGTGTCAGCTCTCCTTTTATAGTCATGATGCAGACTTTAACGTCATTAATGGAATTCACCAAGTGACTAATCTAAATTACATAAATATTTGGAAGAAAGATATGTACCAGTGTGGACGAGAAACTGATACAATGACAACTACTGGAAGGGTGGGACCAAGACAGGCTGCAAATAAACAAAAACAAGCACACTAAAAAGGAAGACAAATTCTGACGTCGAGGGTTTAAAAAGGACTGGGGTGAAGAATATGCGAAGATAATTCACAAAGGAAAACTCCAAGTGGCCAAATGAAATTATGAAAAGGTGATGCAACACTCCGAGCTGCGGAAGAAATGCTAGTAGTGGCACTGAAACGTTCCCTCTCAGGTCGGCAGAGGCGTAAAAGAGTAACAATGCCTCGCTCTTAGTACAGCATCTACTTCATAAAATTCTTGACGGAATTCTGAACGAATGAATAGCCGGAGCTGGTGGAGGGTTGGAGCAGAGGGCCTTCTCAAGCGCACAGAGTGGCAGTACAAATGGTTTCAACTTCCTAGAAGGCAATTTCTAATGTTTTTCAAAATAGAAAGCGCATTTACCCTTTACCCAGGAATTCTACTTTTAGAAATTTACCCTAAAGAGAGAATTATACACAAGTGGAAAGACATATGTAAAAGATGCTTATGATAGCAAAAATCTGGAAACATCCCTCAATAAAGGACTAGCTAAGGAAATTGCTGTATATGTGCAATTTACTATTACATAAATGCTAAAAATGATTTACTAATATTACATAATGTTAAAAATAATTTACTGCTTAGGCATCAACAGCTGTGCCTATATGATTCACCTGAAGTCTTATATACATATGTATTTGTGCATGTGTGTGAGCACACGCACATATACACACACACCGAGATATCTGGCAGGGTTGACGTTATTAGCCTTTTGGTGATTATTAATGGCCAATGGGATTGAGTTCCTTTTATTTTCTTTCTAAAAACAGGAATAATAGTACCAATCTCACTGACTTGCTGTAAGAATTAAAGAGATAACTCGTGCAAGGTTCTGGGAACAGTGTGTAAACACTGGGAGTGCTCACATACTGTTTGGATTTTCGGAACAGTTCACGTTTGTACATATCTTCAAACTCACACGATAGAACTACTTTTTAAAAAGATGATTCAGGGAAGAGTCAGGCACAAACACCAAAATGTCTAAAACGCACTTAAGAAGCAAAGCATGAGTACAAATTTCTATGATCACATACTGCAGGACAAGCGCGGGCTGGGCGCAGACTAGGAAAGAAAGAGTGAGAATGGCCAGGCTTTGTCTCAGATGGCTTTCTTCTGGGTAAGAGGTGGTCTGAGTGAAGATTTCCCCAGGGGAAAGGCCATGACTCGATCATTACTATTACCTCTCCCAGGACCGGGAGGCATGGCTCCACGCCATACTGGATGGTGGCCGGGGTGAGGGGGGCGCCGGGGGGGAATGGATGTTGCTTTGTTAACCTGAGGGTCCTCTGCAGGCAGCCTCCTTCCCAGCCCCCATCTAACTTACTTTTCCAGCACTGTCTTGCTTTCTGAACCTGAAGAGCAGGAGAGAGGTCTTCCCTTGCTTGTGGTAACTGGCCAGCTCGGAGCAATGAGTGGGAGGGGAGGAGGGGGAGGCAGGGCCAAAATGGACCCAGGTGCTCACAGCACTTACCCTAAAGAGCCCCGGGAGGCAAGACAGCAATTGCAAAAGGGGTATCCAAGAATGGGTAAAAGCAAAGGCACTCTGCCTCCCAGCTTGCCCGAAGTCCCCTTCCTGCTAACGCAGGGAGAGAGAACATCTGGACCTGGTTGTGAGGCTCTCCAGCTGCAGAGCCCCTAGAGTGAAGTTCGTGTTTCACTGGAAATTGCATTTCAGGGGCTTACAGACTGTCCTTTCTGATTCTCATCAGGGTGAAGTACAACCTAGAAGACAAGCTGGTTCAGAGACCAAATCAGCTTTGCTTTGAAATGTTCTCCTCTCCCTATCCCCCTTTAAAAGCAGACTTAATGGTCCAGGTGGTGAGAAATCAAAAAATGAAAGAAAGAAGAGGACTTGGGGTCATCTCAGGTGCATTTCTGTGCCTTCGTAAAAATCCGACTCATGCCCTGGGTCAGAGCCGGCACCGAACCTTCAGAGCACTTGTTCTCCTAGGCAACAGGAGTCAATGAGACTGAGTCCACGTGAGTCATTGGACTGGGGCTTTCCTCTACAGGACTAGAAAAAAACGTGGGTTCAAAATGTGTGAGAACTTGCTGAGAGCCAAGGAGGCAGAGGGGAACGACGCTAGACCCTTTCAGACAGAGGGGGCAGCAGAATAAAGCCCCCCACCCCCAATCTGGGGCCAGCCACTGCTCGTGCTCCACCACCTGCATTTTGCAGTTGGCCTCCCCCGGCATTGGGACACAAGCCTGCAAGCACCACAGACCAGGCAGCAGTGGGCGCTGGCCCTCCTGCCTGGGCCTCGCTGGGCCTCTGGGAAGAGCAGGTGCATCCGGGAGCCTGTCCAGTGCAGCAGAGGCCACGGCACTGCTTCCTGCCACGCTAACACAAAAACAAACACGACCCCCCTCCTCCAGCCGCTCCTGTCCGCCGAGAGATTGTTTCTCCCTCTGAACCTGGGGGCAGAGGCAGTTAGCGAGGGCGGGCACGTGGCTTTCCAAAGAACAAGTTGCTCGGGGTGAGAGAAACAGGTAGGCCTGGGACACCCCTGATGCTGACAAAGGAGGGTGAGTCACACATAAGCCAAGAGGTGACTCTTGAGCTGCTGCTTTGTGCTGCTCCCTTTCCGAAGGATGGCTCAGATGCAAGCATCTCAGACCAGGCTTCCTTCTGCATGTTACATGAAGTGCTGGAACTTTCTAGTGCTCTCTGTCTTACGATCTCTGCAGATAAGCATCTCTATAAATCCCGCTTCGTGGATCATCTGGCCACCTCATGGCATCTTTAATCATTGGTAAACGGAACAAAAATAATTCAAAAGAGCAGCGGAATTCCTTCCTACAATTTAACCACTCACTCCCCCAAGCATTTCTCTCTCTTCACATCCCCGAAGACCAGCCACAGCATAGCTCCTTGATGCCGAATGAGCGCAAAGAGAACCCCCAGATAGGTGCCCCATTAAAAGACACCCAGTACTACCAAGGTCTTCTAAACTTTGGGTTTAGCAATCATTTCATGGAGTTCAAACCATGGAGTCAGCTGCATCCAGGGACTACCAGAGCCTATTTCTAGGATTTGAAAGCACCTTGACTATGGAAGCCTAACTAGATAGACTCCAGCAATCTCAGAAGTGGCCAGCCCTTTAGTCTCTTCTACCTCTAGAACTCTTTTTGCAGGCCCCCCAGCACCAAAATAAACAGAAGTTATCCTTGGCCACCAAAAGAAGGTTATAGCATGCTGAGCACATACTTGGACATTCTCTTCTCCTTCCAAGACTTCCTACACTGTGTCCCAATCAGAGTTCCCAGGCCACCAGCTGGTGAAGATGGCCTTGGCTGGATGGCAAAGCAAAGACAAGCTGGAACCCGCATGTGTGACCGCTATTTTGTGAAAGCAGAGATTCTGAATTTGGAAGGATCATCGTTTGGGGAGGGGCCGAGATACAGAAGAGAGGGCCAGGGACAGCACAGCTCCTGGACACAACGCTTGGCGGCCTGATTCTCCAGGCACACCGTCTGCCACCTCTGGATTAGGCGGGTAGGGGTGAGAGTCTGTGATAAGCACCCTTCAGGCTGCGAGATCTAGGGTTTATAGCACCTCCCCCGCTAATTGCCTTAGCATCTTTCCCCAAATGTTCTGGGTCATAGGCAGATATCCAATTCCCACCCTCCACATTCAAGAATCATTAAGGGGGGCTCCCCTGGTGGCGCAGTGGTTAAAAATCTGCCAACCAATGCAGGGGACACGGGTTTGATCCCTGGTCCAGGAAGATCCCACATGCTGTGGAGCAACTAAGCCCGTGTGCCACAACTACTGAGCCTGCGCTCTATAGCCCGCAAGCCACAACTACCGAGCCCACATGCTGCAACTACTGAAGCCTGCGCGCCTAGAGCCTGTGCTCTGTAACAGGAGAAGCCACCGCAAATGAGAAGCCCACGCACCACAATGAAGAGTAGCCCCCAGTCAGAGCAACTAGAGAAAGTCCGCGCACAGCAACAGAGACCCAACACAGTCAAAAAAAAAAAGGAATCAAAAGGAAGTGGACCTGAGAGACCAGGTAAGAGGCGTCAGGTTTAAATCACGGAGCCTTTTGATGGAAGAGACCAAGAGATGATCCAGAAGCAGCCCAGAAGTTAGGAGTGTGTGCTCTGCGCTCAGACTGCCAGCATTCAAATTCTGGTTCCCTCTCTCATTAACTTTGAGATTTTAAACAAGTTATGTAACTTCTCTGTGCTCCAACTTTCCCATCTGTAAAATGGGGAAAATACAGTACCCACCTCACTGAGTCGTTGGAGGATTAAAGAGTAATACACGTAAAATGCTTAAAACAGTGTGTGGCATGAGTACACATTCAAACTCTGGAGCATCGCCACCCAGAGCACGGCATCCACCTGAGATGTCTTGTCCGCTGCAGACAAGCAGCTATCTGGAAGGACAGAAATATGTGTTTTGCTGGACGGCACAAAGGACAGGCAGGCTCCCAGTTTGGCCAAAGGATGCAACTGGCTGATGGCTAGGAGTAAACTACTCCCTTAACCACCCTTTCTCCTCGGGTGCTCTGAAGACAGACAGCCCTTTCTTTATGACTGTACTTACGCCAAAGCCTTGTCTGTCTGTCCATTTACTCGGTGCAGCATTACTGTGAGGACCAGGCTTCTCCAGGCCCTGCCCCCTGATAAAGGGGCAGCAGCCTCACAGGGCGGCCTGCCGCTGACAGTCAGCACCCTGGGCTAACAGGCTTTCCATGGGACAGCCTCCCACCTGCTCCGGTTTAGCATTTGGGCTCGGCGGTGGAAAGCCAGAAAGTGAGGCTATCACCAGCCTTCGAGGAGGCTGGGCGGCAGGGAAGCGACAGAACCATCCGGAGTCTCAGCAACTCAACGGGAACGCTCCAATGTCGGCATCCAACCACCTCTGCCACCAGCGCAGCCTCCTCGGAGACGGGTAGGTTTCCTGTTGTGTCAGCCCCGTTTCCTTCAGCAACATTATCCTGAAAACAGAGAGCTACTTTGAATAAAGCGCTGAGGTGTCCCGTTTCTGGCCGGGGAGGAGGGGAGGCGGCAGGCAGCTCCGTTTCGGAGGGAAGCATCGCTGTGCCCTGACCCTCTCTAGACAGCGCCTCTTCCCTCTCCCCAGTCCTGGAAAGCTGTGTTTGAAGAAAAGAAACGTGCTGGCTTTCCTGTATGACCTCAGATGGGCAAGTTCTGAATGGCAGCTGGGTCTATTACATGCAGTGTGAGAGGGTTAAACAGGACAGCCTCAACTCTTTATAAACTTTTGCCCTGTGGATATGTACTCATTGGCGGCAGTACAAGACTCGAGCTGTATTACACGCCTTAACGATATGGTTCAACTGTCGGTCAGGCTTGGGCCTGGCCCTGGGCCAGACCGCAATCAATGGGACACAGAACCTCCCCCTTCAGATCATCACGAAGGCTCATATTATCTCCTTTTCGTCGTGCTGGTTAAATTTATGGAGCAGAACCCTGAAGCCGCATTCCTCGGCCTGGGCCGGCCCACGCGGCCCTCCCTCCCTTTGTTCGGTACTGTAAGCCAGCCGTGCTTCGGAGGACTGTGGGGTTGTTAGTTCAGGCACTGACTGTTTGCTCATGACTGAAATGAAAAGAGTTCAGTGGAAGGGCAAAAGGACAGCCCGAGTGTAAAACCCCATCCCAGCAGGCCCTGGGCCCACGTAGAGGCCCCGAGCTGCTCCTGAATGGGCTTCGTTCTCACAAAAGCAGAATCTTCGGTCTGATCTCTGATAAGCCTTCTCTGAAGCAGCAGCCAAACCCTCCTGCGGCGCCCCTCCCGGGAAACCCTGGACTCTGGGGTACCACAGGAGGCGCGCTGGCCCCTAGTACAGCCCAGACATCAAAAGGAGCCACAGTTCTACAGCGTCTTCCGGTCTTGCCAGGTCCCACAGGGGATGGCAATGTGAACACCGACTAGTAGCTGGTCTTACTTTTAACATTAAGACAGGAAAAAGTAAACTTATTTTTCAGGCCTTGGCTACAAGGGCAGGATACGTGCGCACTGTCCGTGAATGCGCGTGCGTGCGCCTGCGCATGTGCCGTGGAGGGGCCGTGTCCACCGGGGACTGGGTCTCCTGGAATCAAAAAGGAGAAGGTCCCACGCGTTAGACCTGCAGAGTCTGCCCATTTGCTCTCACCCATGATCTTCAGCATCTCTGACTAGTGTACAAGGGTTAAACAAGCAGCCAGATAGATGGGACTTCACTTTAGTTTTGAGTGTAACCGGACAGGAGAGCAATCCTGGAGCAGCTCGTAAGGCAGCTCCTTCCAGGGGATGCCATCTGATGGCTGGAAGGTAAGTCATCCCAGAGCTGAATCCAGGCTCTCCGAGGGATGAGCTGTGAGGCCATGGTGCATCGTGTACGTCTTTTGTGCCTCAGCCAGTCCACCTAAAAGACGAGGCTATTGGGCTGACCTATGGGAGTCTGGGATGGTCACTAGAACTCTTCTAGCCAAGGTCCAAGCATAACAGAGAGAGGAGGAGTACCCCAAACCCAACCCAACCCAAACCAAAGGCATGATGAGAGAGGGTCAGGTAGGAAAGCCTTTGAGGGGACTTTGTACTTTCCTGCCAGTTTTGTCTTTTCAGCCACTGTCAGGCAACCCTACTCTAGGGCCCAAGCTTGTTTAAAAATAAACCCAGGAATCCCATACCAGCTATGACAGGCACTAAGGCATTTTCCAGTTCTGTGTAGAGGCAGACTCCTTTGATAGACTCTCTTGAAGTCAGTGGCCTATTTCGTATCAGACCCTGAATCGACCTGAAGGTGGAAGTCGTGCTTCCTGATTCAAGGTAACCATGTGTTTCTGAACGGAAACTGCATTCGTGCATTTTCCTCACAATGCTTCCTTATCCACTGTGTTGATGTTTAGAGATGCGCTCGTGAATTTGTCATTCCAAAGCCTCCAGCACCTTTTTTTGCGTAGGTAGGAGGTGCCATGGAATGAATGGGTCACAGAAAATTGTCTCTTGCTATTGAGAATCACTATTTGTACTGGTTTGTTAAAAATATAGGTTATAGAGAACCACTAAAGTCAGGAAAGAAGAGGCAAGAAAAAGCTAGGTGGGTTAATTTAGGAAATCCTCAAGAAAAACGTGTCATCCATTTAATGTCTCTAGCTTTTCATATACAAGTGTAGGGTTCAATTAAGTCTTTCGTCATAATAATGGCTCACATCTCCCAGGACAACTGACACAGCACTTGCACACACATTATCACAGGCTACACGAATACTCATAAATGAATCCAGTCTCCGTCAGGTGTCAGTGCACGACAGAAGGGCTCCTGAGGCTTTAGTTTTAGCCCAGATACATCAGTATTCTCTGAGACACTAAAATCTGGAAAACGGGACCCATGCCTGAGAATGAGACTCAGTTATGAACCAGGACAGACTTTGAAAACTTATGAGCAGTGACCTGGTTCCCCCTACTTCCTGTTGGACTTTCTCCATCTTGGGGTCACTTTGATGACCAGATTCCAGGGACAGACAAATCATAAGTAAACAACAAGGCCAGACTCTGAAAATGCAGGAACCCAAGGTGCTTAAAAAAAGGATGCAGCAGCAACAGCCAATACACGTGCCCAGAGCTGCCATCAGTGGACTCCCAGCTCCACACACTTCCCTCCTCTGTGTTTTCTGGACTCTTTATTCTAGCATTGTGGACAGGGCTAAGGAGGACTAACTTGATACTAGTTTGGGAACTAAAAAGGAAATATGTTTTGAGATTTGCTGTTTCACACCATACACATCCACTCTTGGTGCAAAATGGCTTCTGTCAAGGGTTTTCGTGTATTTTTTTTTAAACACTGATTTCTTGGCCAGCAGCTAAAAGAAACTGTGAACATTCAAGTGGCCCTGTGATGACTGAGCGTGTGGGAAGTGGTCCGTTTGTAAGGGGTTCTATGTAGGCCATCCTCACATACTCCGCCGTGTGACCTAGCCTGTCACTCTAGGGGCACTTTAGTTTCCCCGAGGGGAAGTCAGAGGGAGGGCTGAAGCAGTGACAGCGCAGACTTGGCCAGAGAGTCCACACCGCAGGGGATGAGATGTAACCGACCTGAACGGTGCTAAGCCCGCTGGGCTAAGGCTGGGCCCAGGGCTGCTCAGGGATAGTTTAGGTACACACTGCCTCACGTTCACCTACTGCCTTTTTATTTTTAGAAAACGATATCAAGCGCTCATATGTCCTGCCTGGGCTTTCTTCGTCCCAGTGCCCAGCTTCCTCCTGGTAGCGGGGCCAGCCTAAGGGAGCCGCCTGTGTGCCGTTCCTCCAGGGAGTCACCCCTCAGCCACGCAGACACGACCAGGGCAAGGTTGACCCTCACTCCCTTTGAAATGGGAAGACTGACCTGAGGAGGGGATGAAAAGCTGTTTGCAAGAGGCCACAAAGCAAAGTAGCGTCAGGGCTGGAATCAGGGTTCTGGTCTCACACTTCACAATCCTGTTCTCTTGCCAAGAGGCCACGCTCTCCAGTACCCAAAGGGAACATCCAGATAGGTTATTTTGATCACAGAGACTCGAGTCAAGGAGGAACTGATCCTACACTGACATTCTTAAAAGAATGTGAGCTGCTATCCCTTCAACACAATAAATCAGAATGATGTTCCGGGCCACTCTGTCAGCTCCACCATTGCATTTTGGGAATAAGAATTAAAATCTCATGAATCCTATCCCCAAACTTAAAAAACAAAACAAAACAAAAAAACCCTGTTGTATATTAGACTTCAGTAAAAGTGTCTTAAAAATCTGTCACTAGGGGCTTCCCTGGTGGCGCAGTGGTTGAGAGTCCGCCTGCCGATGCAGGGGACACGGGTTCGTGCCCCGGTCCGGGAAGATCCCACATGCCGCGGAGCGGCTGGGCCCGTGAGCCATGGCCGCTGAGCCTGCGCGTCCGGAGCCTGTGCTCCGCAATGGGAGAGGCCATAACAGTGAGAGGCCGTGTACCGCAAAAAAAAAAAAACAAAAAACAAAACAAAAATCTGTCACTAGAGTACTCTGTATTTAGCACATGGTCGACGTAAGTCTAAGTCCCAAATGCGCTGTCCAGCCTTGGCACTGCCTATTCCCCCATGAGCCACCTCCTTGCCCAGTGACACTCAGAATTTCCTAAAGGAGCTAAATTTCTGGAAATAGGACAAATGGGAAAATGAGTTTTGAAATGAATTATGAAATGAGCATTTATAATCTAGAGAAAGCTCATTTTCAAAGGCTCCTTATAATATCCAAAGTTGTCTCCTATTTTCATTATGCAGAAACCATGAACAAACGGGTGCGTGGTGAAAGCAGTGTTTTAAAGAGCCCATCACGTCTAGCCAGAGATGAAAGAAAGAGTCTTTCCCTTTAAACTCTAGTTCTGAACCCAAGAACACTTTTATTTTTTTGAACAGACATAGGGGACCCCGACCTACACGATAACACTGTTGTGAGACAGTCCTGGTAGGAGTCAGACAGATAAGCCCTCCACAGTTCCAAAAGCCCCACTGAAGGGGGATCTGATTCTACAATTCCAAACCCTTCAACAATACTAAACAGTGGACTGTCATGCGTCTGGAAAATATAACCGTTTTTGAAGAATGCTTTCCAAACCACGTAATGCTTTTAGAGCTGTTTATCAGAAGAGCTGGGTGAGCAACAGTGGCCTGAAACAGCGTCAGCTGTCACAGGGTCGCATGCCCCATCCGAATTTCCGTAAGCACTCTATCATTCTCGGCTGTCCTACCCTTGGCAGACAACAGATGCCAATGTTTGGAGACATTCGCTACATAACTTTTACCCGACAAACCTGGCTCCAGGACAGATTTCCATGTCATGTGGGGCTTTTGGCTGAACTCTGCTCGAACCCAGAGGCATATCATTTACAGCAGACACTAACAATAGTTTGGGATCACCTGCTCTTCACAAGCGGGTTCAGAGCAAGTTCGTGGCCTCTGCACACCTTTTCCAGTGGGGTTCTCATGCACGAAGTCTGAGAGCCCAGGTGAGTTCCTCCACCCAGAATTCTAACCATGTAACAAGCATAGGTTTGTAGGCCTGAATTTAACCATTCTGTGTGAAGAAAGAGAATGGGAAAGACAAAAACCCAGCAAGGCATATGAATTTCTCATCTTAGCACTATAGCAAGTGGTTGGCAAGTTTTCAGGGACAGGCTATAAGTAAGAGGTAAAGGTATAATCCCTGTTTTACTTACGCTCAATCCCATATTCAGAGAGAACACTGACACAGATGCCATTCCTGGAGCCCTAATTACACGCCATACGTCAGGCTAAGTGCTTTATATACATTATGTCACCTACTCCATACAACCACCCACTGAGGCAGGCATTATTATTCCTATTCCACTTGAGTCAAAGGAATCTCACCTTGGAGATATTAAGGGGGAAAAACTTGCTCTGGGCCACAGCTAAGAAATAGCAGTGAGATGACTCACACCCAGGGCTGCCCTCTGACCTCATGTTACAGACGTGGGAACCAAGCAGTGCTCTGGGAGCCCCTTCCTGATCCTCGCAAATGCTGCGTTTCTTTTCCCACTGGCTACCACAGCGCTCTTTTCCACTTCTTCTCCAGAACTGGGGAAGACCTGTGACTTTATGTTCTTTCCACGTCTCTTTCTGAAACAAGCGCTTCTCTTTGAAGAAAGACCTCTTGCCCTTGGCGTGTCAAGATAAGAAAGCTTTCAGCAACTTTCCCTTGGAAACTACAGAACACCCATCAGCACCCAGGATCTAAGTACAGTTGCTCACCAGCTGCCGGCCCCTCTGAATAGCTTTTATGGTTCAGCGAGGGGTGGGGACAGGGCCATGTCACTACTGTGGGGTGTGCTATTTCTTTCATGTTCCCGGGATCTGACAAGAGCCTTCCACAACCTGTTTCTTTACAACACACGGAATGAGAGATTAAAGACCAATACCAGACGTAAAGCCGGGGTTGGGACTAGCAACGACCTCTCTCCAGATGCGTTCTAAATATTCCTGGGAAAGAAGGGCCGCTGACCGCCTAAGCAGATGCTGTTCAAAAGTTGTCATGGGTGATTAAATGAGATAATACATGTAAAGTACATAGGACATAGTAAACATTCATAGTAAAGGTTTAAAATTGTTAGCAATATTATTATTTATTAATACCACCAAACTCCAAAGAATGTTTTAGCAGAAACAATGTATATGGATTTCAGTAAAACCACATTAATTCTGAGCTACTAGTTGGATGTGGAGGAGAAACGACATCGAGAAAAGATGAATGAATTAATGAAAAATCTAAATTATAGAACTACTGATTAAATATGACACGTTGAGTCCAGAGACCCCTCTAAAGCGAAAGCAAAGGGATACAGGTGGCGCGGATCCAAAAGGATAAAGAGAAGGTGTCAACAATGTTTTAGAAGCTGAAGAGCAGATGGACAAGTGGTGCTGAGATGTAAGCCTGAGGGAGTAGCAGCCACAAAGCAGTGAGCTAATTAGTAGGTTAACTGCTAAATTTCAGAAAGACGGAGGCACCGAAGAGCTCTGAGGGCCTGGGGCATCGGGGAGGAACAGGGAGGCCTGTCTGTGAGGTGGTGAAAACAGGAAGACTGGGTGGAAGTCTGTATAAGAAGCGGTGAGACCTGTAGGGCCCTCTCCCACCTGCAGCCCAGCCTGCTCCTCCTCCGCAGAAGACGAACATCTACAGGTCCCCCCCACCTGATCCTTCATGGCAAGGCCCCGGGCCCCACACAGGGAGCCCCTCAATCTGCTGACCGGTGCCTCATCTTAAAATAGGAGAACAGCTAGTCAAGAATCACCAAATATCTGAGAACTGTCTCTATTCGTGAAAGAAGAAGACCAAAACAAACAAATAGGAGAGGACTTCCCTGGTGGCGCAGTGGTTAAGAATCCGCCTGCCAATGCAGGGGACACGGGTTCGAGCCCTGGTCCGGGAAGATCCCACATGCCGCAGAGCAACTAAGCCCGGGCGCCACAACTACTGAGCCTGCGCTCTAGGGCCCGCGAGCCACAACTACTGAGCCTGCAAGCCACGAGCCACAACTACTGAGCCTGCGTGCCACAACTACTGAGCCCGCGCCCCGCAACAAGAGAAACGCAATGAGAAGCCCACGCACCGCAACAAACAGTAGCCCCCGTGCGGCAATGAAAACCCAACAGAGCCAAAAATAAATAAACAAACAAACAAACAGGAGAAGGAAACTCAGGAGAGAACGAGGGTGCTAGCTCTACAGAGGAGCTAGAGAGCGGGCCGTCCGGATAGGAGCAGGGGGCAGCTAGGGGAAGGCACTCTAAGGAAAAAAACGTAACTGATAAATTAATTACTAAATACATTTTAAAGCATATACAGGAGAGTGTATAGATATATTAGTAATAGGAAGATACAAAAAATCTTTTAAAAAGGAGTTACTAATCTCAGAGTAAAAAATGCTGAACCCAGACAAGAGTTTGAGGATAAATTGGGAATGTGCGTATATAAAACTAAGCAAACAATAATAAAAGTGGTTACTGACTCCAGGGGGAAAAAACAAACTACAAAGTTAAACCAAAAGGGAAACATAATCCTAGTAACCTACATGGCTTCATTGGGAATATTATTTACATAGCCGTAATAATGTAAAAATAGAATTACTGACTTACCCGAAAATGATGGTATAACTACAGTATACTGAAAAGTGGGGCGTAAGGGGGGCGGGGGACATGTGTGGACAGCAGTAGGAAGTCAAATGACATCAAGAAACGGCACTACGGTCACTTTTTTTCTTTTAGAAACACGGAGGAAAATGCCTCCAATTGAAGAAACAGCCAGACGTGCTGGAGGTGGCTGCCTGCAGGGGAGCGGGGAAGAGGTGGGGTGGGGCAGTTGACTGCTAGGTTTTGAGTTCACACACGTAGGAGTCTTGGACTTCTGAAAGTGCGGGCATGCAGGGACTGTGAGAAAATAAACTTCAATTTGAAAAGACAAAAAGATAATGAGTTATAATGAGATCATTAAGGTCAACATGATAAGATTTTTTAAAAAGCACTGTTCTTATTAACTGTAGGCACTAAAGAATATTCAGTAAATATGTATAAGGTGGAAAGAATAATTGAAGAATCAAGAGATAATTATCCAACTGTAAACAATCAGTAAAACGATAATGATTTGTTTTGAAAGGGCTGTGACAGACCTAATGATGTGGAAAAAGTGCCTGTAACTACCAAGTAGACACCAACACACACCACCCCATATACACCACTGACATACAAATGCAGTTTTGGTGTTTTTACGAACAAACAGCAAGTCAAATCACCAATAAAGGGGTACTTCAAGAAAGCCATAGGCAACTTGCTTCAATGGACGTGTAAGAATAATTCAAGAATATTAACCCACAAACAGCTTGATGATTTCTCAAGAATCTGGAAGATTCCTCACAGCAGTCTGTACTCCAGGATTTAACTATTCTTGGTACTTAATACCTATTATATGCCTGGAATACAGTAGGAGGTCAATGCTTCACCACTTGATGAATTTCTACTGTCAATTCGCCTACACGTGAAACCAGACAGCTCACTAAGCAATCAGGTCTGAATATCACAAGCTCATGAACTGAATTAATGGGGCCCCTATTAGTTCAAACAAAAACATAAAAACTCTCTGAGGTTCGCATCTTTTCACTAGGGATATGAAGGCACTCACACATGGTAATCTGGCCTCCTGATGCCCCGGCAGGTGGGCAGGTGCCAGTCTCGCTACCCTAACCGTGCTGCTGGAGTAGCTCGGTAAAGTCTAGGGGAACGAAGAGCCCTGTCCTCCGTTCATCCTGTAAGTATTCAGTGAGGTTACACTGGATTCAACCAGTCCCAAGCCACCAGGGTGAGCCAGGATTCCTGTGGCCCATCCTCCTCATAATGAGAGGTGAAGTTCTGCTCTGACTCTCCTTTGAAGTTTTCAGCAGTCCCTGGGTTTTATGATACAGCTTGGGTCACCCCTGCCATTATCTATGTTTGAAGTATGTTTGGGGAAAATCTACTAGGAGCTGTCTCTGGTGTTAACACAGAAAAACTGCCTCATAAAAACTGCTTTCCACAAGGAGTTCAAAGGAGCTTATCCAAATATTGTAGGTTTATCCTGCTCACCAACTTTGCTAGGGTAGAAAACTGAGGTTTTGCCAAGTAAAGTCGGACAGAGATATGCCTTCTCGATTTCCTGAACAAGCTCAGGGCACTGCTAACACAACCGAGTGGCCTTCTGACAAGATGGACCTTGCACTTTGAAGTCATCTGCTGTGCACTTACCATGCTGCTGAAGTTAAAATTTATTGGGATAGTAGGTTAAGGTGAAGGACTAAATTAGGTAAATTATTGTGAGAGGTCTTTCTGATATGTGATAAAATCTTTCCAACTGTTACTTCAAGAAACCCAGTAAAAGTCAGGAGCAAACCAGGAGGGCTGACAATTGTTGGCAGGAAGCCAAAGTGAAGCATCCCATTACGGCGGCTCCTACAGTTCGATCCATATTAATCCACCACTGCCGATATGTGCTATCGGCACATATCGGACGACGGATCATCACCATATTTTCAAATAGAATAACTTGTCAAGGAAATTAACCAGGCAGAGAGGTATATTAACCGGTGGTATATTAACTGGTGGCATATTCATGGAGTCACAGAAGGGTGCAAAGAATGGCAGTGTTTTACATTTCTGCAAATCTCTTTAAGTCTTACTTAATCGAAAACAGCTGCATTCTCTTATCTGCTTCTACAGCCAACCTGTTGTAATATCACACATTGTGTATGTAGCTCCTGGAAACTCTGCCGTACATTCATTAGAGAATATTAGGATAAAAATAGTTGTTTATCCATCTATATATCGACATATGAATGAATGTATAAATATAGAAAGATAGGTTTGACCTTATAAATCCCTGGAAGGTTTGGGGGTTCCCCAGGGGTCCTTAGACCATATTTTGAGAACCTTTGTCCTAAAAGGTCCCATATGTATAAATTTTGTGCTAATTGGAAATCAGTTTCCTCTACGTATTAAAGTAAATCCACTAAGGATATAGGTTAGTAAAGTAACACTGTTAACCTGATTTGAGTTACATAAGCCCAATATAATAAAACTTTCTTTTAGGGTATACTGTGATTAAAATGTTTTACTAGTTCAATCTCATTCCCCCCCCCACCCCCGCATTTGACAAATTAGTGAGAAACTTAGCAAAGGTCTGTCTCTGAGAGGCAGTCTGGCAAAAGAGTGCTAGATAAAGGTATCGGGGCAAGGAAACTCAGGGTTAATAACACCCAAACCTACCTCTTCTTCCACCAAAGATTACAAGCCTTCACGTGTAAAACAATACTACAGTCTTCAATTCTCTGCTAGCCCATATGTCCTCTATCTATCTCAGAATTCTCTTACTGGCTAAAGCTCTCTGGGAGCAGGGGATATGAACTCAAACCTGAATCCTTTCTTTAAGGGAGATTCCAATTTCATCCTGGGCAAAGAGGGATGATTCTGTAAGGGAAAACCATGAAAGACATAGGACTGCCATCAAAATCTAAAAATAAGTAAACCTAATGCCTTTCCAGAGGAATTCCACCAACAGTTAAATGGCTTTTCATTCTTCCCTAATACAGGGAATATAAATTTTTCTCAGAAAGAAATACACTTCTGTTTCTCTTGAAGTTCAAAGCAAAAATCTCAAATGCATATCTTATGTATGTAAGACTGGGTGTCATTCCAGAGTTTTAAAAATCAAGTCACTGAACAAGTAAGGGACCACATGTGCAAGGGCTACACCGACTATTTAATTTTTAAATGGAAGAAGTCCAAATCAAAAAGCAATCACACTTTCCATTCTATTTTCTTTGAGCAAAGACCTGCTGGTTGAGATAGCAGGACTGTACATCAAAGATGTACATGCCTGAATTCAACTTATTTTTACTTTTGGAAGCAGGATAGTGCCGTTTCCATGAAGTCAGTCATCTCTGCAAGCCAAAAATGGCAAAAAATAGATGCTCTCCTTTCTAGAAACGATAATAATGTACCATGACCAAAAAAGTGGTTTTTTTCCCTAACAGATAATCTTGCATAAAAATGAGTCATGGGATTTCAGAAATGGAAAGGCTTTTCTCAAATATGTGTGTGCAGGAACACACACACTTTTTTTTTTTCCATCAACAGATTTGAGCTTTCCATAAGTTATAATGAGAATGGCATCGTCTGGAGCCTTTGAGTGAAAGGGGAATACAGTATTTAGAGTTCAGCAAGAGGGAAGAAGTCTGTCTTAGAAAATAAGATTTCTCTGCTTGTGTTCCTGTGAGAGAAATTTTAACTTATAAGGCATGAAGGACTGTTAAGATGTTTCTTAAAAATGTCTTATCCTGTAACTTCATCAGCTTAATTTCAGACCCGAGTGAGACATCGTATGTCATTAGCACAGCTCTGAATGTTGTTTCTTCTTCTGGGTTTGCTCAGGAGGAGTGAGAGAAGGATCCATCTACCTTCAAGCATTCTTGGGAAAGGGCTGGTGTGGCAAGATCCAGAAGTGAGAACACAGGGCTCTCACCTCACACCCAAGGGTGAGAAGAAGACAGACAAAGGGGCTGTCCCTAGAGCCACGGGGCCACTTTTGGATAACGGGAGAGATATGAACAGTCCCTTCCCTTCAGCCGGACGCAACAGTACTTTTTGAGTTTCACTGAAATCGAGTTCCTTCCCATGATAAAACTGACATGTCAACATGGCCCCAGCAGATGGTTACCAAGCCAGCAGACAGATATGCCCGAAGATGAGAAACAGAGCCTCAGGGTCAAACCTGTACTAGGCTCTTGCTTTTCACCCAGACCAGTAACCACGGCTTTGTATCGATGCCATGAGGGTCTACAGAATCATCTGGAACGGGTATCTTGTGCTTCTTAAACGAGCAGAAGGCAGGAGCTACAGGATGACACGGTGTATCTTTCTGAATGGCTAATTTTACTGGGTAGCAATGAAAAACATTACCCTATTAAAACAAACATGGGGTAAACTGTAAAGTTCATTTACAGGTTTAAGATGAAACAGAAACTTTCCAGGAAATGGTGGACTGGCTCTGCCTCCAGATCCATGGGGCATCGGTCCACCGTGCTCTGCCTCAGAAGGAAACACTGGTGGAAAAAACTGAGAGCTCTGGTATATATCCTAACAAACATTTAAATTTTTATTCGATTTTTACCTTTGGAAGTTCCCTAAAGGCTTAATTCAAGCCAATTCTGCTTGATGTGTTATGTATGATACCAAGAAGGGCAAACAGCTGCTCTCAGAGCAGTGTGGCCAGACTAGAATGGAAGAGCAGGAGAAGCCTTCCCTAAATGCCCTTTGCTGATTTTCTTCTCACCTGTCCAACCTGACAGCATTCAGGCTCTGATGACCTTTTATCCTGGAGAGTCATGGGTAAGATGCAAACACTAACAAAAAGGGTTTTTCCTGAAAAAAATCCATTTCAATTTCACATCTAAGAGGCCATTAGTGGAAAGTCTCTAACAGATTTTGGATGGTGTCTTGGGAGTATGTGCACTGAAGAAGTCAAATATGCCCACCGTAAATGTTTTCTGTGAAACCAACCAAATGGTTACTCAAAGCTCTCAGAGCAACTGGAATTTACATCTACGTGCACAATACAAGGGTCCCGGGATTCCAGAACATTATCAGAGTCCTGATGCTATGTTCTTAAACAATGATCTATCATTATCCCTCAGGTTCCCCCTTCCTCCTTATCTAACTTAAATAATGAGATAAGCCCCAACACTCCTGAGCTTTGCTAAATTAGTTTAAATATTTCAAGTTCTGCCAGCTCCCTCTTCTCCCCCCGTTCTGGGTCTTGACGAAAAAGGTGAAGAAATATTTTGGAGGAAACCCCAGGGGCCCAGCTTCATAAATCTTCATCTGCTACTTTCTTGAAACATCATGCGACCCCAAGTGTACGACATATGGTACTCAGAGAAATAAACAAGCAAATAAATAGCTCAGGGTCAGACCCTTCTTTCTTTTCCATGGTGTTTTTGCTGCTCCTGGGTCTCTGAGGCTTTCTACCCAAGTATCTTTTTAAACGCTACCAGCAAATACCACCACACACGCAGAGAACTGGACGTGCAGCCCAGCGGGCGCCCTGCTTTGGCCCGGTCTCCTGAAGGGTGGTGGGCTTGTCTACATGACTTCAGTGGCACCACAAGTGTGGCTGCATCGGTGCCATTTTCATAAACTTTACTTGGGAACAGACAAATGTGGCTCAACACACAGAGACGAGAAGATGCAACCTGAGCCAGCAGAACGTTGCCTTGGAAAAGGCTTCTTCCTTCAGTTCCAAACCACACATACTTGTACGGTTAACAAATGCAGCAGGGGATACGGGTCCACAGCATTCATGTTGAGGCCAAAGGCTCTGCTGTCCTCCACCCTCTCCTCTCCCCCACCCCCACCTGCCTTCCCAAGAACTGTTAGATTGCATGGAAATTTCAGGGAAAAGTTAGGTGGCTGTCTTCTTGGAATGCCTGCACACTCCAACAAGGAGAGGAACTTGGAAGTATTTTAATCTAAAAGAACTCAAGTGTGTGGGGGGGGGTTCCCTATAAATAAAATCATGTTCAAATAAACACAAAAAGGAGCCAATATTTCCTGTAAGGCCACTTTTCAGATGGATTACTGGAAGGAATAGCCTTCCACAGTTTTATGGCTTACTTTGCTATCATCTGCTTAAAATTTGGGTCAGTTAAAACATAGATGCTAAGATCTAAGCCCTCACTTGGATGAAATATTACAAAGGAAGCAGAAAGTCTCATTCCAAGAGCGGACTCAGAGGCAGAGCCCTTGGACTCCTGGGTTCTATCGCTGGCTCAGTCCCTGGACTCAGGTCAGCCCTCGGTCAGAATCTCACTTCTAATCCCTTCAAATCATTAGTTAGTCCCTGTTGTCTAAACAGTGGGGAAAAACCCTGAGTAACACCCCTGGATCCTGTTCAATCAACAGGGATGGTTGGAGACAGTTATAACTCACTTCCAAGAAATCAGGGTGATTTATCCCTTGGTAGAGCTAGTACGTTCCTAAGAGATCACAGTGTCATCAGAACAAACCCTTAAGGCACTGCAACATTTCTCCACCTGCAAAAATCTCTCTGCTCCTTTAATGTGACTTCAAAAGTAATATCACCCAGCATTTTATAGTTCTTTACAGCATCCACATTAAAATAACTCTGGTTGGGCTTCAAACCTCTGAGAGAGAGAATAAACAAACAGGTATATTTATCCCAGTTCATAGAGGAAGAAACTGAGGCTTGGAGAGGCTAGGAGGCTTGACCAAGGGCCCAAAGCTCATAGGTAAGGGGGTTGGGGCCGAGTGCTATTGTTTTCGGGGTCAAGTGTTCTTTTCTCTCTAGTGCTTGGCTCCTTGTTAATAACCCTACTTTTGGATCTAGACGAATGGACTAAGGGAAATTGGTTAAAGAGTTTCCGAAGAATCTGTAGTGCCTTTTCAGTGCAATGAAGGGTAAAGGGCCAAGCTTCTCTGAGGCCCTCAGTTCACAGGTCTAGCACGTGGTAACTGCAGCCTTGGCTCTCCCACTACTGGCTCCTCCAGGGACAGAGAGGAGAGGCAGCAGCTTAATGCCCCCCGCTTTGAGCTTCCGTGTCGGTAGGCCCACGGCTAGCTGGCTGCCCCTCACTCATCCCTAGAGCTTTTGTTTCTAGAAGGAGTGAGTGACTAGAAGACAGCCGTTCTGGGCACTTGAATTAGACTGCCCAACTGCTGGTCGCTCTGAGACAAGCTGCATAGCTTCCCTGCACCCCTTTACCTAGAAGGTGATTCTTTCTTCTCTTCACCTGGCCAAGTCATATTTCTACTTCAGGCTTCATCTCAAATATCACTCCCTAGGAAAGTCACTTCCCTTGACCCCACTGACCCCACGTTAGCAAACCTTCTACTCCTCGCCTTCTCTAATTATGCAGTCTCACAGGACTCTGTAAATCTCCTGTGTTATTTATCACAATTTTAGCAAATTATTATTTATATGATTATTTGTTTTATGTTTGCTGCCCCGCTTGACTGTAAGTCCTTTGAGACTAGGGACAGCCTTGCTTTCTGCTATATTCCCAACCCTGAGTTCTTAGGCAATTTTCAATCAATATTTACTAACTGAAAAATGAATGAGTGACAGATATACACTGACTGACACTAAACAGAACCTTCTACAGCAAAGCCAGACAACTGGTAAAAATGACACCACCACCTTTCTGCAGCAACCATTTTGTGCCCTAAAAAATATGCAAAACTTCATCAAGATTTCCAAACTGACAGTGTATAAAATGCAAGTGATTTCTTTCTGGTCAACATCATTCGAGTTTACAGCACAAAATATAGTATTTCTCAATTTAACACATACATCTCAGACCCTTTTGGAAACAACTCACTTAGTCCCTTGACCACTCTCGGATTTTAAGGATGAGGATGGATCTTCTGGAATTCTTAGGGGCCTTCCGCTTTACTCGTGCTTCATTAGGTCTTACTGTCCTAACAAAATACCTGTGGCAGACTTCCTGGGCTTTGGGCAGACATGGAAAAACTAACTGGAAACACTTTTGAAGGCTCCCTCCTGCCCTTCTTCCCAACTCCATAAATGCTCCAAAATATACTCAAGGATTATTTCAGCTCTGTGTCTGAGAAGAGAATGTAAAATTAACTAAAGTAAACCCTACAGATCCTTTTTTAAAAAAGCAGCTGCTTCCAGATGGAAGACTTTCTGGCAGAACATATTACGTGGTCCCAGTCTACAATCTTAAGTATTTCCCCTAGTGCAGTAATGTGTCATCAGTAAGGTTTCCTTGTGACAGAAAATGGATTCATTTTAACTGGGGACGGTTTCACTTCAAATCCTATTTGAGGGAGCGATAGGGTGTGGACGTGGCCCAGGCCCTAGGCGTTCTAAAAGGGGACACTGATTCACTCAGGGAATATCCATTAACCAGGCAGCAGCGAAATCCTCCTGGGCTTAAGTGGAGTCCAGCTTGGCTGGGAACCGTAACATTCATTATACCCTTTGTTGATAAGATCCCCAATTAGGCACTCTGAAAAAGGGAGGCTAAAATAGGCCACTAACACAAAGAGCGAAGTTAAAGTTGTTGGATTCTATGAGATTTGGAGCCATATGGGCTGTCACTGATTTCCTGTCTCAGCTGGTATCAAGGCAAGACAGCATCCCACAGAAGAACTGCCAACTTCCTTGGGGAGTTTCTTTATGAGGTTGGGGAACTGGCTGGCACTTTCAAGTGGAAGGAGAGCTAAGAAGGGACAGACCCATGTGGTGAACCGCAGTTGCAGGGATTCTCAAACCACCCCATGGGGTCTCGGAGCAAGACACAGCCTATGGTCTGAGAGTATTCTTAATGGGCATGTAGGGGTCTAGTTAGTTTGGTGAACAGGGAACGTGTGTAAGGATCCAATCGTATTTCTGACTCCTCTAATGAAAAACAACATCACACACACACACACACACACATATCCAGTACATGCAGATATAGATATAGATAGATAGATACAGATATAAAAATAGATCTGGAAAAATTCATACCAGATTTTTGTGCCTCATTTTCATGCCTCTATATTAGGCAGGTCAGAAATTCTAGTTACATGTATTCAAATTTTTAAAAATCACATCATTAAGGCAGAAAAAGTATAGGATTCAACATATCAGTATGGCTCAGGAGAGGCAGCAGACCCGGGCTGGAAACTGCACAAGCCACTCCTCCGACAACCACTGACCTGGGGCCACTAAGTGTGGCTGTGTCTCTCACCGCCTGGGCTGTTTCTGATGCAAAGTCCAGGGCGCCTGCCACTGGCTTGGTTACAGTGCCAACAAGTCCCTTCCCAAGGCCAGATATGAAACCGCTGACACCCCCTTCTGTTTTCACACCTTCCACCGTTGAGGTTATAACACTGGTCAGTCCACCAATGATACCTAGCAGAAAAGACAAGGGCTATTGTAAGCTGGCCAAGGACAAAAGCAAAAGCATTTAAAGACAAACCCCTCAATTCCATGCACCTGGCAAGGTAAACTTAGGGGCATAATGTCAATCTCTTGATAGGTCACAGGCAGGCCAACTCAAGATGGGGAGGCAGCAGACTTGCCCACTGAGTTTAGAGTCAGAGAATATACATTACACATTGGTCAGAAGTAAAGCGCGTTTCACTTTTAAAAGAATCAAAGAGGGGTTCCCTGGTGGCGCAGTGGTTGACAGTCCGCCTGCCGATGCAGGGGACAAGGGTTCGTGCCCCGGTCCGGGAGGATCCCACATGCCGCGGAGCGGCTGGGCCCGTGAGCCATGGCCGCTGAGCCTGCGCGTGCGGAGCCTGTGTTCCGCAATGGGAGAGGCCACAGCTGTGAGAGGCCCGCGTACCACACACACACAAAAAAAGAATCAAAGTAAAGCGAAGAGGTTAACAGTGACTACTTTTTAATTTTAGAGCATAAATAGCATATGCGCAATCAGGAGAGGGTGTAGACGCAGGATTAATTGACAGACTAGCAAACAGGGCCCTTGGGGAAAGTGGGGATCCCATAAAACATAAGGTGGAGAGATGACTAAATATAAATCCTCAGTTTTCAAAGAATACTGTGTGACTGGCAAACACCACCAAATGTCTGAAATGGGGTAAAGCTACTGCACACTTTGCTGAAACAGGTGTAGGCGATCAGAGTAAAGGGTGAAGCCTTGATGAAGGGCACCCCCAAAGCTGCCAAAGCCAGCAGGGACCCTCAATGCAGCCAGTTCAAAAGACCAACCTAAGTCAAAAGGACATTCCAAACATTTTGAAAGTCGACAACAGTGACCTTAAAGAGCCTCAAAAGTGGCCAGAAGTTGGCAAAGGCTGGAGAGGACACAGGCATTGCAGGGAAAAAGCATTTCCAGGATTTGTGCCAGGGACACTCACAGGGTGTTTACCCTTTGACAGTGGGGGTATGAGGACTCTCTAGACGCTTCAGCTCCAGTGAGACAAACTGGTAAAGGAAATTCCTTGGGTGAGAATGTACTAACAATTCACAACAATTCTTTTGCATCCTGGGTCCATTTGCTCCAGTGAGGCAACATGCCTTTCCCAAACTTTTGAACAAAGCTCATGACAGAGACAGAACATTACTAAACCTGGGTCAAGCAGGGCCTACAGGGAGAACGGAGCATGCCTCCCAGTTCTTAAACCAAGGAGATTCCATTGCTTCTGGTTCTTGTTATCTTTTAAGGGTTTTTTTTTTCCATCCTGAAGGAAGGATCTCACTCTAGGCTACTGCTTTCATATATCCCAGGGCTTAATGGGTCCTCCTTGGATGAGGCCACTGGTTCTTGGTCTTAGAATGGCCTAACTGGCTCCTGGAGGTGTTGTACATATTATCTGAAGGATCCTTGGTTGGAAGGGATTTTACAACCTTGAGACAATCACTCATTTTCTTGGCACACTGGTATGTCCATCTAAAAAGTGAGGACAGCCATGCTTTCTCTCGGCATCACAAGGATGCTGGACAGATAAAGACAAGTACACATAGCAGAGCACTTTATACTCATTAAAACAACAAAAAAACCCAGTCCTCTGAATTACAGTTACTAGAAAGAATGATTCAATCTTTAAACCCAAATGACTGCCCAACAATCTACTTTTCAAGTCCATAAACAGATCAATTTCAGCCAAATTTTACTTCTAGCTGGACGTCTCCTTGGGGGCTGCTCGCCTTCCAGTTGGGCAGGCTGAGGAAAAGCAGAGGTATTTTGATCCAATTCTCACCATTAGGAAACTTGATAAACAAAAACTAAGAAAAACATGATTTTTTTATTATGTCTATTCCTTCTTTTTTCCTCCAAATGCAGACAATCAAGACTTGATTAACCTTGATATAACTTCTGATAGCTTCAGACTAGTCCTAAGAATCTGGTACCAACAGTTTAGTTTACAACCATTACTAAGCATGAGCTATACGCCAGGCATCACGTGAGGCTCTGCCCAAGTACAAACGTGACTAGAGGTGGTCTTTATGCTCTCCTGGCCCTCGCAGCCCATCAGGAAAGCAAGACACACAGAGCTAGCTACATACACAACCCAGACTGCCTTGTGTGCTCAAATCATCATCGATTCTAACTGCAGACAGTGGAGCTGGGCAAACGTCATCTGAGTTGAGACTTGTAGGTGGAGTAGGATTATGAAAGGCAAGGAAGTGAGGCACAGAAGAGGAGGGCAGAAGAAACATGAGTGATCAATGACTTGGAGGCACGTCTGCGGAGCAGGACATGGCTCTGGGTGGCTGAAATATAGTGTGGCTGGGGGACAGTGGAGGGAAGAGCTGGCTGGGTTTACTTTCCTAGGGGCCTTCAACGCCATGCTGAGAAGTTGTTGATGCAACAAAAGGCAAATGAGTCAGACTGAAACATTAAAAATCAGAATTCAAACAAATTCAGAGACTTAACAGGCTCATGCCATCTCCTACATCTCCTGGGCACAAGGATGTATAATCCCTGTGAATGTGCATTTATACAAGACTCAAGAACGTCGGGGCCACAAACCTGGCAGCCAGTTTCACATTTTGCTTTCTCTGGAAGGAATAATCCGTAAGCAGAAGGGAAGTCTGGAAGCAGCAGTCCTATATTCTAAAAAGGAGCTCCGATCTTTATACCTTAGGACACTTCGGGGACAGAAGCCAGAGAACAGGAAGGAACTGCAATGTGCACAACATTTTGAAAATGAATGAAGAGTTCTCACAGGCTGTAACATTTCAACCCAGGGAGGACAGAACAAGAGAGCTTGGAGGGCTTTCAGGCACACCCAGATACCAAGCTAGGGTTTCCTCTTGCAATTGGATGGGCAAAAGGCACCTCCGAGGAACTGGGGCAGAAGAGCCACTCTTCTGCGGCCTGATATCACATGACTCACCGTGAGCCAGGCCGTGGATGCCAGCTACAAGGTGTTCACCACTCGTGGCCGCATGGTATCTGATGTACTCCCGCTCCGACTGATGGCGATTGTCCATCGTCTTCCCTAAGCCATCTGACAACGTCCCCGCAAACTGGAATGAATACAAAACAGAAGGAAAAGACTCTTTACTGTTTTAATTATTTTAAATAAATACCTTCCCTTGCTCTTAGCCGGGAGTCAGTAAATACTGAATGAGAGAGAGATTAATTGCTGAATTACATATACTGTGTGTCCCGGAAGAGTGGTTTTCAAGCACTGGACACAAAACCAATTGTGGGACATTTACACAGGTGGACACCAGGCTTGCAAACAACTACTAAAAGTCCATAATGACATTTACCTTTCACAGTCCTATTGCAAACTTACTGAAAAATTAAAGGTATAACAAAATGGCCTCAGGGAGGAGAGGCGAGCTTTGGGATTCTATAACGGTAAGGACAGAGGCTCTTTGCCTTAAGAATTAGTGGGATTCAAAATAGAAATGTGGCCAACTGTTGCTTCAGGATTTGGCATCCACATTTTGAGATGCCTTTTCTTTCACTTATTCAACAGTTACCAAGTGCCTAGGTGCCCAGCTCCATTTGTCAAAAGAAAAACAAAGTCTATGGAAAGGTTAACAGGTTAGGTTACCTTCCATACAAAGTGGCAGACTTGAACCCATGACTTCAAATGCAAAATCCTCCCCCACCAATCAGAGAGAGATTTTATTTATCCTGGCATACTTTAACCAGAGAAGCTGTCTCATCCATCAAAGCTGGATAAAAAGGACATAAAACTCTGTTTTGTCACAAGACAATTTGAAAAGGTTTAAAGTGACAGTTAATAAACCACAGGGTACTTACCCTCATCGTTCAGACATAAAAAGGGAAGGATATCAAATATGTAATTAACCTTCTCGAGAAGGACCTACCAAAACAAGTGGTTTAAGTGCCAATGACCCAGGACTAACCTTCTGGAAAACTCACAGGAATGTTATTTAGATACAAAGCTCAGAGGAACGACTCGAGGCAAACAGCCTGCGGTGAGGACCCGGTACACTGGCAGCCTGGCCATCACAAGGCTATTTCATTCTGTTTTGGCAAGGAGGGGCACACAGATCTGCCCTGAAAGCCATCAGTCCTGAGGCTTCTGACACGAGAGACGAGGGAAGGTGAGAGTTCTGGGCACAGAAGAGAGACTAGGGGAAGGAACAGCAGTTCCATGTAAAGCAACGGTTCCTGGAGCAAGACTTGGGAGCTCTCATTCCTTTCCCTCTGACCAAAAGCTTTTATGATCTCAGGCAGTGATCACGGACCTTTCTGGAGATGCAATCCTTACCATTACTTGCTTTTTTGCCTAACCTTCCCTGTCACTCCCTGTTTAATTAGAGAACTGGTTAATGAAAAGTGATTTTACACTTTCCTTTAGGATGGAGACACCATGGGATTCTGTACTAAGTGGGGGATCCCACTTGAGAGCCCCTGCGGGCCACGAGCTCAGGGGTCTGGCCAAACCAGATACTAGTCTCAACCATTCCGTTGGCCACGTGACCCTGAGCCAGGTGCCTGACCGCAGCACCTCCCTCTCGGCATCTGGACAATGGAGATAGTCCTGACACTGTCATGTGGCTAAAAGAACCAGTGACAGCGGCTCAGGGTAGGAATCTAGTTAGCATTCTTACTGTTATTATTAGTCAGCTACTAGTCCAAGGAGGAACATCCTGCACCATTTGAAGAAAGCCTTTCACAGGTTTAGATTTATGGTCATTTGCACTAGGCTTTAACATAAACAAAACAAAACAAAACAAAAAACCCTCTCTTTCCAGCAGATAAACACCAGCCTCCAAAGTGAATTTTTGGAGTGGTACCATTTATAAAATTAGAGTGTTGGACTTGGTGGTTTCCAAAGTCCTTTCCAGCTCTGACAGTTTGTGATCTATGATCCAAGTTAGAATGTCTTTATTAAGCACTTACTCTGGGCCCAGCACAGATTTAGGTACTGCTGAGGATACAAATGAATAGCAGCCTTGGACCTATTCTCAAAAATGACAGTCTCGTTAGGAAGATAACAATTCCATACATGAAACAGCTACAAGAACCTGGAACACAAAGTGCACACGCACTTGGGAATCAAGTGAAGAGAGAGAAATGTGACCCTTGTTTTGGAAAGAGTTCCTGCTATGTTCTGGAATTATGTAGGCTGCCAGTGGCCCTCATTTAGGGTGTGGACAAAAATGCCTCCCCCTGATATTACAGAAAAGGTGAGAGGGCGGTTCAACTCTTACCTTCCTGGAGAAGAGAGATCTCCCTGGAAGGGATATTAAATTAACGTCCTGTTTACCTGGCAGCCAACTAGGAAGAAGTTAAAAACCTCATAATACTTTTCCCCCCAAGAGAATACGGGGGAATAATCTAGGCAAACTGCCCAGTACCAACCCCTTTCCTATAACTGACCCCGTCCATCAAGAAAACAAGTTCAATATCCAAGGTCTATGAGGGAGCCTAACTGCCAGCTGATTCTGTTGCAGCAGCCCCGGCACCCCAGCACCAACCGGTCTTGGGTGTTTTCTGCACGAAAACACCACATTGACCTCAGGAGGATGGGATAAGATGACCTAAGAGATCACTCGTCCCTCTAAATGCTGGATTCTTCCATGTGCTTCTCAGGGGCCTCACCACTGCCCTGGAAAGGTGCCCACACCTACTCCACCTACTCTAGGGATTCCATTTGAATTACCACCTCTCTATCTATTAAAATATTACTGTGTAAGCCAACTGGGCTTGTCCTTTGTCACTTGTGGGTGGAAGTAAAGGGTACAAAGATATTGTATTAACAGGAAATGACTACAAAAGTCTTCACCCCTAGAAATGTGACGTTGAGAACTCAGAAAACTTGCAATGATGTAGAAAATCCATGATCCGACCAAACCCGTACTGATGAGAGGTTAATAAGATTTTACAGGGAGAGACATTTTATAGGAACTAAACCGAAGCCAGCCAGATGAAGGGTCAGAGGCTGGGCTTCAGGCCAGTCCACTGGGCTTCTGAGTATTGAATCCAGGGCACCACAAAGCTTGTGGTCTTCTCTCACTGTGGGAGCACTGAGTCACCCTTAATTCCATCTCTCATTCCCCACCTCAGTGGGAAAGTAAATCACACCCCATATCTTATTTCTCCCTCAAAGGGTGAGAACACATGGACTGTAGGGGGAGGTGATTCCAGTAAGCACTCTTTATGGGTGCCCTCTGGAACTGGTCTTCCCTGAGGCTGGAAGCGTTGTTTCACACATGTCCTTGACTTTGAAAATGATCATCCAAACAGAGCAGAGATTCCCATGAGAGCTACAACATCATGTGGGAGTCGCTGGTGCAGGACAGGCTTCACCACCCACCCCAGCTCTGCCTCTGCATTTTAAAAAGAAAAGCCATATGCATTGAAAATCGAGCTCAGGCTGAAACTTTTTCATAGCAGATGCTCCAAATGGGAAATGAAGCCTGGGGGCAGATACTCAAACAAAGGAAAACCAATCCCAGAGGCACTGGAGGGAAAGCTGAAAATCATCAGGATACAAGCAAGTCCAATCCAGCTCTGCACCCAGTCAAACAACTAATCAGTCAAACATGTACAGAACCCTCCTGCGCCCCAGGCTTGTGAAGGAGAAGCATAAATCACAAGTTGTGTCTGCCTCTCTCCTCCAAGAAGATAGGTAAGTGGCATAAGGGAAAGACATTTACACATGAGCTCGAATTCTGACTGTGACATTTAATAGCTGCGAGATCATGGACAAGTAACTTCGCCTCTGTGAGCCTCTGTTTCCCCATCTTCAAATGGGAATAAGAATAGCCATCTACAAGGATGCCATAAGGATTAGATAAAACGTGCAAAGCACTTAGCACAGAGCCTAATACACGAAGCACTCAAGAAAAACAGTATTGAGTTATCCAAACTTCAATTTCTTCACATGCAAAATGGGTACAATCGGATTCTGCAGGGTTGTTGTGAGGATTAAATGAGGCAGTGAGCACATAAAGCATCTGGCAGGTGTGTCCCCGGTACAGCGGAAGCTGTTGGGGAGGGAAGCACCAGAGCAGACAGCATGAGCTAGCAATTGGAGGGTGATCTGTAGCTAACTCGTAACTCCACTCAGTGTTAAGCTACACCTCAACACCAGAAGGAGCATTTAGGTCAATATAGCTCACTTGGTAGCCATTTCAAGTCCACAAAAAACTTAAGGCTGCAAGTGAATACCGTCCTAGCTAAAATGAAAGGTTCTGAAGGAACAGGATGTCCTTCAGAAAACCTGCTATTACCCTTGCAAAAACAACAGTGACTTCCCCCCTTCTTTCACTGAAGGACGCTTTAGCACATGCCACACTTGTGAATTCTGGCCCCAGCCAGAAGTCATTAATTTCTATAAAGCCGTATTTTCAGCAAGGGGGTAAAAATCCCAGAAGTACTTCAAGATGCCCATTCTACTGCGTAGCTGACACACACTACATGTCAATACCCCACCTTCCAAAAATAACCCCACTGTCTACAGAAATGGAGCCACTACAAATTAGCCTGGGTTTAGAGCCGGGCTCAGAACAGCTAATTTTATAAAACTGAAATTCAAGTAGATGCTGGAATGATGCAAGAGAAAAAATTTACACTGTGTCCCTCTGTTTCGTCCTATCAGTTTTCCTGACCCT
The DNA here is from genome assembly GCF_963455315.2 of Globicephala melas. Taxonomy (NCBI): domain Eukaryota; kingdom Metazoa; phylum Chordata; class Mammalia; order Artiodactyla; family Delphinidae; genus Globicephala; species Globicephala melas. Next base: position 178,315,171 of record NC_083314.1, read on the forward strand.
TTTAGGAGATTCAGCAAGCATGGGATGCCAAAGATATTTGGCCAGTGTAACAGAAGCCTGGGCTTGAATTTCTCCCCCTGCTCTGGGGTTCTTCTTTCACAGTTATTTACCTAATGGAAATTTTCTCTTTAGTATCCTTGCTCCACTGAGTTATTGCTGATGACAGCATCTTCCTTGTCACCAGGGCCGATGTGACCCACGCAGCACAGGAAAAGGTAGAGAAGTATTAGGAGTTCGTGTGTGAGGGAGAGTCCTTCTTCCAGCGTAAGGCTGTATGGCTGCAGGTCTCAGAGCCGCCATGGCCTGCAACAAGCTATGCTAGAAAGTGGAAACCCAGAACCCCAGCTATACGGTGCCAGAAGGAAGGGCACCGTGAACTCTGGGGGTGCTGCCATGACGCAGTCAAAAGGCAGGGGCAAAGGAGTCAAGTCCTTACCGCGCATGCTGTGCAAGCTGGTGAGAGCTGCTTAACTTCCTGGAACCTCAGTTTGGTTCTGAAAAAAACAGTCTAAAGGGCTGCTTTGAAGGGTTGAGGAGATAATGCCAAATGCCTGGCACACAGGAGGTCATCAGTTTTTACAAGTTTCTTACAAGCAGTCTGGAGGCTTAAACTGCAGAGCTGTTTCTGACTCTGCCAGAATACTAGTAGGAAAACCTCCTTTAAGTCATGTAAGACCTAAGTCGCTTCAAAACTAAGGTCTTCACCACTTCACTCGTGTTGCTAAAACAGCCACCGTTAAAAATGATTCTCGGAGTCTGAGTTTTGCCTTAACATTGAAAAGCCCTTTTGTGATACTTGTGAACAGAGCAGAGTTAAAGGAGAATGTGATCCAACAAGTAGTGGGTATCTGTCACCAACACAAGGCAAACCAAACAGCTAGTCCTCACTCGGCCAAATGGTGGAGGGGGCAGGCTGGGACTGGGGACCGGCATTTAAAACAAACAAACAAAAAGGCATGGAACAAGTTGAGGTTTGGCAAGAAAGAGGCATTTCTGGACCCCAGATCTCTATCCACTAGAAGTGGGGCAGGTTTGTCTTTTTTTCAGTTCTACTTGGTTATGATTATGTATAGCCCTTAAGGCAAAAAGAGAAAGGGGAAGGAATCCAGAAAAGAGACCCTGAATAAGAATAATAAAGACATTTTAAAGCTAGGATTGGCATTCTATTCCAGCTAACATGCCTAAACCAATGACCTTGGGTTTTTTTTTTTGGGGGGGGGGTGCAGAGAGCTCTGAAGATCTAAAAGCCCTCCTACCCTAAGACATACACCATGTTGCTATTTCATGGGTAAACACTTATCAGGCAACAGACACTCCTTTTCAGTTAAGAAACAAAGTTATCCAAAACCACCCAGAATTATCTCAGCACACAAGGTCTGAACATAAAAGCAACAAAGTCAGACCTCAAGACTGGCCTGGTTCTTAACTAGCCCAAGACACACGCCTGCTGAACTGGCAAGTCTCTCTTGATCTTCCTGACCCAGTTGTGAACTCAGATGTTGTTTCAGATTAATCTAGAAGCTCAGAGTGGATTGAAGCACTCTCATAATAGGATTTTGCTTTTCCTTTAAAAAGGATTGGTAGAGTTTGCTAGAAGGCTAAAGCACAGAAATAAACAGAATACACACGGGTAGCATCAGGAAGACTGATTTTCGACAACAGACAAGTATCATGTCTGTCAAGTCCAATTTTCCCTTTTCTTTTCTACATCAATTATAAAGGATCATGTGGGCAGGACGCATTTCTAAACCCAGCTGTGGACAGGATGGTGTCCCGCTTTAGCTCTGTATCAGCCAGGCCTCGTCGTAGGCTTCCCCCAAGAAGGGGTAGGGGATCGTGCTGAGGAGCCAGGCACCCACTTATCTACCACTGAAAACCCCTTCAAGCACACGGAGGGAAGCCAGAGGTGGGTTTCCCTACAGTTAGTGCTAGTCAAGGGGAATAACCTTCCCACTCCTTGAGGCCTCCATCTGCCATGCCAACAAGGTTTTCGATACACATACATGGCCCGCACCTCAGTACTGAACCGAGAGACAGACTGAGATGCGGGAAAGATCTCTCCGAGGTGGTCACACCATAATGCCTGATTGGGCGGATAAATTATTTCAACACTAGGAAAGCACACACGCTTTGGGTAGCAAGGATCCGAACTCTGTCACTGATCCCAACTCTGTCACTAGTGTCAGTCGGATGAACATGAGCAAAACACACACTCTCCTTAGGGAACAGTGTCTTCATCTGTAAAACAGGGAGGATGCTATCCACGGAGCTGCTGGGTTAATCCAAAGAGACCTTAGTTTTAAAAGTACTCGGGGAAAAAACACAAAGCAACGTGTAAATGCCAAGGGTTATTACTGCAAATCTTATTCTTTCTTCTAATGCATGCTCCACTCCCCGTTCCTCCCCAACTGAACCCTGCATGTCTCATCCTGTAATATAGGAGTCACCTTATACCCATTCTGGAACAAAGGAAAGCATAAAGAAGTCAATTATAAATAGACTAGACTCTCAAAATGCAGAAATTCAGAAACAGAACATTTCACAATAGAAAAGAAGCTCGAGCTTATCTCATTCCCAGTCACAAGGACTTCATTCTTGTAATGTACTTTGTATTTCAAATGAATAGATATATTCTCTTTAATACCAAAAGCTTGGGAAGAAAGGAGAAGGGTGACATCATAGAGGACAATCACAGATGCTAGGCACCAGTATAAGCTGAGCTTCTTACTGAAAGAGTCAGGTGTGTTTCAAGGGTTTGAAATGCCATGATGAGATTTTTTTTAGAAAGAAATCTGTACCCAACCGGTTTCTTCAAATAAGTGAAGTTTTAAGTGCGTATGAGCAGAATGGGTAAAGGAGAGCTTCCAATTGCTGAAGACCACAGTATAACTTTTAGAAGAGTAAACACAGGCCAACAATGTTTACTGCATTGTCCTGAGGATGTGGCATCTATGAAATCATTTATTAGTTTAATCCTCACAACAACCCTACGAAGTGGACTCTATTATTATCCAGTTGTACGGAGGAAACTGGAAAGGCCATGGGTGGGGGATGAGTGAAATAGGATAGGGAAATTAAGAGGTACAGGCTTCCAGTTACAAAATAAATGAGTCACGGGAATAAAATGTACAGCTTGGGGAATATAGTCAATGATAATGTAATATCTTCGTGTGGTGACAGATGATAACTAGACTTGAATGTGAGCATTTTGAAATACACAGGAATATCAAATCCCTATGTTGTGTACCAGGAACTGTAAGTCAGTTGCACTTCAACAAACAAACAAACTTATAGGAAAAGAGATCGGACTTGTGGTTAGCAGAGGCAGAGGTGGGGAGAGGAGGAAGTGGACAAAGGTGGTAAAAAGGTACAAGTTGCAGTTATAAAACACGTTACGTACGAGCGATGTAATGTACATGATTAATATATTTAGCACGGTTCTGTGTTATATATGAAAGTTGAGAGTAAATCCTAAGAGTTCTCATCACAAGGAAAAAACATCTTTCCTTTCTTTTCTTCTGTATCTCTATGAGATGATGGATGTTCATTAAATTTACTTGGTAACTATTTCATGATGTACCTAATATTTAAGTCAAATCATTATCCTGTACACCTTAAATGTTTACAGTGCTGTATGTGAATTATATCTCAATAAAACTAGAAGAAAAAAAAAAAAAGAAACTGGAAAGACCATGATCATCTCCAGCAATAGCCTGCTAAGCCGCTAAGTATCCACGTATATTTGATACTGGATAATCTATGGAGAGAACCCAACTGTGATTTCTGTTATTGTCTCCAAGGAAAATTTCCTCCTGAATGCCAGTGAAAATCTTATAGAGACGCCAGGTAGACATCCTTCCTTTCCCAAGCAGTGGTGGCGACAAAGGAAGGAAGCTGACAGAAGTGTAAAAGTTTCCAAAACATGACATGCAAATTCCTGGATAAGAAAGAGGGTCAGGCTCCAGTCCCCCTTCCTGACGAGTACCCCAATTCAGACACCCCACCCCTTTCCATCACCCACACTTTGCCCTAGGCCATGCGGCCTAAAATCCATCTCCCCCTCTCCCCAAAGCTCTCACCCTCACATCTGAAACAGGCCCCAGACAGAGAGGAGGTTCTGTGGATGCCCACCGCGTGGACCACATTACACCACACCAGGCCACCGTGCCCGTGCACCATTTGCAGTTGGGGAGAAATATGGAAGCCACGCTGGGCGGGGACTGGGACCAGTGACTGCAAGAGTCCCTGCCTGTGAAGAGGCCTGCTCTTCCTCCCCGCTTCTCACAGAAGGATCTGCTGAAGCAGGTGGAGTGCCAAAGCGGAGAGATTTACTCCGTCAGAGCTGATGTGGTCAAGCAAATCTAGCTGCTGAGAGGCTGTCGCTCTGGCATGGGCTGCTATGTGTGACAGTAACTGACATGTGGAGACACACATACAAGGGGGTGGGCGATGGGGGGGGGGGGAAGCTAAGAGGGCTGCGGGGAGAGAATCAGCAAAGCCCAACCATGCTCCTAGGGGGGTGAGAAGGGCTCCTGCAGCTCGGGCTTCACTCCCCTCCTCTCTACCTCTGCTGCGCTGCTCCTCCCCAAGCCCACCTCCCCCAGTCTGAGAGGAACACAACGTTCAGTGGACACCAAGGTGCTGTTTCTTCCTACTAACTGCACTGCAGGGGGGTAGATGGGATGGAGCTAGAGATACAAGGGCCAACTTTTCACGTGTCAGGGAGGTTGTTCAGCAGCAAGTGTGATGGATGCGAGGGAGAAGACAGCAGGCGGGGAACTGGGCTTCAGCACCTGGGAGAACAAGGGAAGGTGAGCCTCTCCTGGGGGGTGGGGGTGTGAACGGAGGCAGTTCAGCGCCAAGGTACTTGAGTCCTAGGTCATTTCTCCTGAGACCTGGCTTGATCCCAGGCTCAAAGAAAGGCCACAGGAAGGTTCTTTTAAAAACAGACTCAAAGGTTCCCACCCTTCAGAAGGACTAAAATTTAAAAACTGCAGTTGGGCTCAGAAGCCTCTGGTATTTGCCTGGGATGTCCCCTGGATTCCTTAGTGGCCTTTTAGTAGGTGTTCCTAACTTTAATATCCTTCAACCCCGCAAAAGATGACCTGGGAGAGAACATTCAGAATTCACACCCATCTACTTCCTGCAGATCTGGTGTTTTAAAATCCTGCTGAATTAGGCATTCCCAGGTTAACAGATTTCAGGTCTAAAAAACAAGTCCTGGAATGAGGAAGAAAACACAATCCACTTAACTCAAAAGGTGCCCTTTCAAAGGTGACTTAATGGACCTATTCTGATGTCTTGTGTTGCTTTTAAAAGAAAACCTTCAATTACTAGGAAGATAGAAAAATAGGGGCTCTGGTTCACTGTACTTTCAACCTAGAAGAAAGCTAATTAACCCTTGTTTGTAAAAAAGATTCACCCATTTTCTTGCCGAAACAGAACTGATTCTTTAGGATGAAGTTTCCTTAAGGATCTCTTGTAATTTCAGGAGTTAAGGCTGATATAGTCTCTACCCCCCGACACACATTCCCGTCCACTGACCATCCTTCCCCACGATTCTTCTCTTTAAGCATAAGGCTCTGGTCTGTACTGAAATTAAGTCCCTCTGTAAAATTCTTGCTGTTATATACCCCTCACTGCAAATGAAAAGCTCAGAACGTAAGTTCTGCAGGGGAATGCACATGAGGGGAAATCAAAGCACTGGGCACTTGAAAGTAGAAGGATGAAGAAGTATAAATCCTCTCCAGAGAAAAATCATATCAGGCAGAGGCTCTAAAACACTTCTTACACAGCACCCAACATTCAATAAAAACTACCAGACATGGAAGTCAAACAAAAGGACTGAAAACTAAGAAAAAAACCCCAGACAAGATCACTTACTAGGGATCCAGGCATTAGCGTTATTAGACACAGAGTTTAAAATAGAATGATAGTAATGTTCAAAAAAATTTATAGAAAGATGGAGAATTTTAGCAGAGAACTCAAATGTTAACACATGGATGAAACCAGGAGAGTAGACAGAGCACCAAAAAGGATTAGTGAGCTAGAGAGTGAGTCAGCAGAAAATATCCGGATCAAAGCACGAAGAGAAACAAGAGCATAGGAGACTCAGGGGACATGGTTTTAAAAGTCCAACTTCCATTTAATTGGAGTCACAGGAGGAAAGAGTGAGAAAGCGGCAGAAGTGCTATCTGAAGTGACACAAGCCAAAAATTTCCCCAAATCTCTACAAATTAAAGACATTTGACAAATCCTAAACAGGAGAACCATATCTAGGCACGTCATCATTAAAAACTAAAGACAAAGAGTCACAGGATGAAAGACATATCACCTTCAGAAGAGCACCAATAATACTGGCAGCAGTTCCAACAGGAATAATGGAGCATCACGGAACGGTATTATTCAGGGGCTGAAAGAAATTTGCCAATCCTGAATTCTAAATTCAGTAAAAATGTCTTTCAAAGAGATAGGTGAAATAAAGATGTTTCTGGGGCGGGGGGGAAGCATTAATGGAGGTAAAGTGTTATAAGGACCTTGTATTATCTGAGAAGGAAAATAAAAAAGACACAAAGATGGGACAAATAAATATTCTATGACTCAGTAACTCTGCTCCTCAGTATATAATGGAGAGACTCTGCACATGTGCTCCAGGAAACATGAACAAGAATGTGAACAGCAACCTTGTTCATAACAGCAAAACACTGGAACAGTCCAAATGTCTTAACAGTAAAGTCAATAAATTGTGACACATCCATGCAATGGAATACTATATAGCCATGAAAATGAATGCACTACAGACACACATCAGCATGGATGTAACGTCAAGCTAAACGTAACGTCAAGCTAAAAAAGAAAGGTCACAAGAGGATATATTTAGTTTGATTTTGTATGTAAGTTCAAAACAGGCAAAGTTGTTTAGTGACACACACAAATATGTTAAAAACTACATACAGAAAAGACGTGATTAACACAAAATTTGGGACAGAGGTAATTACCTCAGGGTGTGAAGTGAAGGAAGGAAACGTGATCAGGGAGGTTTCAAAACTACTAATATGTTCTAGTCTATCAATATAATATTCTAGTTTAAGCTGAACAGTAGGTCCTGGTATTCATTTGATAGTTCTTTAAAGTATACATATACTGTATGATACTCTATGTATGACTCTTCCATAATTAAAAAAAAAATTTACGGAACTTGTTTTCTAAACACGCCACCAAAGGCAGAATTCACTTTTTAAAATAAAAATTAACTTCTTTAAAATCATGCCCATATTTGAAATATCACCATATTCAGAGACAGCACAACCAGAACGTTTTCTAAATTTTGCCACACGGGCAGGAAAAGTGAAAAAACAGAACGAAACCACCTAAGGAAAAAAATAAAGGTAATTTGGACAGCTATTTATTAGAATCTTGTAGAAAATTTCTCATTGCAATGATGGAGACAAAAGCAGACTGTATAAAGGTCCTTTCTCCATTCAGCACCTTCCTTCCTCCACTAAAAGCAAGGAAAATCTTAGAAATGAACCCCTCAGTAAAAGGACAAGAAGCTGACTAAAAAGAGGTGGAGAGAAATGAGGGTTTGCATATTAACATAATCGAGTCCACCACACAGACTTGAAACTCTTCTCTTCAAACACGTGCTACAAGTTAACATCATATGACTTTAGTTTCATTTCTTAGTTTAGAGCTGAACTGTCCAATAAGGCGACCACATGCCACAGGAGCCCACTGAACACTTAAAATGTGGTCAGTACGAGTTATGATATGGTGTATGTGTGAAATACATACTGGAATTCAAAGAGTTAAGATGAAATAAAGAATGTAAAACATCTCAATTATTTTTACATATTGATTACAAGTTGAAATGATAATATTTTGGATATAATGGGCTAAATAAAAATATTAAAAATAATTGCATCTGTTTCTTTTTACTTTTTTAATGGGACTTCTAGAACAGTTTCAATTACAAGTGTGGCTCACATTATATTTCAATTGGAGAGTGCTGGTTTAGAGGTCTGACTCTAAAAGAAAATGTTTACGGACACAGCTTATGAAATTAAAATTAAACTCAAAAGATACCCAAATCTTAAATTTCAATTATTTCCTAGATAATCAATAATATATTGCAAATAGCTACTATTCACATGGGCAGAAAATAACAGATGAAAGGCACTGGTCTGGATTTAGGAAGAAAGGCCTTTGTTACCCAAGATGGAAATATCTAGTAGAAAGGTGGGTAGAAAGTTAACTACGGGGACGTACCCCCATCAGTTACTACTCTTATCGTTCCCCTGCCCAGCAGGAATGGCTCCAGGTCTACGACTTTTCAACTTCAGGTCAGCCGTCACAGATGCCTCCGCAGCCTTTGAATGGCCTCTCCCTGCATACAAGCCTGCAGGGTTACCACTGCTGTACTCCTTCTGAGTGTAGCTTTATTAGTATGGGTGTCCGACTGTCATGTAAACATGCTGTATCTGTTTTGCTCACAAGGCTACATGGGCTGCAGCATGCTGAAAGGCTTGGAGTGCATGCTCCAATGACAGGGAGCCAGGGAGGTTTGGTCATCTTCGTACCATACCACCAGACAGTGTCTGGAACACTGTTAGAGCAAAATAAAGATTTGCTTTCCATTCTTTTTCAACTCACTAGCACTTAACCCCAGTCCCACTTCACAGAAATGATAGATTCTACTTCACTAAGGGAAAAAAAAAAACCTCTTTCCTTACCCCCCACCCACCTTAAATTGAATAAGTGAGCTATTTCTTAAACCTAGACCCCTTCCTCTGTGCTCTTGTAAGACCCTGTCTTGGATATCACTCAATCAATCCTTTTTTCTCTTGTACCTTCAGTCTTTCTGGCTTCTTCTTCTCAGAATGACAGATACAATTGAATCTGCTCAATCTTAGAAATGCCTTCCGTTAACTTTCCCTTCCACTCAAGTTATTATTCATCCATTTTCTTCCCTCTGTGCCCATATCTCTTAAAAGATACGGCATCACTGTCTCTTTTTCTATTAAATGAAGGCTCTGAAGGCACGTTCCTATAGCAAATAACACAAACCAGGGATCAAAACATATAATGGTGTCCCCTCAATACCGATAAGGCTGGGCATAACTGGAAACAAAGGGGAGCATGTTTAGTAGCAGTTAATGCCTGATTTCTTAGCACCTCTCCCAGACAAGCGGGAGCCCAGGCATGTTCCTGGGCTGCAGGTATAACACGAGCTTAAGGCTGTATCCAAGAGGCAGCATCCAGGGAAGAAAAGAAAAACCATCTACAGTCCAAGGCAAAAGGCGGGAAACAAGGCAGAAAGAACTCCCTGAAATGTATGGAACTCCTACCATGTCTTTTCAGAGGGTGCCTGTGGCTTTGCTGATGGATAGGAATGGGGCCTCTCAGAGGATCTTGAACCTCTAATCCTAACCCTTAACAACTGCTGTAAAGTCTATAAGGGTCAGAGATGCAGGAAAGCAGGACATCATTGCCTTGGATGTTTCTTAATCTTTAGATAAGTGCCTCAACTTCCTATGCTACCAAAAGAAGAATGCCAAATGGACTTAAAATGAACCTCAGAACTTCATGGAACAAGATGAGAAAATAAAATTGGGAGATTGTTTCCCCCCCACCCCCAAAAAACAAAACAAAACAAAAACCTCACTCTAGGAATCCACTGAAACGAGCCCTTTAAGCTCAAAGGGGAGAGACGCTTGCTGAAAGCACGCTGCTCAGGTCCTAACTGTCTGGTCCACCTCTGCTTCCCCAGGGCGAGGGACAGGGCCAGGCACAGGGTATGGATGCGTACACGACAGTGCAACTAGGGAATGGACAGGTGCTGGTCTCCCTAGTGAACCTGGAATGAACTCACAGGAGCTTTGGGAATAAATGACCAAAAAGACTGCTCACTGGTTTGACTTGAAAGTCCGTATTTTTAAAAACGTGTTCTTTTTCATCTCTTCAGCTCCGTGTGCTAATCACTTTCCTTATGTTGAGGGGTATCTGGTTTAAAACTTTGCTGAGAAGTTTTCATCTGTTCTATCTATTGAGTGCCAGAGGATATTGAGGAGACTGGGAGATTCTGGCCAAGTATTTTCTTTTAAGGCACTGTAGCGCGTTCACATTGCTATATCTGTGCGCACAATTCACAGAGTCTATGTTTACAGCAGTCACAAGTGAGGCTGAAACATGTAAAGGAAACCAGAGAAGTTCTGGAGTCACACATTTGGGTAAATTTTGGCTTCACTTATTGGCTGTGTGATCTTCGGCGACTTCTCAGTGTCCCTTCTGTAAACTGAGATAATGCTGAACTCCAAGGGTCCGCCCGTTCCTTCCTCCTTTCATTTCTTCCCTCCTATCAACAAAAAACGTACTTTGCATCAACTATGTGCCAGGCACTGTTCTAAGCGCTGGGGATGCAGCAGTGAAGAAAACAGACAAAGCTTATGGCCCTCTTGGGGTTTATATTCTAGTTGCATAGACAATAAATGATATAAATATACAAAATGAAAGCAGTAATAAATGTTAAGTGAAAAATTAAGCAGGGAGGGAGGATAAGAGGTAGTGATAGAGGGGGTTGCAATTTTAGATGAGGGAGGGGCGCTAGGAAGTCTCACTGACAAAGTGACATTTGGATAAAGATGCAGGTGAAAACCATGGGGTTATAGAACATTCTAGGCAGAGAGAATTGCTGGTACAGAGACCCTGAGGCAGAAGTTCTGAGGGACAGCTGAGCAACAGCAAGCAGGTCAGCTCGATGGAGCCAAGTGGGGTGGGGAATGACAAGTGGGTAAAAGGCAAGGTTAGAAAAGTACAGGGGGAGGCAGACCACGTACCCGTTATAAATCACTGCACAGACTTTAATCTTCTCTGCAGAGTGAAAGGGGAAGCCACAGGAGGGGGCTGAATGGAGGAAGGACCCGATCTGAGTTCCATCTGCTGTACTGAGAGCCGCAGTGAGAAGGGGGGAAGGAAGGGTGGACACAGAACCTGCTACAATAGACAGGGCGGGGCTGAGTGCTGGGATGGATGGCATGGAAGCAGCGGGTGGGAGGGGAAGGTCCACAGGCGGCACAGCTGACGGATGTGCTGAGTCAAGGATGACCCCAAGGTATGTGAGCAACTGGAAGAAAGGAGAATGGAGAAGAAAGGTGAAAATGGTATAAAGTGCCTAGCACTGTTATCGGGCTCACGGGAAATGACCAAATGTTAATTCTTTACATGTAAAACTTTCGGCGCTGATTCAGAGCCCAGGCATCCAAAATGGGGTTAGCAGGCCATCCTAAAGCCAGGAAGTGCTTGTAGAGAGAAAAGTCAAATGAGAATATACTCAGCAGCTGGCTCTACGGTACTAACTCCCCAACTGGTTAACTTCCACCAAAAGATGGAACGTGTCTCATTCTCTAATTATCCATCTGTCAGAGATGAGGGGCTGAGATGCCGACCTTCATGCTGTCAGTGAATGCTGGACGTAGCACCATGTTTCCCCACCAAACAGAAAGTTTCCATGGAAAAGAGCAATAAACCATGACGTGGTGAGAACACAGGAAAACTATAAAGAAGCAGCATTCTGTTTTATGTGTAATTTTCTCCAACTCCTATGAAAGTGACTCAGTTCACCGAGTCCAGGACACAAGTGGCAACTCACAAATGCTCACGCTCTAAGTGATGAGGGCAGTGAAACCACCACAGAACAGGCACCAAGGTGAGCCACTCTGAGCCTCTCCAAGGAGAGGAGAGTCCATTCCTGATGGACATTTTATCAGATTTTACTCAAGGAACCTTTTCTTTATCATACTTGCCAAGCCGCCCAACCTAACTTCAATCTTGAGAGTCAAAGACCCAATCTGTCTCCCACCCCGAGAGCCAGGCAGACGCCATCCAGCACCGCAATTTTGGGTGTAGGGAAAACACCGAGGTCCAGAGTTCTAAGAAGTCAACGAGGGACGTATGTAGCCTTAGTCTGAACACTGGTGGAGAAACAGTAGCCATTCCTACCTCAAGATAAATGTCCCCTTTGAATCCTACATGAAAAACTAAAATTCCAGATCAACATGTGGACACTGTCATTTGCCTTGAGTGGAAACAGGAAAGGAGGGATTTTCAGAGAAAGATCTAGTGACTGGAGTGGATAGGGGCAGGGTAAGTTTGGGGGAACACATTCCTATATATAATGCACTCTTCCCTCACAAATTTAGGTCATGTCTATTTGGCTTTGTCTAAAGAAAATGGTGAAACAGTTTAATGGACTGATCAAATGGGGTCAGAGAAGTTAATTTCCCAAAACACAGTTAAAAAGTGAGCCTACCACCTCCCTCCTCCCTCCCCCTCCCTTTCTAGCCCAGTTGTTTTCAATGAGGTCTAAATACCCCCTTTTCCTTTAACAAGGACCCTGAGGTTTGTCTGTCTGGGCTTCGGGGAAGGTGATTTTCTGCCACATCTAGATGGAGGTAGGGTAACTGGAAATGCCGGAGGCAGTCCATGACTTAGCACTAGACGGAGTCACTCTGGCCAGAAAGAACGGCTTGGCTGGATCTGCAATCTGCCTGCTGTGAACGGGCCGTGATTTGATTTTAGTCCTAATTATACCAAAAGAAAGTTAGGTCTATTTTCTTCTGGAGGGGTGGGGGCTGTCGGTTTTGTTCTGGCCTCTGTCAAAGGTGCAACTACTCTGCTCACATACATAAAAATACTTGCAAAAAAGTAATAGTTAACATTTTGTGTATGCAATTTAGGGTCATATCATGACAGTGATACTAGGCTTAAAAAGTGACAAATCCAGTTAGGTCTCTTCCCCTTGAAATTCACTTCTAATCAGTAAGGGGAGAGGAGGGAAACAGAAGGAAGTAAAAAGGCAGGCCGGTCTTTCCCTGAATAGGCAGCTGACGGCACGGCATGCTCTCTGGTCCCAGTGGCCTGCCACCCCGGCGCTGCTGCAGCTGCCCCACATCCCTGAGTCCCTCCTGCCTGGGCTGCCCCCTGTGCCCTCCTGTGCCCACATGGCCAACATCTCCGTGACTTCAAGGTCGGGCGCAGGCCTTCCTTCCCTGGGTACAAAGGCCTGCGCTCCGTTAGTGCCCCGCCGGCCCTGCACAGACTTCTGTCCTGGCACCTGAACGCGTTAACGCGCACAATTACTTACGGGACCTTCTCCCATGCTGGACTGTGACCCAGGGTGCGGGGGGAGGGGGGAAGACCTTTGTTTTGTTCTTGTTTGTTTCCTCTGTGCCTCGCACACATCCTGGTGTTTTTAGTTGTTCATAGGCAGTTGTGAACTTACTGTGTAGGCACAATAAGTAACAGATTTCTTAATATGAGGTTATGCTTTTTGCACATAAGTTAAGTCTATATTTAGTCAGCCCAGAGTGTGGAGCTAGAACGAAGTTAAAACGCCTTCACTAAGTGCCTCGGACAGGGTTAGAGCATTTCCTCATTCTCAGCCACACACTTTGGCTTGGACGGTGCAGCACCTACAAAAGGGCTAATCATATGACAGAGGGAACTACAGGGAGGGGCTTTAAATGGTGACTCAGATTCTCGGCACCCCCTTGAGAATGCAGCCTTACATGGTTAGTCCCTGCAAATCTGACACTGAAGACGTGTCCATGAATGAAGCCCACTAGACAGGTGCAACTTTTTGCACCAGGTGGGGCCAGGAGTACAGGCTCTGAGTCAGAGAACCTGGGTCCCAGCCGGCTCTCTTCAGAGCCTTGGGCAAGTTACTTAATTTCTCTGAGCCTCAGTGTCCTCTGGTATCAACAGGGACCAGCACTTCAAAGGGCCACTGTGAAGATGAAACAAGTCCATTCATGTGGAGACTCAGAACAGTACCTGGTACTCAGTGAAGCAGTCAGTGAATATGAGCTAGCAGCATTTCTAAAGATACCCATTCAGCTACTAGCGTAAACTGAAAACTTCCCTCAACTGTGCCATCACATAGCAACTATCCCATGTTTCCTATATAGCAATACCCAGGAATCAAGATCAATTAAACACTTACACATAACACACTAACATATTCCACACAATCAAGCTCATTACCCCACTATTTCACGAATCGCATGGCAGTGAACAAGCCTCCCGGTCAGCTCTGAGGACAGATTACGTGAGACAAAACGCAAGGAAATACAAAATTAACATTGTGGTTACCGTTTATCAGAACACAGACAAAGCCAGATACACCAACAGTCCAGAATGAAGGAAACAGGTTGCTGGCTTTTGATTGGAATTTCCTCAGATTGTTACCATGTAGTACGAACTTAATCTAAATGTTTCTTTGCACACAGTCAAGCTTATGTGAAATGTATCAGAAGTGATAGAATAAAGGCTTGGGTTTGTGTGTGAACAAAACTGCTTTCAAGAAATGTATCATTACCAGGCAGATTAAGAAAATACCACGGACTTAAAAATACCCTTGGTCTGTAAATAAATTAGGTTATAATGGAAAAGGATATGAAAAAGAATATATATATACACACACACACATAACTGATTCACTATGCTGTATACCTGAAACTAACACAACATTGTAAATCAATTATACTTCAATAAAAATTTTAAAAAAATAATAAGTTACTTTACCGCTTGTTGGCGGAGGAGGGATATACAGGCTAAATAAACAAAAGAACAGGTAATCAAACACTTTTAGGTGACTTTTCCGGAAGTGCATGTGACCGTAAAATGAATTGTTATGCTCATACTTGACAACATTTTCAAGATGGCGTTTGCTCTGACATTTGAAACCATAGCACCACACCACCACCATCTCAAAATTTAATAAGAGCACTTACTGTGGATTGATGTATGGTATCCTCCCCACAGTACCCCCTACAGCTGGCAAATGGATTTTCCAAGGAAAAGGGGAAAAAAACTAGGACACGCCACAACAGGTACTTATTACCCAGATGAATCAATGGGGGGAAAGGAGCAGAATTCAAGCAGTCCACCTAGAGTATTTCAAGAGCAGGATGTCTCCAGGGAGAATGTGGCAAAATATCTCTAATGGTACCAATATATGTAATTCCATAAAAACAGCAGCTAAAACCAATATAGTACCAGGCAGAATGAATGACGATTTAAGGTCAGAAATAAGCAAATGTTCAGACTCTTCAGTTTGTTTTCTTCTGTTTTGAGGGACAAAAGAGAGGAATAAAGAATGTGCTAGAAATCTGGGGAATGTGCTCCAAACCTCCTTCCTCCGCCTCCTCTTCCTCCTCCTCCTCACTCCTCCTCTTTGTAAAAGGCCTTTAATTAGCTCACATCCCATCCCAACTGGGGATCCCTAATACATCCTGACACCAGCCTGCGGCCGGGGCAGTGGGGTCTAAGCGCAGCCAGATTAGCAGGCTCCCAGTGGAGCCCCTGCTGCTCTTATCTCCGCAGATGCCTGAAGAGTCTGGTATCTTCCCTCCCAGCCCTCCTGGGAAGCCACCCCAGCAGGTGCCCATTGGCAATAGTTTTGTGTTACAGGCCTGAATGAATGATCCCCGCAGGAGCTGCCGACTGTTTTCACAGACACAGAAGGCAGTCAAAAGTCCACCGCGTGAACTTGGAATGACCCCAGCTGCAGAGTCACTGGCGGGTTCACTGGGAGGGCAGGCACGCTTTATTAAACAACTAATACTCTTCACAGATAACTTTCCGAAAAAGCACAAGTGTTAACTCTTTGCAATCTCATTCCGACAAGCAAGTGGAGGGGCTCCGCTGGGTGACTGAGGGCTTGGACTCGAGTGATCATTTGGAGACAGAAAGATGGTGATTTCATCTGGCCCGGCAAAGGGTCAGGACTCAGGCACCACCTTTTGGTCAGCTGTCTTCTTAAAGTGTTCCAGATTAAAGCAAAAAGGCACAAAGCGAAGGTTCCAGGCACCTACTCTGGCGAGGACAGTGCCAGCTCTCACCCAGGCCGGCCTGTCCCCTGGCCCACACCCCACTCAGACACGCGGGAGAGGGAAGGGGGGCCGGCCCGGCAAACTCGGTCACCCACCCGGGCCGGCGTGCAAGTCACTCTGCCCACAGCAGCCAGAGGCTGCTGCACAGTTAGTGCCTTTCTGGAGGAGGATTCAGAAGAGGCACAAGCTCAAACCAAAGTGTTCTAATAAGCATGTTCTTCTGGGCTGCCTGGCCAAGTGGACCATGGAACCAGGCATCTGCAGGGCTCACCCAGGGGGATGCCAAGTGGCTGTTCCTCCCCTAGGTTAGACCCAGTCCTGGAGGGTCCCTTTTTTTCCCCCCTTTCTTCTTTCTCTCTTAACTCACACAGAACTTTAGAGGGAACCCAATGACAACAATCATAATAAATAACATGCATGATAAATAACATAGGGAGAAACTTTTAAAATTCATTTTGACCAACAAAGTCATGTTAATTTTGGCATTAACCAAAGACTATGTGTCTATCAAAGTTTTCTATCTCACTTCATCAGTTGCCTTCTAAATCTAATTACAGAGGGATCCCCTATTTGGTTTTTTTTTGCGGGGGGTGGTCTTGTTTTATTTTTAGATGAGGTACAGTTTTGCAGGAGTTTACTCACTGGATGAGACACGGGTGAAGGACTAGTGATGTGAGCTGCTTCAAAGGAGCTATACTTCCCTCCTGTTCGGGTGAGCTGATCTTTACACAAAACAGATCCCTCAGCCCAACAAGCCCTCGGGGGCTTTCTTCATACCATGCACAGTGCTTGGGGTGGAAGATACCAAGGTGACTATAACTTAGTCCCCTGTCCTCAAGGAGCTCGGTCCAGTGTGGAGGCAGATGTATAAACAAATAAAATCCACAAAAAGGATGCTGAGAAAAGGAACACCACATCAGGGCTCTGCCCCCACTACTTTTCTCTCCCTCATTTCTAAAAGGACAAGAAGCAGGTACCACAGCTGCTGACCCCATTTCAAAGACAATGCCAGATTTGTAGCCAGAAGGCCTGAGTTTCAGAGCTGGCCCCACAGCTAATTAGCTGTGAGAACCTCACTGGGTCTCAGTTTCTCCATCTGTAATTTTAGAGGGTGAAAAGCTGGTCTTCGAATTCTTTCCCAGATCTGTGTCCTAAGAATTTCTACGAGGGTATCAGAGGTTGTGTTGAGGGTCCAAACCTGGGAAGAGCTGCCTTTTTGCCATGTTCATCTGGAAAGAGTGAGAAGAGTCTTAGGCTCAAGATTTATCTTGGGAGGAATACAAGATGGGCTTCAATGGAAAGGGAGCAGTTAAGAGAGCTAAGTTACCACATGAAATATTACTCAAAAGAGGCTTCTCATAGAACTCAATTTTTAACAAAATAAAACTGAGGTTAGACATTGTTCACGGTGGTGTTTTAACTTTTAAAGAGAAACAAGTGGCAAATTCTTCACTGTATTTAGTCCTAAGAATTTCTCTCTGTAACATCCATCGAGGCAGCTCAACTCGTCCTGCCAATTGATTTTTAAACAACCATACTGCAGCAATCCTGCAAACCTTCCGTGCTGACACTACTGGACACAAAATCCAAACAGGTAGGAAGCATTTCCGGAAACAGGCTGATAAAATCTGCCTGGTTTTGCCCCTTCTGCCCTTTCTCAGTGATCCGGTGACTAGAGATTTTTGTGCGCATCTGAGATTTTAGAACCAACCATTCACACAACCCAGCATGGGTGCCAGCAAAGTAAGGCCCTCTCTTGGAAGTAACGCTTTTCCACAGCTGTCTCCCCATGTCAGAAAGCTCCTCTGGCCCTCCGCCGAGGAGATTTATTCTGGCGGGAAAAGCAGTGGGCTTGGAGTCATGAGGTCTGGGCAACAGCCACTGGTGCCAACGCTGACTGCATGGTTTTGGCAAAACCATTCAACCTGTGTGGCTGCATTTCCCATCACCTGCCCTGCTGGCCCCCTAGGGATGTTTCAAGGTTAAATCATCTCACAGGCATGAAAGCGCTTTAGTGCCTGAGGGGGAAAGGGGGCTTTCTAGAGCAGCAGTGTGGTCTATGGAAAGAGCCTGGGGCCACAGAGGAGGCCTGCGTGCTGGTCCCCTTCTACAAGCTCCCTGCTAAGCCTCCAGGAGCCATTACCTTTGCTGTGACTCAAGTGGCAATAATAATACTTGTACTCTTTCCTGCATGTCTGTAAAGATCAAACAGTAACAGGAGTATGCTACAAAGGTTAAATTTCCAGAAAACTAGCTCTTCTTTTATAACTAACTTTGACATCATCCTTGCCAATTTCCAAGTTACCAATAAAGAGAAAATAATCCAACTGGCCAAAACACCCTGCTTTGAAACATGACAAAAGCAGCAAAACTGAAACAATGGACTGTTTTTGGAAGCATGCTCTGCTTAATTTTCATTTCAGTGAAAACACTGAAAGTCGCTGCTTCCAAACCAATGTGTTGTTACATAAATTCAGTGTGTTGTTACATAATGTTTACTTGAACATTTTCCTCTAATAAAGCAAACAGATATTTCCCATAAATATTATTTTATTTCATTAGATTAAGAGGGATTGGGGTTTCCCTTCTTCCCCCTATAATAGCTTCCCAAGGTTTCCTGCTACCTTGCGGAGCCTGGCCCTGACCCAGTAATGCACACCTGGCCTCATTCCATCCAGGTGCGTATCCTAGACCTGAGTGATGGAGAGCAGAGGAGATGAAACAGGATCCTGGAAGTCAGCAGCCTTTTCCTGTCTGTATTTCAACACACAGACCATCACTGTGCATCTCAGTCAGCTTACAGACATGCTTGGGAGGAAAGTCATACAGAAACGTTTTCAAAGTTTCTGTTTATTCCACATAAAAACCATAAAATAGTTAATTTAAAAATCCAGCAGGTGTTTCACGTATTTCATAACTATTTGTTGAATCTACACCACGTGAAAATGTCATACCAGATAAATGGGAGCCCACGTGGGAACCCCCGGGATCCCCTCAGCTCTCTTACAATAAACATTTATGACTAGTCATAGGGACACTGGCAACAGCTGATGACAGTAAGATCTTCGCCTTCCAGGAGCTTTACATCTACTCCGGGATGCAAACGAATAAGCAGGCAATTGCACCAAACAGTTCGTCTCAAGCCGATCTCATCCTTGAGGAACAGAATAAAGTGTTATTTCCCCTTGGCCCCCACTGCACTTATCTCGTGAAACTGCAAAGATTTTGCACAGATCCCAGCTACAATACTTATTCCCTCTGTATTATGCTGACTTACTTCTGATCTGGCTTACCTGTTCCACATATCTCAAAAAAAATTTTTTTTTAAGTTTTACTTTTCTTAGTATTTGCCACAGAACTGAGCACCTAATTGACAATGATAAGTGCTTGTTAAATGGATGTTTGGGACATGCACAAAATGGTTAGTATTTTCCAAGGAAAAACACAGTCACTGCCCTAACGGAAGCACAAAGTGCTCTGGGAATTCAGAGCGGGGAGGACCTTATAGGGATCTGGACTGGACCTTACACACTCAGAGCCATTTGGCCAGAGATGGGGAGAAGGGCATTCCAGAGAGAGGAAAGGTTATGAGCAACAGTGCAAAGATGAGGGGAGAACAAGCGTGACTGGGGAAACAGAAAGGACCCGATGGCCAGCTTTCTGCCGCTCTCTCTCTCTTCACGTCACTTGACTTCCCCAATTTGGCTCCTAGTTTTGGGGCTCATCTCCACCCTCCTCATGTGCCTAACTAGGAAATTTCCTTGTTCTTACAAATGGCACAGGAAGGCTTCCCTGCTGGTATTTAATAAAAAAGAAACGAGAAGCTGTCACTGCCATTTGCCTATGTGACCTAAGTGCGGTGCGTCTCTGCTACCATTTACTGACCAGGTGGGCCTCCAAGTCACCACTTCAGGACATGCTGAGCCCCCCTTAAGAGTCAGGCCTGGACATGTCATCATGTGGCTCTGAGGAAAGCCAAGGCAAAGCCAGACTCTCACCCCTTCTGGAGGTGCCATCCTTCTTTCTTCCACAGTCTCTCTTATTTCCACTCACCTCCAGCAATGTAGAAATCACTTATTGGAATGTCCTGATATAAGCTGAAATTTTTCTCCCTACCACCTCCGCTCCACAAAACATGCTGCTCTAAGAACTATTCTCATCATGCTTTCTCTTTGTGAGCCCCCAAACATTTCACGTACATAGCACGTGGTTAATGAATGAGTCAATAAGCCTCCTTAGGGAAAGGTACATTTTTCTCCCCCCATGTTCTCTGAAACCCCCTCTGCAGGAAAGGTGTGCTAACACGGCTCGCACCACACCAATTACCGGAAACCCGAGTCTCAGGAGGAGATGTTGGTTTCCATAGTATCTGGTAAGATTCAAGAAGTACTGCCCAGCAATATTCTAGAAGTCAGAGGCCAAGGAAGGAGCCCAGAGCTCTACCACTTTCTGTTTGGCCGCCTTGGGCAAGCTGTTTACTTCTGCTGGGCCTCGGTTTCTTCCTGGTGGCGGCGGCTGTTGCAGGGGCAGTAAATAAAAGCGTCACCTGCTTTCAGGCTTATAGACGGGATCAGAGATATCAGTCCTTCATCAACAACTGGAAATCAAGACAGATATCAAGTGGCATTATTATTATCCTAATAAGGGATTATTAAATTCTAGTGAGTTAACCTTACTTCTCCTCTTCTCCAAGAAGCAAAGCCCGGGCCAGGTCAATAGAACTAATCAACCATAGAACTCTCAGGACAACACACCATCCCAGCGCTCTCCATCCGGCTTCTTAACTGCAGCAACGGTGTCACTAAGCATCTGAAAGCCAATGTGCCAGCAGAACTCAGAGACATAAACACCTCTACAAAATGTGAAAAGCTGTATTTCAGAGTAAGGGGAAGTGAGCAAGGAAAGAAAAGGACTTACTGGAGAGAATGAGTTTATATTCTGCCATCAACTGAGAGTGGGAAAGCACAAGTCTCCCTACTTTCATGACCTCTGTGCTGAAAACCAAATTTTAAAATGACATCCTACTTGCTTAGAAACACTTAAAGTAGTGAAGTTTAGTAAATAGCTTAAGGAAATTACAATGTGACATGTACATTTAGAGGAAGCTGGCTATTGGAGCACACACTGAGGTGGCCCGAAGCTCTGGTCTGCTCCCCCGTCAAAGCGGAGGAAAGGCCTGAGTGTGCAAATCAAATTATTTAAATCTGAATAAATCTTGGGTTAAGCACATCAGGGGTGTGAAAAAGTACAGCCAGCTTCCTCAAACGATTTTAAGTCATCTTCTGTTTCGTTAAGGGAAACTCAATCTTTTTGTCCCATTTCAATCCTTTTACACAAGATTAGGGATTCCCCGATAGTAAAGATTAATTCAGCAAGACTGGAAATTACAGTTGGAAAATCCCAAGGTCCAACACAGAAGGGAAAAAAAAGTTGGGAATGAATGGAGCTTCAACTGCTTGTGTTTTAGCTTCTACAATGGCTTGGGTTTGGTAGAGGGTTATGTCTGAGAAGCTGCATTATGTGGAGGAAAAATATACAGATGCCCAAATCACTTGCTCCTAAAACTTAGGACTCCAATACTCGTTATTAAATTTCAGTCAAGGTAACTGACCATTGTGGTCTCATTTTTCTCATCTGTAAAACGGAGATAATCCTTCCTTCCTTATAGGGTACACGTGAAAATTAAATGAGATAGCATCTGTAAAGCTCCTAGCCCTCCTTACCTGACATACAGGAGCCACCCAATAAATGGTGGCTACACATCCTTTTCTGACTTTTAAGGATGATATTCCAAGGAATCCCCTATTTCTCCTAAGAAAACACTTTGATTTAGCTTTTCTTCAAGATGGAGAGGGACAACAATTACAGGGGAGAAAGAGGTACAGAAAACCAAAAGGACCTTCCAAACAGAGTGAGTGTTCTGACTTTTTACTGCCAAGAATTAGAATTTGATTTGTTCATGTGTTTATAAAAATGGGTTACAGTTTGTCTCATTTCAGCTTGTCACAATTTTTCAAGAAAGGCCGAATACTGATACGAACAATACTGAAACGCAGAAAAGGGAGAACTACCACATCTCTGGGGTAACCAGTCAACCCAAGAAAAGCCTGAACATATTATTCTTTTACTCACCATGTTTACACTAGGGTAGAAAACCACTACTCTTTGGGGGCCACAAATATTTCCTGTCTTTTCAATTTAGCAACTGAACATACTTTTCCACCACCATAGACTGCAGTGTAGGAAGACAGAGTGAATTCCTCTGAAACATGAGATGTTTGGTCTAAGGAGATAACTAAAGACCTGACTCTTAGCTGAACTACTACTAAGAAATGAAGACAAGTTCTAAACTTTTCCAATCCTTCTGTTTCAAAAACAGAGAGTCAATGGTGGTGTCATTCCCTGCTACTTCTGGCCGAGCTGCTCAATTAGGGTGGGACAAGAGGACAGCTAAGCCCCACTCACCAGGCTCCTTCATGAGCAAGGCTGCTCAGTGGAACAAGGTGGGGACTGCCTGGGAATTCTGGCCACTCATGGGATTCTCATGCCTCCACTTCACCCGCCTGCCCCCGCCCAACACACTTCCAGTTCCCGCAAATATTTGAGGTTTGACCAAGTTAGGATAGGTCACTGCTGGGTCATTCAGCATCTAAAATTTGCCTCTAACCAAAAAGAGCTCAGACTAAGAGAATCATTTTAGTATTCAAGGTTATCAGAGGAAAATAAAACAAAAGCTCTGCTGCCAAGAATTTGAGTCATTTCTCTACATACAACAACTTCAAGGCACCTCCTCTTGGCTGGAAAAGAAATCCCTTGGGTGACTTATTTCGGATCAAAGTCTTTCTGAAAATAGAAAACTCGACATTTTCTAAGGGATAGATCACTGTCTGAAGTGAATTTCATTTAACTTAAAGTTTTATGCCAACTTAAATACACTAAAACCCCAATGCTTATAAGAAGGCATTCACCTCTTAGTTGCTTATAGGTACATGGAAAAGCTATTATGGGGATATCAGCTCAACTATAAAATGGAGCAGTCATACATAATGACAAAAACAGATACAAGTCATAAATTGCCTTTTCCCCTTCGGAATCCATGCAGGCAGGCACTCCAGTACATTCTTTTGTGCAAAGATAAAACTTTTGCCTTGAATAAACAGTGGCTTAGTCTCATTTGAGCCTTATAAATAGACTGCCTACAAAACAAATACAAACAAATGCTGTTTATCTTAAACAAAAGGCAGATGGACTCCTCTGCCCTCAACCAGGTCACAGTATATATGATAGGAGGCTGGCCAGTGGCAGGGGCTGGCTGAGAATCCCTGCGTGCAAGGACACGAAGTCAGTTTCCACTGGATCACTGCTATGCCCCAAATCTGGTTTCCTGGGCACAAAGGGCCAGTGAAAGGTTCTCTCGGAAGGGAAGTGGCTCCTCCACATATGGTACCCCAAACAGAGACCAAAGAACAAAATACCATCTAAAGTGCTAGCTAGGTTTTCTACTGAACTATGCAAACAGTCTCAATTTCCCTCTCTCTCTTCCTCACTTAACTTGCTTGTATTTATCTTCAGACGATTTTCCTAAAAGCTATCGAAATTCATTCTGAGTTGAGGCAGGGCTCTTTGCTTTTCTCATTGTTGTTTTTATTTTTTAACATATAAAGGAATGTCTAGAACAAATCAAGCAGTTAGCAATATCTCCAAAGTGCAACTAAAAATGAAAATTCAGACGCCATCGCATAAGATCAGGTGCTGGCTCCACAGGTTCCTGGTTGACCCTGGGGAAGTCACCTTACCTCTCTGGGCCTCAGTTTCTTCACTTATGTACTGGGGCTAATACTGCCTGTCCTATCTATTGACCAGGTTATTCTGATGATCAAATGATATCACATGAGTAAAACCACATTTGCAATCACAAAGGGTCTTACTGTCTATAAAGGAGCTGGTGACGGTCATAACTAATCCCACACAAGAATGACCACAACCAGCACAATTTCCTGAGGGCCTGCTTTGTGACATAGGTGATGTGACAGCAGTCACCTTACAAGCTAACCAAGTGATGTCAAATAATAAGCTTCTGGTGGGAAGCTAACAGTAAGTAACTTTTCATATTCCCTATAGTGCCTGGAAGAAAGCCTCACACACACAAAGGAGAGACATCACAGAGGGGAAAAAACAAGGCCTTTAGAATTAGCTGGACTTGGTTTCATACTCTCCCTGTCATTTCCAGTTGTATGACCTTGAAAAAATTGTTTAACTTCTTTACGTCTCGGTTTCCTGATTTGAAGAATCGAGATTAACATACACAAGACAATGTACGTAAGGAGTCTATCACAAGGCCTGACAAAGAGAAGGTGATCAATTAATGTTTATAAGTGAGTATGTTTTCCTTAATGAAGCAGGGAGTTTCAACCCTGTCCCTGCACCTTTTTCCTACTAATGCTCTTTGCACCAAGAAATATATGAAGCTATTAGGTCTTTATCCAATTCATAACAAACAAAACTGATTTAAAACAATAAAACAATGCCTAAAGCTATATAGGATAAAATGTATTAACTAAAACTGACAGAAAATTCGTATCTCCTTGACAAAAATTTAGATCTGTAGAATTTGAGCTGGGAAATCTGGGCTTGGTAGAAATAAATGCTCTAGAGCCAAAGAGAAAGAAAGAAACCTATCATACAATTGTAAAAGTTATCAGTAAAGCTAACCTTTAGTGAACAATAAACCATGAATTCTAATTCCATGAACAACAACTGCCTTTGATGAAAAACATTTAGCTGAAAACAGGGAAAATTATTAAAATATTTGCATTCATAAGCGTAGAGTCAAAACATAACTGAGATCAAAAAAGTACCGAAGATCAAAAGCATCCTATATCGCCTTGACAAAGACACAAAGAGAGGGATGGGAAGTAGGACATAACAGAGCAGAGGTTCCATTAGTGATGATCAAAAGTGCTCCTCTCCTTTGCTGGAAGAAATTAAGTACGCTATTGTCTTTCTTTCCTTAGGAAGACCAGATGACAGCTGTAGAGAGAAAACACTCAGATTCTACAGGGGCAGAAAAGAGAATGGAATCATTTGTTCTACTGTTAACATCTGAGATTTTCTTGGTTTGAAAATAACTTTTTTTAATTTTAAGAATAACTATGTAATTTTTCTGTAAGTATATGAAAATAATCACAAAATAATCATAGACAGAAGGGAAATGAGAGCCTATCTAAGAGAGGAAATCTGTTCAATGAATATCTCCCCAATTCTCTGGC
This sequence comes from Globicephala melas, assembly GCF_963455315.2. Taxonomy (NCBI): domain Eukaryota; kingdom Metazoa; phylum Chordata; class Mammalia; order Artiodactyla; family Delphinidae; genus Globicephala; species Globicephala melas. Next base: position 178,340,330 of record NC_083314.1, read on the forward strand.
TTTCAAAGAGGTTAGAGGGTCTTGTAGATATTCAAATGACACTCAACTAGGGAAAAGCATGCTCTTTTCAATTCGTGCAGCAGAGGGAAACTGCTCCTCTGACATAGTTTTGGAATTTGAAATGCTGTGCTTTTCTTAAATAGATCATATTCCTAGAAAGGATTCCAGAGGCAATCATCCTGTCATGGCCTTAGGAATACGATCAGATCTTTGAGGGTCTACTCAAAGGGTTAGAGTCATTTTACCAAGATCCAGGCAAGAGAGTCATGGGATAAGATGCTCACAGCTTGGAGGCTAATCCCTAAATCATATCACCTTAGATCTGGAATCCATAAGCTGATTTCTGGGGTTTGGGGGAACAGAAGAGGCTAAGAGAAACAAAGGGGATAAAGGGCATAGATCACCTCCTAGTTCTGGTTCCTTGATGCTAATATGAAATAAATTAAATAACAGTTTAAAATGTAATGAGAAATTCCAGAAGTGGACATGGTAGACCTGAAATTAAACATTTGCTGTGAATAATTCACAACATCTACCCACACACAGCTGAGACCCGCAGGTCTATCACCTTCTTATGTGACAGAATGAGTTCCCTTTTAACTTCTCGCTGGGTTTTTACATCTTCAAATCTTTTGCTCCTCAGGTCAGTGGGACAGGGGAAATTACCACCACCTTCTCATAGATTAGAAAAAAAAAAAAACATTCCCTCAAGATCAACAGAGAAAAAGATTATTTAAGTGTAGGAATGGGATTAGAACCCAGGTATTCTGACTACCAAGTGCCCTCAATGCTCAACCCTATGTCTACAATAATGATTTATTATCTCTTGGGAGGCATGAACCTCTCTGACAATCCAATAAAAACTTCAGATCCTTGCTTCAGGAAAATACACATATATACAATATTGATAATTAATTTCAAGAGGTTTATGGGGCTTCTCCACTACATTCAAAGCCTATTAAACCAAGGTTACAGGACTTCCCTGGTGGTGCAGTGGTTGGGAATCCGCCTGCCAATGCAGGGGACATAGGTTTGATCCCTGGTCCGGGAAGATCCGACATGCCGCAGAGCAACTAAGCCCGTGCGCCACAACTACTGAGCCTGTGCTCTACAGCCCAGGAGCCACAACTACCGAGCCCGCACACCTAGAGCCCATGCTCCACAACAAGAGAAGCCATCGCAATGAGAAGCCCGCGCACCACAATGAAGAGTAGCCCCCGTTCGCCACAACAAGAGAAAGCCCGCAGGCAGCAATGAAGACCCAGTGCAGCCAAAAATAAATAAAATTAATTAAATAAATAAATAGATAGACAGACAGCTAGATAAATAAATTTATTTAAAAAGCAAAACAAAACAAGGTTACAGCCCTTTGGTCTTTGCAGCCAAGTGGGGCTGGCTGGCTGGGGCTCGGCGAGGTGCAGTTCTGTCTTGTCTGACCCCGTTCTTTAACCACTGGAACTCAGGCACTCTTTAAAGGGATACTTCCCACAGGCCAACAGTTGATTACTGTGGTCATTTGCACTTCCTTAAACTCTTCTTGTGTACACAGAAAAGCAAACAAAACATTCCCCCAAAGCAACATTAAAGGTCTGATTTCAACCCACAAAACTACAAGAAAATGGAGATCTTTGGCCAAACTGCATACATGCAGAATCACAGATGACCTGAATGGGCATTTAGCTGACAGACCTGGCTTTTGAAGCTACCATTTCCAAAATGAAGTGGTAATTTTAAGTCTCTTTGTTTTCTCGTGATAGATATATGGACTAATTGTTATCACACACCCAGGGCTCCTGGTATCAAAATAAATTACATAGCAATTCCTCTGAGCAGCAGTCTGTGACGCCAATACTGATTAGCTCATTAAAGGCAAGAAAAAGCATGAAGAAGGACGCCGACCACATGGGGAGTAGGGTTCCCACTCAAGAAGCCTTGGGTCCTGGAAAACAGTACCCTTATGCAAATCCAACAACAAGATAAAGCATGATATCCAGCAAGACACAAGATCACTGCCACCCAGGCCTTCATATGGATTTGGGAGTGAGGGTGGAGGTAAGGAGTATGCTGCCCTTTCTTTCTGCTTACGTTATATTCTCATACTGACCCTCAAGGGTCAAAAACAGTTTTCCAGGGGAAACAGAAGAAGATGATGAAGGAGATGTCCCCGAATGAGAGAGAATAAAGAAAGCGCCAACCCTTTTCACCGGGATGTTGCAGAGAAACTCTGGAGAAACCCACACAAGGTCTCACCTGTGTAGAGCTCACAGGCAAGTTAAGATCCCGATGTCTTCATTCTCATCCACAAGGGCAGCTAGAGGGCCCTAACAGCCAAACTGGCCCAAGCGGAGTGTGAATCTCCCACTCTCCGAGCCTGAGACCCTCCTCTTCTGTAGACTATAATATACTGGCTTTCATTTCAAGGGCATTAATGGTATCCTGGTGGCTAAAGTTTGTACATTTTACATTGATGTAAACCTAAGAGTCAAAGTGAAAACCCATTTCTCTTGTTCAGTTCATGTTTTACAAAGTTTTCATACGGTCATATCTCATTTTATTCTCATAGTAAGCTATAAAGTCAGGGCATATTCCAGGCTGAGGAAGGCCTTCCAATAAACCATAAGTGCCTTTTTTTTTTTTTAATGAAAACAAAGCCCAGGGGTACAAAAATAGAGAAAGGAATTATAAAACCAAAGAGACTGTCCTATGTTAATTAGAGGCTTTTTTTTGTTTTTGTTTTTTTGGCGGTACGTGGGCCTCTTACCGCTGCAGCCTCTCCCGCAGTGGAGCACAGGCTCCGGACGCGCAGGCCCAGCAGCCATGGCTTACGGGCCCAGCCGCTCTGCGGCACGTGGGATCCTCCCAGACCGGGGCACGAACCAGCGTCCCCTGCATCGGCAGGCGGACTCTCAATCACTGCGCCACCAGGGAAGCCCCTAATTAGAGTTTTAAAAAATTAAGTAAAATCTTTAAACTGAGCATCACAACTAAAATTTTTTAATTGAAGTATATCTGATGTACAATATTATATAAATTACAGGTGTATACAAGTAAATATTTTAACTGCATCTGTTTATATCAAGTTTAGTAGCAAAAGAACATTGCGGAATCTGTGCCACTTTTATGTTGCTGTCAGGGGTGAAGGTCCAAGGGCAGCATACGCAATGATTCCAGGCAGAGATGTGCACACTCATTCAGACTATGACCCGGAGTCCATTTCCAAACCATGATTTAGAAAGTCTCTTGCCTCTCTACCTCTCACCGTTTCTCTAAAAGTTAAAGAGTGTTGCCTATTTTGAACCACAAGCCAAACAGTACCTTTTGTTCTGGTTTAATGTAAGTCCAGCAAAGGCATACCTCTGAGAGACTGTGGGTTCCGTTTCAGATCACCACAATCAAGCGAATGCTGCAATAAAGTGAGTCACACAAATTCTTTGGTTTCCCAGTGAAGACAACGTTAAGTTTACACTACACTGTCGTTAAGCGCACAACAGCATGATGTCTAAAAAAATAATGCATACGTCTTAATTTAAAAATACTTTATTACTAAAAAATGCTAACCACCATGTGAGTCTTCAGCGAATCATAATCTTTTTGCAATATAACATCAAAGATCACCGATCACAGATCATAATGAAGTCTGAAATATTTCAAGAATTACCAAAATGGGACACAGAGACATGAAGTGAGCAGATGCTGCTGGAAAAATGGCGCCAACAGACGCGCTGGACACGTGGGGTCGCCACAGACCTTCAAGTTGTAAAACACGCACTATCTGCGCAGCATAAGAAAACGAGATCTGCCTGTATTGAAAAACCTGATCTGACTTAAGATCCAGCAGCTCTAGAAAAGAGTCTGGAAAACAGGAATAAATTCCCAACTTACACACGTTATTACCAAGAATGCTATGCAACAGAGAAATGTTGCCATTCAACTCTACCTCCTTACCTGCTCATCAAGATAAATTCCTACGTGGCACCTGAAAGGCTCTCTACGGTGAAGCCACCATCCTAGTGGCCACGGCACAAGTGCACCTATGACTTTGCTACAACAACGCTCTATGGTAGACAAGCGGGGAGCACAGGCGCTCTCCCAATGCTGGTTCATTCGTGAAAAGGTCAATCTCTAGAAGGAAACTCTGTCGAGCTGACAGGAAGGGAAGGAAAGCAGAGTCTTTAGACGCCTTTCGCATGTTATCAAATAGCAACCCCCCTTCAACTACGTTCACCTTTTTCCAGCTTCACACGTAAAATCAGCTCCTGCCAAAAATTAAACTATGGAAGAACAAGATGTCCACCAAACAGGAAGCCAATGAACAAAAAAGCCAGCTACACAGCAAGACACAGCAGAATTACACTGTTGTCTTTCCGCTGCTGGACTCAGATGACTTAAAGGGTTGCTTCGCTCTATAAGGCCGTACCACAGTTTGGACTTTATCCCGTGAGCTGTGGGTAATAACGGGTGGATATTAGGTGGGAGAATGGCACGATCAAGTTCTATGTTTTATAAAGTGAGTTCATTCTGGCGGCATTGTGAGAGCTGCGGTGGAGTCAGGGGGCAGGAGGCTACGGCAGTGGGCGAGGGAAGAGACAATCAGAGCCTGGATGAAGGCAGTGGGAACGGAGAGGAGGAAGGGGAGAGAGTGCAGAGGAGCACTTGATGGCCTGGGGCCGGGTTATTGGAGGTGCGGGAAAGGCAGGGCACATGGGTGATGAAGCCAAGGCATGTATGTAACTTCTCACAACCTATTAACTCTAAAAGAAGTTACAGTAACGTAGAGGACTCCTGAGGCTAATTACAATGGAATTTCACCTCTATTTCCTTACCTTGGCAGCAGAGTTTGATACTCCGTGTGTAACATTTCTGATAAGGCCCCCAACATTTCCATACTTTATCAGTCCAGTCACCCCTTCAGAAACATCATTCAAAAGCCCCATGGGATTGCCGAGGAAGTCCACTGATCCCAGGATTCGAGCTGCCTGGCTGAGGAGTTCCTGTCGAACAGAGAAGGGAAAGAAGAAAACCAGCACCTGTTTATATTTGCAGATCGAGCATCCCAAGCAAAAAGGTTAGAAATCTCTCTTGTCCTCCGTTCCCACCAACACCAACAATCACCCTTTAATTCTCATCAACTGTGAGCTCCTGCCCTTCGTGAGCTCTGCCCTAAACCTCTCCCAATACTCTCAGTACTCTTATACTCTTCGAAGCCATTCAGAAGAAAAAAAAAAGCTATGAAACAGGTAAGACTCTTTACAAATACTTATTAGTATATATAGCACACTCTCCTTTCCACCGCTCTACAAATAGGGAATTAGCCAGCAGCGGGGAGAGTTTGAAAAGGAAAGTGAGGGAGGAAGCAGACCTGGAGACCCCTCAGAGACCCCTCAGAGTCTGCCGAGCCGGTGGTGCATAGAGTGGGCACGTTCAGATCTACCCAGCAACCCCCTCACTTCCTGTGTGCCCCCGCTGCCTGACTCCACAGTCCAGGGATATCCGCTATCTCACTCTCCTCACAGTGCAGTGGAAATATCACCGGTGAGGGAGGTCAAAGAAGGAAGCAAAGAAAGAAAGGGGGGAGATAGGAGGGAGGAAGGAGAGAAGGGAACACGCATAGGATACACTTTAACTCTGACAGCAAATAAATGTGATATGACCTTGACCCTTCTAGTCACCGAAGAGTACGTCTTGGCTTTAGATTTTGGTCTTTGCAGTCTGGATAATAAATACAAAATGGAAAATATCCAAACTTGATAAAAACTTTTTAAGTTCAGCTCTAGCGCAGGATTTCATAGGCTCCAAGAACACTGATGTGGTCACTGAAAGTAGGCCCATGCCTGGCAAACAGGGTTCACATTCATAGTCTTTTGCATTGTCATGAAAGCCTCAATTAAACCCTTAAGATTGTGACTGATCTAGTGGAAGCCCCCGAGACCAGTTCTGAGAGACAAGATTATCCGTTCATAAATCAGATGCACTGTCTCAAGAGTTTCATGATGTGCGTGGACTTCATGGGCTGTGATGTGACCCATAACACAACAATCAGAGCTAAAATGTTCATCTGGATTGTCAGTAGTGACATGTCAGTAACCAGAATTCCCAAACAACTAAAACAATCATTCTGCTTACGCTCCAGCCCCTAAGTACTGCTCCAAAGCTCACCTCCTGGAAATGTTTGAGGATATCATTGATGATGAATTCCTTGGTCTCATAGGGATGTACCCGAGTGAATGGATCCAGATTAATCACGGCATCTTCAAACCGAATCAATGGAAACCCCAAGGTGCTTTTGAGGGCCTAGTTAGGGGGAGAAAGGCAACAATATGCTTTAGCCATATGACGGCCTTCCAGGGTACTGTAATTCTGAATTCCATGAAAGCTACAAGTCAACTTTCCAATGAGAATCAAGGTTATGATATTCATAAATAAGGATTTTCCCCTGTAATTACAAAAGTAAAATATTAGGAATATATAAAAAAATATATAGATATATCACTCAAAGTAACATATATCACATAAAAATAAACACTCTTAGCTTCACAGCACAATCTTTCTGGTCTGTTTTGGATCTGTATGTCACGTTCTACTTTTTGACTGAAGCATACCACACATACGGAAAGGTGTACTAATCAAATGTACGGTTCAGCGATTTTTCTCAAAGTAAACACAACCATGTAACCACCACGCAGACCAGAAAGTCGGTTATTATCCCCAACTTGGAAGCACCACACCACCATCCCCTCTTTGTGGACCTCCCATCAAGACCCCCTCTTCCCCTAAGGTAACCAGTATGCTTTTTTTAAAAAATAAATTTATTTATTTATTTATATCGGGTTTTTTTGGCTGTACTGGGTCTTTGGCGCTGCGTGCAGGCTTTCTCTAGTTGCGGTGAGCGGGGGCTACTCTTCGTTGTGGTGCGCGGGCTTCTCATCACGGTGGCTTCTCTCGTTGCGGGGCACAGGCTCTAGGCATGCAGACTTCAGTAGTTGTGGCACGTGGGCTCAGTAGTTGTGGCTCGCAGGCTCTAGAGTGCAGGCTCAGTAGCTCCGCGGCATGTGGGAGCTTCCCGGACCAGGGCTCAAACCCGTGTCCCCTGCATTGGCAGGCAGATCCTTAACCACTTCGCCACCAGGGAAGCCCGTGGTAACCAGTATCTTGACTTCCAGCACCACAGCTGAGTTTTTCCCACTTTGAATTCTATCTAAATGCAATCATCAGTATGGACTTTATTGTATGTGGCTTCTGACATCAACAGTAAGTCTGTGAGTCACTAGGTTGCTGCACACAGCTGCAGTTTAAACACAGCTGTCAGTGCTACACAGTATTCCAACATATGAATAAAACTATTTAACCACTGCTGTTGATGGAACAGTTGTGCTGTTTCCATTTTTTTGCTATTATGTATAATGCTGCTATGAACATTCTTGGACATGTCTTTTGGGGCACATTTGTATGCATTTTTCTTGAATATCTACCTGGAAGTGGAACTGCCGGGTCATAAAGAACGTACACATTCAACCTTATAGCCTATGCTGCCAAGCAGTTTTCCGAGGCAGCTGAACCGGCTTACTCTCCCTGCAGCCGTCTATGAAATTTCCTGTTATGCTACATCCTCACCAACACGTGGTAAAGATAGCTTTTTAGAAATTAATTAATTAATTAATTTATTTATTTTTGGCTGTGTTGGGTCTTTGTTGCTGCACGCAGGCTTTCTCTAGTTGCAGCGAGTGGGGGCTACTCTGTTGCGGTGCGCGGGCTTCTCAACACGGTGGCTTCTCTTGTTGCAGAGCATGGGCTCTAGGCACGCGGGCTTCAGTAGTTGTGGCACACAGGCTCAGTAGTTGTGGCTCGCGGGCTCCAGAGCGCAGGCTCAGTAGTTGTGGCGCACGGGCTTAGCTGCTCCCCGGCATGTGGGATCTTCCCGGACCAGGGATCGAACCTGTGTCCCCTGCATTGGCAGGCGGATTCTTAACCACTGCGCCACTATGGAAGTCCCAAAGATAGCTTTTTAAAATACAAATATTCTAATGGGTGTGTAATGGTAACTCAGTGTGGTTTTAATTTCCATCTTCTTGTTGAAGGATGAGATTACGCACCTGATAATACACACATCAGCCTCGTGGATATACTTTTTTTGTTAAGTTCCTACTTGAGTCTTTTGCTCATTTTCATAGTGGATTGTCTGTTTTTTCCTTATAGTTTTGTAGGAGTTTTTCTTATACATTCTGTATACAAGTCTTCTGTTTCATGAATATACTGCAAGTATCTTCTCCCATTATGGGACTTGTCTTATCACTCGGTGTTTTTTGATAGCAGACATTCTTAGTTTTAATGAAATCCAACTTAACAATCTTTCCTTTATGGAAAGAACTTTCTAGGTCATAGTTAAGAAATTACCTACACTAAGGTCATAAAGATATTCCCATATGTTTACTTACAGAATTTTTATTGTTCTGCTCTTCACATTTAAATCTACAATCTACCTGAACGTGATTATTATATATGTTCTAAAGCACAGATCAAGAAGCATTTTTTCCACATGGGTATCTAATCAACTGAATAACATTTATTGAAAGGCCATCCTTCCCCTTATTGTAGTACAGGGTAACTTTGTCATAAGTCAAGTGAATGTACTTATATGTGTCTGTTTTTGGATTCTCCTTTGTGTTTCATTTTGCCCTGCCTTCTGTCAATACCACACTGTCTTAATTACTATAGTTTTATAATAATTTTGAAGTATGTTAGTGTAAGCTCGCCAACTTTGTTCTTTTTCTTCAGAACTACCTTGGTTACTCTTTGCACTTTTCATCTCCAAATAAATTTTAGAATCAGCCTGTCAATCTGCCACCAAAAAAATTGCTAGAATTTTTATCAAGACTCTATTGAATCTATAGATCAATTTGAGAAGAAATGACAACTTTATAATATTGAATCTTCCAATGTATTAACATGGTGCACCCCTTTACTTGTTTAGCCCTTTTAAAATTTCTCTCAGTAATATTTAATTGCTTTCTGTGCAGAGGTCTCGTACACACTTTGTTGGATTTATTCCTAGGTATCTGTGGTACAGTAAAAATGGCCCCAAATTCTTTGCATCTTCTATCATTAGCAGAGTCTATTTCCCCTTCGCCTGAATCTGCACTGACCTTATAACTTGCTTCAAACAATAAAGTGCAGCAGAAGTAACGTGCAATCTCTGAGCTTTGGCCTCAAGAGATCTTGGAGCTTCTGCTCCACCCTTTTTGATGTTTCCACCATGTGAAGAGGCTGAGACTAGCTTCCTTGAAGACGAGAGACCACGTGGAAGGGGGTCTATTGACAGCCAACACCAAGCGCCTGACACGGCTGTAAGGTCATCTTATATACCCTTTGGTCTCAGCTGACTGGCAGGTGACTGCAGCCACATCAATAACCACAAGTAAGTCCAGCGGAAACAGCACCCAGCTAAGTCCAGTCTAAATTGCTGACCCACAGATTTGTCAACAAATAAAATGGTTGTTTTAAACTACTAAGTTTTGGCATGATTCGTTACAGAACAATAGATGATATTGTATTTGATGTTTTCTTAATGGTGTTGTAAAGACATCCTTCAAATTTTCCTTTTCTCTGACATATAGAAATAAAACTGATTTTTGTACAACGTCTTCAGTGACCTTGTTAAATTTACTTATTTATTCTAATAACTTAGTTGTATATCCTTTTAGATTTTCTAGGTAATCATGTTCTCTGCAAATAATAAAGTTTTCATTTTCCTATCCAGTCTTTATACCTTTTATTTATTTATTGCACTGGCTAGGATCTCCAACATAATAGTGAACAGAAGTGGTGAAAATGGCCATCCTTCCCTGCTTTCAACAGGTCATCACTGTGTACGATATTTGGGGTAGCTTTTTTATGGAGACACTTTATCAGATTAAGGCAGTTCCTTTCTATTTTTTTGTTTCCTGAGTTCTTATCATAAATGGATGCTGAATTTTGTCAAAAGACTTCTGTGCAACTATTGAGATAATCATATTTTTAAATTCTTTCATTCTGCTGATGTGGTGAATGACATGATTTATTTGGAAATGTAAAGTAAACTTACAACCCTGGCATAAACCTGATTTGGTTATGATATACAGTTGGCCCTTGAACAACGTGAGGGTTAGGAGTGCCAATCCCCTATACAGTCAAAAATTCTCATGTAGCTTTACAGTCAGCCCTCCATATCCACAGTTCCACATCCACAGATTTGACCAACCATGATCATGCAGTGCTGCATTTACTGGAAAAAAAAAATCAGTATATAAGTGGACCCATGCAGTTCAAACCCCATGTTGTTCAAGGGTCAACTGTATTTTTCTTCTTATATATTGCTATATTTGATTTGGTGACATTTTGTCCAAATTTCTTTCTTCTATGTTTGTGAAAAAATTCTAGTCTGTAATATTCCTTTATTACCTGATTATGTTAAAAATATAAATTACAGTTTTCTGGTAAACTTCTTGAACACATTTACACTTATTTTAAATTCTGTGTCTGATAATGTCAACATCTGGTTTCTCTGTTTCTAGTGTCTGTTTCTAGCGTCTGTTTTTTCTCTTGATAGGCCTGGTAATCTGTGATTGGATGCTACACTCTGTATAAAAACTTATAGATTTTAAATGAGTCTTTAGTGTCTGGCAGGCAGTTAAAGAGGCTTATTAATCCAATCAGTGTTTTCAAGGCTGGCTTTCAGTCCTTGTAAAGATAATCTTGGTCTGTTTCCATCTTTATAAGGTTTGGTATAGTCCTTCAGCAGTCTCAACTGAAAACCAATTCCATTCCTCCCCTTGTGATCTCCCCAGCACCATAAAACTGCTAAAAGATCTATTTAGTTAGCCTCTTGGCTGCTACTTTTTGCTTGGCTTCTCTCAGACTACTTAGAAATTGGCATCTGCTTCAAGAAACAAAACAGCTCAGACTATTGGGGTTTCTGTTCTGCCTGTCCCTTCTCTGTAAGATATGAGCCCCTCCACACCTACGGTCAATTAATCTTCGACAAAGGAGGCAAGAATATACAGTGGAAAAAAGACAGTCTCTTTGGCAAGTAGTGTTGGGAAAGCTGGACAGCTGCATGTAAATCAATGAAGTGAGAACATTCCCTCACACCATGCATAAAAATAAACTCAAAATGGCTTAAAGACTTAAATATAAGACATGACACCATAAAACTCCTAGAAGAGAACATAGGCAAAACATTTTCTGATGTAAATCGTAGCAATGTTTTCTTAAGTCACTCTCCCAAGGCAAAAGAAATCAAAGTAAAAATAAACAAATGGGACCTAATCAAACTTATAAGCTTTTACACAGCAAAGGAAACCATCAACAAAACGAAAAGACAGCCTACGGACTGGGAGAAAATATTTGCAAACAATGAGACCAACAAGGTCTTAATTTCCAAAATATACAAACAGCTCATATAACTCAATAACAAAAAAACAAACAACCCAATCAGAAAAAGGGCAGAAGGCCTAAATAGACGTTTCTCCAAAGAAGACATACAGATGGCCAAAATGCACATGGAAAGATGCTCAACATCCCTAATTACTAGAGAAATGCAAATCGAAACTACAATGAGGTACCACCTCACACCAGTCAGAATGGCAATCATTAAAAAGTCTACAAATAATAAAAATGCTACAGAGGGTATGGAAAAAAGGGAACCCTCCTACACTGTTGGTGGCAATGTAAATACATGCAGCCACTATGGAAAACAGTATGGAGATTCCTTAAATAACTAAAAACAGAGTTGCCATATGATCCAGCAATCCCACTCCTGGGCATATATCCAGAGAAGACTATTTCGAAAGGATACATGAACCCCAATGTTCATAGCTGCACTGTTTACAATAGCCAAGACATGGAAGCAACCTAAATGTCCATCGACAGATGAATGGATAAAGAATATGCGGTGTGTACACAAACACATACACACACACACACACACACAATGGAATACTACTCAGCTATTAAAAAAAAATGAAACAATGCCATTTGCAGCAACATGGATGGACCTAGAGATTATCATACTAAGTGAAATAAGTCAGAAAAAGACAAATATCATATAATATCACTTATACGTGGAATCTAAAATATGATACAAATAAATTTATTTACAAAACAGAAACAGACTCAAAGACATAGAAAACAAACTTGTAGTTACCAAAGGGGAAAGCGGGGGTCAGAGGAGGATAAATTAGGGGTTTGGGATTAGCAGATACAAAACAGATAAACAACAAGGTTCTACTGTATAGCACAGGGAATTATATTCAATATCCTGTAATAACCTATAATGGAAAAGAACATAAGTATAACTGAATCACTTCGCTGTACATGTGAAACTAGCACAACATTGTAAGTCAACTATACTTCAATTAAAAAAAAAAAAAAGATCTGAGCCCCTCAATTACCAGCTCTCTCAGTAGCAATGGAGTCTCTCTCTTGCTTGGCCAGCCCTGTGAGGCTGCCCAAAGCTTTCCTCGGATTCTCTGACTTTGGGCAGCTGCTTTCTGCTTGACTTATTTACCTTTCTCCCTACACCACTTACAAATTAGAGTTGTCTCAAAAATAAAACCAGAGTAAATGCTGGGCTCACCTTATCCAGTCTCCTTCCTCTCATAAATCGTGGCCCCTCAAGTACTGGCTGTCTTGGTAACTTTCCAATACCTTCAAACAGACTTTTGGGCTTTTTTCAATCCAGCTTGCCTTGTAGTTCTCAGCTGGTTTGGGTCTGCTATAAGCCAGTTAACAATTTTTGGATATGGCCTATTTTCCAATTGACAATTTTTGGATATGGCCTATTTTCTAATTATATTTTTATTTAACATGATGTACATTTTAGGGATTTTAGAGAGCATGCCAAATACTCTTCTTTTTTTAAACGTAAAAACACTTTTCCATGCTAATAATGTCAGTAAATCTCTAATCTACTTGGAATTTATTCTTATACAGAGTGTGAATAATAAATTTAATTTTATATTTTTCCATATGGCTAATTAGTCCAATAGCATTTATTAAAACATCTATATATTCTCCACTGAATTGAAATGCCTTTATATTAAAATAATTTAATACAAATGTGCAATTTACTGGACTTTCTATTTTATTTTCTCACTTATTTTTTAATCCTTCAGCATGTACTTTCAGAGCCTGCTTTAAATTCTTCTGGAACAAGAGCATGTTTAATTGAAATGAAGTTATATAATCGAAGAAAACCTAGATGAAACTGTCTAAAACCAGAGTGGGAGAACTTTTTTGTGACTCAAAATTCAGATTCAAAAGGCAAAAGACTGATAAGTTTGACAACATAAAATAGAAAGCTTCTGTATGATTTTAAAAAACATACGCACACCAAAAGCAAAGTAAAAACGACAAATGAAAAGCCAAAGAAAAAATACTTGCAACTTATAACAAAGACAAAACTTCTATAAAGAGCTTCTAAAATAAGAGGAGATAAAAGACCAATAAAGTGATTTTTAAAATGGACAAGTGATATGACCAGACAGTTTAGTTCACAGAGGAGAAAAATGGCCCTTTTTAATAAACATATGAGTTAGGAGAAGAGAAGAAACAAACAGAAGAATAACAGGAGAACCAGCAAGGACAACGCCAAGAACAGGGAGGTCAGCAATATCAAATATGGCAGAGGATCTGACAAAGATGAGGACAGAAAAAAGGCCACTGCATCTGGTGCCTTGGGAAGTCACTCGCAACCTCCTACTAAATTTCAGGACAAAACATTTCGGAGATTAAGAGCATCCGCAAGTTAATTCAGCCTAACACTCTTATTTCTTTAAATAAATAAAACCAAAGAAACGTTAAGTGGGTGGCCTAAACTCCTGTAGCTAGTTATTAGTAGATCGTAGACTTGAACATGCTCATTTTCACAACCACAACTACCTAACAGGCAGAAAGCATGAAGACCAGAAAAGAGGATTATTTTACTTCTCCTGAAAAATGTTCTGCTATTCATTCTTGAATGTCTCACCCATGCACATGGTGAGTGATGATGAAGTGAGCAGGCACTATTCTCCCCATTTCACTGACACAGAAACTGAGGCCCCATAGCCTCAACTGCTTTGCTCAGACCCACAATAAATAGATATGTTAGTAAAGCCAGGTACTGACATCAGTTCAGCAGTTTGTTTTGTCAATACAACTCTGAGCATTACTTTCTTCTCAGAAAAGAGGAAATGAGATCAAAGCAAAGGCATACAGCAAAAAGCTTTGTACCCCAACTTTCTCATTGCAACCAAACACTGAAGAAGAAGAACCACACATAACACAAAGACTTTGAAACCTCTACTAAGTTGTCAAAGCCCTCATGAGAGACACTATCCCCTTTCTGAGTGGCTAACGTGCTTTGTCTGAACCAAGGAAGTATTCTGGCCTTTCAGTAAAAATGATCTTTACCTGGTACTGCTTTGGGGCCTCCCACATTTGAAAAAGCTGAGATATGGCACACTGGTATGAATTACTCTGCCACCTTCAGGTTGTTCTGGTGAGTCAAAGTACAGGAGATGAGAGTTTCCCTCTTTCCGAGCCAAACAGGGCTTTTTCTTGTAGTAACTGAATGACTAATCAAATACAGTAGTATACAAAGTTGATGCTTATTTACTCAAGTAGCAGACAGTTTCCTGTTATAAAATGGATTCTGGAGAAAGCAATCTGTGCTCATAAGTTCCTAATAAAAATAGGAAAATGTCTATTCCTACTTCCGCCAGATAAAAACCGCTGAAGTCTTCCAGAAACTTTATAGAGTTGAAAGAAGAAATACCTGTCCATATGCCATAAGGTCTCAGATCACAAGCTAGTCCCTGGGCCATGTCCTTTCCCTTCTTAGTTTATCCTGCACTAAACAAAACTGTCTGGAATTCATTCTTTAAAGGTTTATTTATGGTACATAGAGACTGTTTATGTGAAGCAGGGTATTTGCCCACTTGCCTCTTGGGACAGTGTTTAAAACTACAGGGATATTTCCCTCTCTGGCACTTTCTGAAATACAATTAACAATACTGGATCTTTTTTCCTTTTAACAAATCTGGTTTTTATTTAGGGAGGGGAGGAAAAAGTAAAGGGTCTGAAGTTTCCCAACAAATTATTTCAAGCCTTTGAGAAGACAGCTTTAGGCTTTTTAAATAGTGTCTTTGTTTGAAATTCCCCCTCACCCCCACCCTCTTGCTCTCCGACCATTAAAATGTGGGTTTTCTTCCAAACTAGATTGCTCAATTAAAGCCCTTCTTTTGTAATACCCCAATGCTCTAAATGGGAAAAGGGCTGCTGTAGGCCACCTTATGAAACCTTTTAAAGGCTCCTGGACTCTTTTGATCTTTAAGAAAACCGAAAGAACATATAAACTACCTGGCACTTTCAATATTATTCTGCTACTCTCTAACATGCAAACTTGGGAGAATAATGGCGAATGGGTGGGGGGGGCGGGGAATGCCGTGCTTTCGTCTCTGCATTTGTGAGATGGAACTATTATCTCCCCCTTCTTCCATCGCAGAGTAAGGAATCCAATTGAGATAGCAGATGTGAAACTGCTTTGAGTCCTTCTGAACAGACACTCTATCTGGCAATAATGTACCCTCGGTGTAAACCTGAAGAGACTTCCCTCTGAGACTTCTGACAGCCTCGTTTCTGGCCTGGAGTCAAGAGAATCAAGATAATTATGCCTTCAATACCAAAGACATGGTTACCTTTTAGTCAGACTCTCATGATTCCTGCTCTGGGACAGGACTCCATTTCCTAAGCACATACTTTTAGCCGTTACATATTCATCTCAAAGAGCAGACTGCTCTTCCTAAGAGCTACTAATAAAGGGATATTACTCTGTTAGAAAACTATTTGAATAAATGACATTATTTATGAGTCCCAGACTCCTCGAGGAGAAGGCAAGACACAATAAAATGGTGACTTCTGTAAGCTGAGAATTTAACTCTGACATCCCAATTCCCAGCACCCTGTTTGAAACATTAAGGTACCACATTCAGGGTGTCCCCCGCCCCACACCTCATAATGTGGCTGCTCCACTGAATCTGTTTAGCAATCATTTGAAAAATGCCTTGAAAATGTTCCTTCAATATAGCGCCAAATGAAACACTCAACCTAAACGACTCCCAGTGTATTGCATGCAGGGTGAGCGTGCAAGCATCAATACCAAGGAACTGGGGGCCTGAAGCTACTTCAACTGTAGAAAATCATACTGCATTTGTTAGTCTGGGGGGAAATCTTCTACCAGGAGCAATTTGGAAGGAACAATTAGGTGTCTGTGTTTCTTAGTAAGATGATTTAGAAAACAAGAAGTCCTTAACTCTCAGGAAATGCTTGACACTGGTTTGCTGGGTGAGTGCCAAGTGTTCTGGGGGAATATATACTTTATCAAACAAACCCATTCCAAAGGGTCACATAAGTCAAGTGGATACTTGTGGATATTAGCAAGATAGTGGTTTTCCCATGGTTTCCCCCCCACTCCCATGCTAATTATAAGTATCTTTAGTCTCCTGGGAAACATGAAGTTAAAGCTAATTAAGCAGACAGGACAGTCCATGGAGAAGGCCCTGTTCTCAGGATGGTTGCAGGAGCTCCCCGGTCCCGACCTGCATTCCCAACTACTCACCCCGTTTGCTGCCTTA
Source organism: Globicephala melas (assembly GCF_963455315.2). NCBI lineage: Eukaryota > Metazoa > Chordata > Mammalia > Artiodactyla > Delphinidae > Globicephala > Globicephala melas. The sequence goes on from NC_083314.1 coordinate 178,356,979, forward strand.
ATGAAGCAGTCACCCTTGCCCTGTCCTTACCCAAAAACGACTTGATTTGGACCAGACTACTGTCTTGTTACCTATAAGTCTATTTTAGAAGTTGTGAGCTGGCAAATCGTGGGCCCACATGAGGCCCACACATGTGTTTTGTTAGGTCCACAAGGCTTAAAAACAAAAACAAAAAAATTCAAATCGGTTGCCAACATTTAAAAACCAGGAGATTCCACATAAAAATCCAGATTTCCGGCTTCACTTTAAAAACTCCGAAGATCTGGCAACACTGGGTTCACATTCCCCCATAACAACTGGCTGGAGCTGAGCTGCACTGCCCCCTTCAGATGAAGAGTGCACACTCTGAGGGCCACGGTGCCCCCGGGGCTGCTTCGCCAACTTCACTGCTGGCACAGTTCCTGCAGGCATGGAAATTTATGACTCCAGGTTTATCACTTATTTGTCCACATCTCTAGCTACTCCTGTTCAGAAAGAAAGACCACCCTGCAGCATCTTAAAGGAGGCAGCATGGGGCAGTGGGAAAGCCTTCGACCGGTGGTTAGTGGGGAGGTAGATGCCCTGATACCCATCTTCAAGTGCAACAGAGGAAAGAACCAGAAGTAAGGGGTGCAGGCTGCAGGGAGGCAGATGTAGACTCTGCCTAAGGAAGGACCTTCCAACAATCACCTGGGTTCTACTCCTGCTCCAACTACACAGGCTTCAGTGACAAAACACTGTGAACTCCAATATCCTTGTTCATCAAGGAAGGGCATCATTAAGGACTCACAGAGCTCTAAAATCCTCCGCCTCCTTATGTTCTAAGGGACAGCACAGCATAGGGGTAAAATGTATATAAACTTTAGAGTCAGACAGGCTTGGATTTGCATTCTAGAAGCATCCCTTAATTTTAATAGATTTTACTGCAGAAAATAAAGATGGTATTCAGACTGTATCTGTCAAGTGCATATCCAGATGCTCTGTAGGAGTGTCTCATCCTAATATGGTGGGTAGGGGAGGCCACACCTTGGTGGGTAAGTGACCGCGTCATCCTTGAAGGTGGTAGACATTTCCACCGTCAACCATTCAAAAAGAGGTGAGTACTTAGGAGGCGAGAAGGAGGGCAGGCAGGACTCAGGCACAAAAAGAAGATATTGTCTTGGCTACAGCTTTTCTCTCGAGTCTGGGAGCGGCCCTAGGAAAGGAGGCTTTTACCTCACTGAGATGAGCCAAGAGCTAAGCAGAGGGCAGATGGGGTTTTATGTAATTCTGTGTTTACTCTCTTTTGTTACTCTTTAATCTTTAGCAAAGTCATACTTAAACATTAAAAAAAAGAAAAGAAAAGAAAAGGAATATACAGTTGACCCTTGAACACCACACTTAGTTTGAACTGCATGGTCCACTGACATGCGGATCTTTTCAAAAGTTTACTCGGATGCAGAACTGCACATAATGGAAGTTATATGCAGATTTTCAATTGCGAGGAGGGGTGGGTGCTCCTAACTCTCACACTATTCAACGGTCAACTGTACATATGTACGTACACATATGAGTCGCTAAAAATTCTCAAAAAAGAAAACCTGTAAAAATATCTGCTACAAATGATGATACTGGACGGAAAAAGCAAGTGGTAAACACACTCATTCTTTTCCAAGGAAAAGTCATTTTTAAAACTTACCCAGCTAGCAGCTCACCTTGAGATCCAGTGGTAGCTTGTTGGAGGTGAACACGCTCAGCTTGATCTGGGGGATGCTGATTTTGAGATTTTCAAAGTAGTATCGAATTGGCGTCCCACCTTGCTCAGCTGTCTTTTCGTGGAGGTTTTCATCGTATTTTTCCACCTCTGGTACAAAGGTAGAATTGTTTTCTTGAAAAATAAGTTTCCTCTGAAGTCTCATGATTCAAATACTTTCGTTCACATTGAAAAGAAACTCACAGAAAAATGTAAACGTCTATTTGTCTAAATTTAATTTTTTAGGGCTCAGTAATATGTACAGTATCCTGATGCCATTTCTTTGTAAAAGTAGATCTGGTTCATGTTGCTGATCCAAAAAGTACAATAGCTTAATCTTTTGATTGTGACTCTATTACCATCTGGCAGATATCATCTCTGGAAAAAATAATCCAGGTGGGAAAGCCAAAGGTCATGGGTGTGCTTGATGGCAATGCGTTTTCTAGAAACCATGCCGTTATCATTATTATTATAAATGACCCAGATTATCTGAATTTATTTCAGAAAATGGTATCTAAATAAGTACCTGGAGTGTAGATTAACTGAATCATCATGAACAACATGACCAATTAAATGATGAATCTGAGCGAAACATAATGCCTTGAAAAGAAACAGGCTGCAGGCTATAAAGAACCAACATCACAACAAGTGGCTCTCTCTCCCAAACAGTGGACATCATTTAAATAGCAGAGTGGAGGCCGATTTCTCACTTGTTATCTCATGAAGCAAAAGGGATGAACACAGGCTAAAACACAGCAATGTGCTCTTCAACTTGATGCTGTCCCCACACCCATGTGGGCAGCTTATTTGCACTTGGATTCAGGTGCTTTTAAAAATAAAACCAAAGAGACTGTACATATCTACATATCAAACAAATTTATACTGTAAGCTTTTATACAGTTCTATTTATAGAAAGAAGGGAATAGGTTAAAAAAAAAAAAAAAAAGATACCGCAACAGAGATAGGCTTATCTGTATTCAGGGAACAGGAATAGTTATAGAAGGCAGAGGAGATTCCTCAATGAAAGGCAGGCAAGGATTTTACAAAAGAGTCTAAATCCACTAGACAATGCTTGGGGAGAAATTTATTTAGAGCAACTTACAAGAAAAGCGTGTCCAATCAAATTTAAAGTAAAACTTCCCAAGAAGGTACCCAAAAGAGAACAGATACCTGGCAGGCAGGCTCAAGTGGCTCTCTGAACACAAATAAACACTGGCGTTCTGACCCAAAGTGGAGAACGCAGCACTAAACAGACAGGCTCTGCTCCTGATCCCAAAGACACTTACTTAAAGCTTAAAGTCTAAGTCTGGGGTAAACAGAGCAAAAATATCTTTCTTGCATTGCGTGCATGTATGTTCATATGTACACACGTCCCCAGGGATTTTTTTCCCCCTTTAGCCTACATGGGCAGATAAACATTAAAAGTCTCTATCTTATCATTTCTTTAGGCTCAGTATTTAGTTTAGTCTTCAAAAGACTAAGCATTACTGACTTCTTTCTAAGCTGTATATACAGTCTAGCAAAGGCCATGATGAGGGATCTAAAATAAAGAGACGACAGCTACATAATTTCTGTGGCACTGCTGGAAAATTTAGGTCTTTCAAAAGCTTATCCTACTCCCCTCTCCAAAGAAGAGAAAAGTAACAAGAAACCTTTGTAATTACATTAAGGCATAAGGGTATGGATGTGAAAAAAAGTTAAGGAGTTGAGGCTAGCCAATTTTTTTCCTCAGCTAAACCAAAGGAACTGCCGAAGGGATTTCTGATTCTTGGCCCTGAATCTGTTTAATAAACAAAGGTTAGGAAACAAAGTGGTTTGCTAAATGACTAACATCATTTCTGCCATCTTAAAGCAGATGAGTCAAAAAACATGAAACAAAGAGGAACAATATACTGCTTCCCAAAAGCTTGCCCCTGGGTATGCTGGGACACCAGAGACCCTTGGAGCAGCTTCTTTCGTACACAGATACACCTCAATACCTGTCAACAAGCAATACTTAGAAAGAGAACTGAACCGCAAACCTTAGCTTCCCAGCTCAGACTATGAAGTGGATAGGGAGCTTGCCAGGCATTCAGAGGCCACCTATTTTCACAAGCAGACTAAAAAATGCCACCCTTGGGCCAATTCCCAGATACACACCTAGAACATTCGACATTACCTGATTCTGCCTGATCGTAGCCAAAGAAACTCAGCAGCTTGAGGAGCAGTTTCTCCTCAATTTGTACCGTGAATCTCTGAGCCGTGACCATCAGATGCTAGAGATAAAGAAATTCTGATTTACAGTGCGAATGCCAGAGGAACTCTCATCCGCGCCCTAAGAAGGCCCCTGTGATATGGCGTGGTCTCTTTACTTATGTGATTTCATAATCATACTGCCAAATTTTTTCTGGCTCATCTCTCTCTACATTGTTATAATGAATCAAAAATTCCAGAAGATGTTTAGTAGACGATTCACCATCCTATTGCTTGGTTCCCAGGGCATCTGTGTCTGGTTAGTCAGGATTATACTTTCAGATGCACTGTGGTATATGGTACTGAGCTCACATGGACAGCAGCTAGTTTAAGGAGCAGAACTGGGCTTGTGAATTGGAGGGCCACAGGCAGGCTTGACCCCACTGGCGCTGGTGACAAAGGACCAGAAATATGAGAAGCAACGTCTTAGCTCCCACTTTTCCAGAATTTGGTGGTGTAACGCTAGCCTGTACATGAAGACTTCTCCAGGAAAGAAAGTTTATCACTTCTGAATGATCTGCTTTTAGTAAATAGTGTGGCAGCTTACAGAGGAGGATGCCTGTCCCAAGGTCAGGCCCCTCCTCCTATCCCTTTTCCAGTAGTCTTGGATTATTATTTTTTAAATTTATTTTATTGAAGTATAGTTGATTTACAATGTTGTGTGCTAATTTTTGGATTATTATTTTAATAACATATCGAGATCATGCCTGGTCACAACCAATCTAGAAGATGCTATACTTCCCTGCAGAGACTTCACGCTGACGAATACAGACTCTGGCCCCTATGGATTCAGTACTATTGCCCGCTGAATCATCGACAACACAACTGAGAATCTGAAGTTTTAAGAGGAGTTTCCATCAATTCCGCTACACAATGTATCGAGTTGCTTAGTGCCTTACCCCCACTGGACTATTTCCATCCACAGCCTGAACTGCTGCTCTGAGCCTTGGCTGCGAGAGGACAAATCAAGCCCACCAGCCTACCTTGTAGATGTTGGTCAGCGCACTCTTACTGGGGAACTTCACCGTGTTCACTTGCACAGCAGGGCCTGTCTCAATGACCTCATTCTCATTGCTCAGTGGAGTCACAAAGAGCATGAAGGGCTGCGTGGTGCCAAGGAGCTGATTGTCCACCTAGGACATGAAAAAGCAGCAACAAAGACAGACAAATTGCTCAGTTTTCATTTTTACTTTTAACTAGGTCTCACAATATGCAGGTCATTCAGAAAGTACTTTTGGAAAAATATATTCTCACTAAAACCAGCAACAATAATAGCAACAGTTAGGAGCTGTACTTTATTTGGTGAGTGCTGTGTGCCACGCACCTAGCTGGTCCCCTCACAAGCATTGTCTCATCAAGTCCCACAACGGCCAGCCTGTCCAAGTTATCAAACTCAGGGCTCTGCTGCATCCTCACCACAACCTCCTGGGGATCATCACTGTCCTCATGTCACAGACAAAGAAGCTGAGAAGAGAGTCCCCTGCCTAAGGTTGTACACCTAGTCAATCACAGAACGAGAACTTGACTCCACTTCTCTCTGTCCCCAAAGCGAACGTTCTCAACCACTAGGCTATCAATGCTTCTCTTGCTCCAAACTCCCTGAAGAACTCAAACGAGAGAATCAGTAGCAGATGGCTACCAAATGGGCACAGTTGCCCATCCTAAAGTCAACTCCCTTCTAGGAATGGAGCGACGAAAGCAGTGACACCAGGGACTGCTCTATTCATCCCCCACATCAGCACCATCACCGAGAACACACTCTCCACACTCAGGTAAGTTTATGGACATCCAGAGGCTCATGGCAGGAAGCAAGCATCTTTACTTTGTTTTACCCTAAAGGCCCACACTAGGAAGAGGAAAGAGGAGAGAACATGTGTCGGGTACCCCTAAGCATACTTCCTACACATCACCTAACACATCCCTCACTACAACCCTAAAGGTTAATTGTTATTCCTCCCCGTTTTACAAACAAGAAAACAGAAGCTTAGAGAAGTTAAACTACTTGCCCACACTATTACTACTATTATATTCACAAGGTATAATAGTAAGTAGGAGAGTTGGGATTCAAATGCAGGTATTTCGAGCATCAAGCCCTTGACCTTTCCATTGTATCACATGGGTTCCCACAGAACCATTTTGTACAGTCGCTGCAGATGGTCCTTCTGTTGGCTTTCAAGGTGCAGAGAGAAGGGCAAGGGACCTAGAGCACTTCTTCTTACTTCCATTCTTGCCTCCTACCATGTGCTCTCTATACAGCAGCCAAAATGATCTTTCGAAAACACAAATCATGTCCCTCCTTCCTGGACACGCTGCAGTGGCTTCCCTTATCTCCTAGGACAGGACAGCACTCCTCAGCACAGCCTCCAAGGGCCCACCTGATCCAGTCTCACTACATACCACTCTCCTCCAGGCTCACCACCATGCCTGCACACAAGCCTCCCCATTGTTTCTCAAAGATGGGCAAGTCTCTCCTCCCTCAGAATTTTCCGGAACATTTTCCCCATAGTATACCTTTTCTCTGGTTTTCTCATTCTATTCTTCCAAGTTCGGCTCAGCTCCCACTTCCTCAGGAAGACCCTCCTAGGCCACCTTACCTAAAGCAGCAGCATCCCTCTTTATTCTCTCACAGCAGTTACCCCAAGTTGGAATTATTTATTTGCTTGCTCGCTCACTTATTGGCTGACTTCTCCCCTAGTCTGTTAGTTCAGAGAGCAGAAACTTCATCTTTTGAGTCATGGTGGTATCTCCAGAGCCCAGTGCCATGCCCAGCACACAGATGATAACTCAGTTAGAATTCACCCAGTGAGTGAATCACCTGTCACACCCAATAGAAATGACAATAAAGTCTCACCTTATTCTGACCTCTTCTTTGTTCTTTCCCCAAACACATTTGACACAAGTGTACTAACTGTGAATTTCTGATTCTTGTTTTAGTCTCCCAATTAGATTTAGACACGCCCTAAGGGTGGGACTGTATCTTCTGTTCTTAAAAATTCTTCCTCATAGCACTGTAATCATAGTAAACTCTCAAATCTATTTATTTTCTACAATTTACAGCACACATGAAATCAAGAGGTACTACAGGAAAAAAAAATCTTTTTAATTACAGTAAAAAGTCAATGAAATTAATGAACAGCAAATGATTCCTTGGATCTTCTCCGTAAGATCAAAAAAGAAAGACAAAGAAATAGAGGTGGCAAGATATTAACTTTTTATCCTCAAACAAATGGGATGTCATTAGCCTGAACTCTTTGCTATTTGTGATATATGATGAAAGAAAAAATTCTTCTGAAAAGGGGTTTTGGCATGATAATCCTTTAACATTTTTTTGTAGTGTGGATCTGCTGGAAATGAGTCCTTTTAGCTTTTGAATGTCTAAAAACACCTTTAATTCACCCTTGTTTTTGAAAGATATATTTGCTGGGCACAGACTTCTAGGTTGGCAGGTTTTTTTTCCTTTCAACACTTTAAAGATGTTGCTTACCATATTCTCACTTGCATTGTTCCCAATAAGAAACTGGCTGTCATTCTCACCTTTGTTCCTTGTGAGGAACGTGGCTTTTTTAATCTGGATGCTTTATCACTGGTTTTGAATAATTGATTATGATGTACCTTGGTACAGTTTCCTTCATGTCGTATGTGTGGCAGGGCAGGGGAAAGGCACAGGGGACGGTGTGAATGTGGATTTGTGTTTGAGCTGCTTCTGTGAGTTTATAGTTTTCATTAAGTTTGGAAAATCTATAGTCAAACATCTTTTTTTAAAAAAAATAAAATTGAATTTAATTCATGATTTTAAATTTTTTTTAATGTTTATTTATTTATTTATTTGGCTGCATCGGGTCTTAATTGCAGCACATGGGATCTTCATTGCAGCATGCGGGATCCTTCACTGCGGCGCACGGGCTTCTCTCTAGTTGTGGCACGCGAGCTATAGAGCACGCCGGCTCAATAGTTGGGGTGCACGGGCTTAGCTGCCCCTCGGAATGTGGGATCTTAGTTCCCCAACCAGGGATCAAACCCACGCCCCCTTTGTTGGAAGGCGGATTCTTAACCACTGGACCACCAGGGAAGTCCCTAATTCATGACTTTTAAAAGTTATTCATGTTTTAAAAAAAGAAAAAAGGCAGACATTTACCTAACAACAAGAACAAAACCCTCTAACAAACATAATAATTACAAAATTCCTTCCAATTTTTTTTTTTTTTCCTGTCTCCTCCTCTCTCTCTCCTCTGGGGACTCCAATTATCCATATATTAGATTGCCTGAAGTTTTCTCATAGGTCACTGATGCTGGTCTCTTTGTGGGGTTTTTTTCCCCTTGGATTATTTTTCTTTGGGTATTTCAATTTGGACAGTTTCTCTTGTTATGTCTTTAAGTTCACTAATCATTTTTTCTGCACTGTGTCATCTGCTACAGATCAAATCCAGTGTTTTTTCCATTCCATTTTAATCTCTAGAAGTTTGATTTGAGATTTTTATATCTTCCATGTCTCTGCTAAACTTTTTGAACATGTAGAATAGAATACAGTTACAATGAGTTTTAATGTCCTTCTCTGAAAATCCAAACAGCTCTGGGTTGCTTCTGAATGATTATGCTCCTCATTATATACTGTGTCTTCCTACCCCTTTGCACACCTGGTAATTTCTGATAGGATGCCACATACTGTGATTTTTGCTTTGCTGGGTGCTGGATGTTTCTGTATTCCATTAAATCTTGAGCTTTGTTGTTCAGGGACATGGTTAATTTACTTGGAAACAGATTTGATTCTTTCAGAGTTTCCTTCTGTGTGACTGATTTGTTAGCTAGGTCTGGAGCAGTGCTCAGCCTAGGGCACATAGCTCACCACGGAGGCCCAAGACTTTCTGGAAGGCTCCTCCCAATGTCCCATAATTATCAGTTTTCCCAGTGTGGCTGGTGGTGAGCAGCCGGTGCTGTGACCGGTGCTATGACCCTTTCGGACGGTAGGTTCCTCTCATCTGTCCTTTGCTGACCATCTGCGGGGCCCTCTGCAGATCTCCTGAGAGTTCTTTCTGTGCAGCATGCTCCTCCCAGGTCTGCTGTCCTATGAACTCTGGCTGCCTTGGTCCTAGGACTCTTAACCCTGCTCAGCTCATCCACTCTGCTGGGTTCTGTCTCAGTCTCTCCGCCTGGTGACATGGCCTGGAAACTTTTTCACGGCAGCAAGCTGGGGTGATTGCAGGGCTCACCTCTTCTGTTTCCCACCTCTCAGGGATCACTGTCCTTTGTTGCCTGATGTCCAGTGTCTTGAATCTGTTGTCTCCTTACTTGATCTGGATTTTGGGGGTGTTTCAGGTAGGAAAGTAAATCAGATCTGTTACTCCACCTTGATCAGAAGCACAAGTCCACTTCCCTTGTTTTTCTCCCTATGGTGAACTTCAGTTCCTCTAAATTATGGTTAGATGATTTCCGCTGTTTTCTCTATTGGCAAGATGAGGGACCATGGGTCACCTTCCTCCATGCCACCTTGACCAAGTTATCTAAGTTACTGATGGACTAGCTGCTATATTCAGAATTCTGCTCTACAGAAAAATTAGTAAGACAAATATAGGTAAAAGGATTCTTTTCATAGAACGATTTTCTGAAGACCATAAGAAATTTGTGCCAAAGTACTAAAGTTTTTAGAACATCAAACACTGATCTGGTCGGCTGTTCAGCAGGAAGAAAAGGAGATCAACAAGTCCTAAGCGCCCCCCTCTCACCTGTACATCCCGTATGCTGAGTTCTAGCATATGACTGGTGGCCAGCTGTGTGTAGTGCACATTGATTCCCGTAAGACTTGCAAAGACCAGTTCTTCTGGGACTTTATTAATTAAAGACAACCCAATTCCACCTTCTAACTTCACAAGCACCTGAAAGGAAACCAAAATATGGCACACTGACAGTTTAAAACAGAGCTCAAGGTAGCCAGGAGAGGACAAGGAAATAAATGGCTTTAAATCCCTCTACTTTGCCTCTAAGCAGATGAAAACCATGTAGGAGCTGTATTACTCACCTTGACGGCTCAAATTCCATCATCTCACTACAAGCCTTCCTCTCCAGGCACACTCCCCACCCCAACCAGAACTCCACAGTGATATGATAACACCTCTACCGGAGCACTGATGACATTCTGCATCTCATTACAGGAAAATAATCATTTGAGAATCTTTGTCCCTATTTGAGAGACAAGCTCTTATTAAGTTATTCACCAAACTTCTATAACATCCAATACAGTGCTTTACATATAGGTGTTTTTTTAAAATAACCTATATGAATAAACATGGAATAAGTGTGCTTTTTCACACTTATCTCATGCTCCTTTCCACACTTTTCACTTTCTTTCCAATGCCCAAACAGGGCCAGGGAAATGAAGATGTCAGAGTCAACTGGGGCCAAAAAGATAAAACCTAGTTTGCTTATTCTCAACCTTCACTCCTATTTAAATTCAAATAATTTAGCTTTCTTTATTTTCATCTTACTGTAACAACATTCGTTACATTCTGATTTGACCTGAGCTGTCATTTAAGTAACATATTCACACATTCATGATGTGATAACATTAAATATTATGAAGTAACACTGATACTTAGAAGTCACAGAGGTCAGAAAGAAAAGAGAAGGTCTCAACTAAGAAAACCAAAGAGAAAAATTCTAAACAAATTTGTAATGAAGAAATGACCCTGCAATAGCTAATACGTACTTCCAATTCCTGCTCTGTGTCTGGATTCTTTAATTTCTGCAGCTCTTGATCCATAACAGGAAGTTCATCCACTTCGTATGATGAACGGTCACTTTTCCGTTGGCAGAAATCTGTTATCTGCGGTCAAATAAAACACTGTACTTAACTAAGAGGGCTCAAACTTCCACTGCGAAACCCACTCCATACCAATTGTGTAAGTCAAAGTCACTATATGCTCAATAATCCTATGGAAGTTAATGGTTTCCAAAGCACTGCTAAGGTAAGATTTATATAATAATGAAGCAAATTTGGTCTTGAGTCTCTATGACTAACACCAAGCTGTAGACCTTGAGAGCTTCATACAGTGGGAGTTAGGCATCTGTAGGTGATCTAGCATTATAGCTCAAGTCAAAACATGCAAACCTCAGGATCAAGGCATTCATTTTTTGCCTTAAGAGAAGGGTGCTTTTTAAAGAGATATTGTGGATTACGGTGTACTATCTCAGAGAATTTGCTGTTACACATCAACATCTTTTCTTTTTCCTTAACTCTAATTCCCCATGCCTGATAAATCCATTATCTCCAGCACAGAACTCTCCCTGAGCTACAGACCCATACTTACACTGACTTCCGGACACCTTCCTGTAGATACCATACACTTAATGAGTCCAAAACTTAACTCCTCATTTCCCCCCAGAAGTCTGCTCTGTGTACATCTCTTAGTGATGGAGATTATCATCCTCCTTGTTGCCCAAATCAAAATCCTGAAGGCCATTCTTGACTCCTTCCTCTCTCCCATCCGCACATTCGAGCAATCACTAAGTCTGACTGACTCTACCCCCTAACAAGCCTTCATTTCTATTCATTTCTCTCCAACGTCCTCCTCATGTCCACCTCCCTGCCATGTATTCTAGTTCGGGTCACCATAATCTCTCAGCCAGATCCCTCCAAACTGGCCTTTCTCTGTCTCCAGTTTCACTCCAATTCTCCACACTGCAGCCAGAGTGAGCAAGTTAAAATAAATTTCTGATCGTGTCACTCCCTGACTCTTTGGTGCCATAGAAAAAACACAAAATCCTTAGCATGTATCAGGCTTTTCATGTTCTGGCCCCTGCTTCGGTCTCCTGCCTATTTCTTAGCATATTCTATGTGCCACTTGGATCACTCTCCTTTATCTCCCCCCAGGCCTTCAATGGAGATACATAACTTCCCATATACATATAATTTACTTATTTTGTTTATTGCTCATGGTTTATCTACCCCACTAGAATGTAAGCTCCAAGATGGCAGGGAACTTTGTTTGTTCACTAGTCTAGGTTCAGTACCTAGAACTGTGCCTGGCTCTAACAGGGCTCAGTAAATAACTCATGAACGAATACTCTCATTCTTAAGGCACAGCCCCTCCACCTTTCCTTCTTGATCTGGCTAACTTCCTTCAGTTAACATTTAGATCTCAGCTTAAGTGCTACTTCTCTTAGAAAGTCCCTGCCAGTCTCCAAATCTGGGCATACAAATCCTTTCTAGATACTCCCCATAGCACCCTCCACTCCTACTTTCATAACACAACATGTTAATTATCTGATTAGAGACCTCATATAGCTCCCTGTTGTCAATGTTATTAATATATCAATTATTTAAATATATAATAAACATATATAACGACTGATAATAATATGTACTGTTCTTGGCATTATCTTCTTTTAATTCTTACACTTTTTTTTTTACTCATTCTTTTTTATTATTATTGAAGTATAGTTGATTTACAATGTTCTGTTTCAAGTGTGCAGCAAAGTGATCCAGTGATATATACATATTTATCTTTTTTTTCAGATTCTTTTCCCTTATAAGTTATTATGAAATAATTCTTACACTTTTTAAAAATCATCTTGTATTTTACTTATACTCTGATTCTTATAACAACTTTGTGAGGCAGGTCTTATCCCCACTTTATAAGGACACACCATCCTCACACCCAGCACAGATACTTCAATAAACATCTGCTGAATGACTGACCATGTGGGGGCGGGGGGAGCACAATGAGACTCAGGTCAGTTCTTACGATAAATCATCACCTGGAGCGCTCTAGTTGGTCCATCTGGGATGACCCTGATGGACAACATTCCAGAACCAGGCCTCATTTTTTGGTTAATAAATTGTTGTTCAGGTGGAACTGGCCCCAAAAGCTCCATGGATGTGTCCGGACCAAGAACAACTTCAGCTCCGTCAAACAAACCAGAAAGCCCTCCTTTGGCCTACAGGACAGAGTAAAGATGTGTAAGAAAAGGCAAAGGCACTGACTTTGACAATTTAATATGTCATTTCAAACAAGTTACCAGATTTAAACTCTCTTTTGAAGGGTCATGGTCAACATATAGCAAAGCATTTACTGTTTTTTCAGCTTTACAGATGATAAAGAACAGGAGGATTACTTGGGCAAGATGGAAAGTTATGCTACATGAATTTAGGGAATTCAAGGTAAGATAATTCCATGAATACAGTATATTAGTTTAGTAGTAACTTCTAGTCATTAAGATAAGCTTAAAAAAAAAAAAAGTACCAAAAACCCTATTTCTCTGAGCATTCTCACTAGGGTTTGCTTCACAAGCTGAAACATTCTGAAAATTTAAAAAGTATCACTATCACTGAGCTTTCCAATAAAAAGCAAATTCTGGAGTTGAAAATCTCCCCAAACAGGCATATGGCTGGACAATCAAATATTCAAAATATGGTGCCTCTTCTAAAATGAAACAGGGAAATGTGAATGTCATCTGATAGCCAGTTATTCAGGCCTTTGGAGAAAAGTACCTTCTTGCTATATGCCCCAAGTAAAACGGACGTCTGCAGGATGATGCCTTTGGGAGAGTGAATACAGGGCTAGAGAAGATAATAGCTAAAGTGTCTAGATCCCCCTCTGTTAGTTTTTAAATAGTGAGTAATGAAAAGGAAATTTTGAGCTGGGTTTATAGGACAGACTTTAACATAGAGAAAGCTTTTATAACTATTTTAAGTTTAGAAAGAAAGTGCATACACAACCTTATAAGGGTAGTGTCAGAAAATGTTTTAATGCCTTCAATTATTTTATTCAGAATGATAAGATTGTAACAAGTTTATTTCCCTAACCAAAACACATTCTGGTCTGCTGAATACTGCTATTACAGGGTCACTCAGAGAAATGATGAAATAGATTCAAGAAACAACAAACACCAGAAAGGGATTTTTTTTTTGGTTGGGTGGGGGGGGGGGGCAGTGGGTTGGGCAGGATGCTCTAAGAGAATTGGAATTACATGGGCTTTAGAAACAAACCAGAAGTCAGGGTCAGACACGGAACCCAACAATTATAACAAGCCCTCTTTTGCCTCTAGAAGTCTGAATTGCATTGCTAATTGAAAATCACAAATCCATTCCAGATGTGTGCTTCATATAAGTAAGCAGCTTGTCTTTGATGAAAAAAGCTCAGGGCACTAGAGATAAAGAAAATAAATCTCACCAAACAGCAGTCAGAGGCTCCTTGCAGTTCTGCTCGCTCCCCCGGAGAACAAGCTCCCATTATGGAAGGACAGCCTGGTTTCCACCAGGGTCAAACACACTAAGAGCTCTCTAGATTCTGGGCCTGATGTTCTAGTGTTTACCTTTTGGGTAAAGTCCCAGGCTGAGGCAGAACTGCACACGCAGTCACACGTGCTGTTCTGCTCTATGCCCAAACCTCTGAGACACCTTCCTACTCACTCATCTCAGATCCATGGTCTCATTCCTGGCCTGAAGCCAGAAGGAGAGAAAATCCAAATTCCTGGTAACTTTCCAAACACACATTTGCTTATAAAGTACCTGGGAGTTTTTCATGGGGTGGACTGGCTGACTTGAAGGCAGGGGAAACTGAACAGCAACCTTCATTTCGACATTTGCTACAACAATGAAAGGTCTATTTGGGGACCACTGAGAATGCAGAAGTAAACAGAATCTGGGGCATGCAGAGCCCATGAAGATTACTCACCATCTCATAGAACACTTTATAAAAGATGGTTTTAACCTCACAGGTCTAAAACTAATCCATCTAACTTAGTGGTGGGCTTTTAGCTGACATTTTTCTTTCTTTCTTCCTTTTTAAAATTGCATAGGTAATTTATCTCATCAAAGAAAAAAAATCCAGATAAGCCAAGGGAAAAAAATAAGAACCATCACTCAGAAGCAACCATTCCTAACACATTTCTTACATATCACCTTCAATAACATTTCCCATGTAAATATGCAGAGATGCACAAGGTTTCATGGTTTTCCTGACTAAAATGAAATAATACATATTTGCATTGCATTATTTTTTTCCCATTCAACAACATCTCATGTATATCCTAATTAAGACTTTGTTTCAAAAAAAAAAAAGGCTCAACCATTGCTTGCTGCAACCGGGGATGTCAAAAACTACTAACCTGGACAACCAACCCATGTAACCCACAGGTCAGTTTCCCTTCTCGGAAACTCCACGTCTGGGTTGTGCTTCGCCTACGATCAGGCTTTCTTAGCATCAGCGGCTCGTATCTAGAAGAAAGGAAAATGCAACAAGTCCTGTGAGTCAAATATTTCAGGCCTGTAGAGAGTATCAGGATCGAGGTTTTACTCTTCTTCCTTCCAATATCCTCTGCCCTTAAAATCTAACAGGCAGTTAGCTTGAATCCTATGGCAGCTAGGTATCTCTCAATGAGGAAGGAGGAATAAAACAAAATGGAAAGCAATGAGGACACAAATATGAATACTTTAAGGATTCACAATTTAATACATATAACAGGGGTTCTTGCTTTCTCACAATGACAAGCTGTCATGTAGTACAAGAAAGGTTTTTTAAAATATTTTCAAAAATCCTTTTCTGTTTTATTTCCAAATACTTTTATTTTGTAATGGGTTTTAACTTGTAAGTCATCTAAAGTCATTTTGGAAGTAAACAAGTTATTAACTGAAAACACACTGATTTCATGGAGAAATTGAGGCAAGGCTAATAAAATAACTTATTCAAAGTTAAAGAGCTGATTTGAATCCAAGCAGTCAGTCATAAAAACACATTTTTTTTTCTGGCTTTAAAAACATGTATTCTTGTTGTAAAGATAATGGAACATTTTTTTAAACAGACTAAAAAAAAAAATCACTTATAAATCCGACTCTCCATCCCCAGCCCCCAGTACAATAATAGCCCTGGTCTTTTGTCTTCCACTCCAGATCCTGGTGTCTAGGTCCTGCTCTTTCCCAGCTGTGGGTTATGTTCCACTGCTACACAAGCAGTTTTCTAAGTCTGTAGATGGTGGAAGACTCAAGGAGGTTTTTTCTCTACAGCTTTATCAGCACTGATGAAATACTGGCAGGGAGAAGAGATGGGAGCTTCAACTCTTTCTATTTTGTAGCTCCAAAGAAAGAAAGTTTAGGGAAAGAGGGGTAATTCACATTTGGAAGATTAGAGGATAAAAGAAAGTCTATTTTCTTAGATGAACAAGGGTTGATAGTCATAAATGGTTTCTGCAGGTTCTCATGTTTGTGAAGAGCCTTGTGTATCCACTCACTCCTCCATGCCATCTCCTTATGCACAGTCTTTAAAAAGAGATGAAACTTGCCCACAGTGATCTAAAAGTTAAGGTCCCAAATGAATTCTCACAGTGATGGTTCTGACAAGCACCAAATAAAAGTAAGTAAGATAGTAGAGGCAGCAGACAAATAGCAATAGAAAATGAGCTAGGCAGTGATCCAATAATTTCTTGCTGTTGATTTTAGTCCTTTGCTCATAAAGAAAATTAACATTTTTTTTTTTTACATCTTTACTGGAGTATAATTTCTTTACAATGGTGTGTTAGTTTCTGCTTTATAACAAAGTGAATCAGTTATACATATACATACGTTCCCATATCTCTTCCCTCTTGCGTCTCCCTCCCTCCCACCCTCCCTATCCCACCCCTCTAGGTGGTCACAAAGCACCGAGCTGATCTCCCTGTGCTATGCGGCTGCTTCCCACTAGCTATCTACCTTACGTTTGGTAGTGTATATATGTCCATGCCTCTCTCTCGCTTTGTCATAAAAACAATTTGATTATTCTCTTAATAATTTGTTTCTGCTTTCAAGGGATTTAACAAAATTCTTAGATTTAAAAAAACAAACTGTTCACTTCTCGGGAGCAGGGGTAGGTAGACGTTTGGATGAAAAGACATTCATGTTTCATAACATATCCTTATAGTTTGATTTTTTTTTTTTTTTAACATCTCCATGGGTATTTCCATAATGACTTTAAAACATAAAACAGAAACCCAATACTCATGTTTGGAAATACAACAGGTTTCTGTCATTGAAGAAAAATACAAATTCTTACTTCATTTATAGACTCTCTGCTTTTTGGTGTAGATGTCTTCTGAGTCTGAATTTGAAAGCAGTGAACTTGAATCAAAAGTTGCCATGAAAGTTACCTGTTGTCAGTGACTGCAGCAAGACCAGCAATATCTAAGATGGCAGAGCCCTCGGTGGAGCGGGCGGCCAAGGGCTTGCTGGGGTTGTGAGGCACGGAAGAGCCCTCGTGGGCCAGCATGCCTGTGCCAGTCATCCTCCACAGCTGAGAACGCTTCCCTGGTTCCTGTTGGGCAGAGACAGCAAGAGCCATCATGCGCAGCCACGGCTTCATACAAGGGCTTCAAGAGCTTCACACGGGGCTGAACGAGTTCTCAAGTAGGGACTGTACTAAAAGACACTTTCCGATTATGTCAGTGCTTAATTTAAACTTGCACTGCTGTCAATCTCTAGCTGCACTTCGGATAAAATATGCTAAACTCTTGAACCAAACAACCAAAAATGACAATATAAATTTTTTGAATTTATTTTTTTCATACACTTAATACTTTCTGAGCAAACCAGTTAGTCGAGGTTCAATCTAATCTCCTCCACTAGCTACACTGCTGTGTTAACTGCTATTCCAGATGGCAGCCCTCCAGTGCCCTTACCTAAAAGAGTGATCCAATTATATAAAGTATATATGATATTCTCAGTATTTGGTCTTTGGTTATCCTCATAACTGGCAGACAACCAGAATTTACCAGAGCTCTCCCCCATCCCACGTTCATAAGCTAAGCATACTATATTGATGGTTTCCAATTTCCAATTTACTGGGTTTACTATTAAGTGGATTGTATTCAAAAGTTATACTAGATTTATTGCTATTAATTCTAAATATATTTTCTCTTAGGAGTATTTTATAAGCAGTACTTGAACTTCCAGGTCTATCCATGAAAGTCTGTATAATCCATTATATGTAAGAAGTAATAATAATAGTAGTAATAACACCTCCTGAATATTTACTATGTGTCAGCCACTGATCAGTGTGAGTTACACATAGTAATTCATTTAATCCTCAAAACAAACCAATGAGGTATATACTATTACTGTTCTTACTTACAAATGAAGAAGTTAAGTCCCAGTGAGATAAAGAAACTTCACCACGGTCACATTAACTAGTAGGTGGTAGAGTGAAGGTCTGAATCCCCAAAGTGTGAGTCCAGGGACGACGTGCTTATCCACTTTGCCATACTACCTTTCTAACACAATCCCTATAATTCCATTTCAGGAACACCTAACCATTGAGAATACTCTTTCTATGGGAACGTATACTCCAACTAGACCCGTCAGGATCACATTCTAGGTACCACAAACGCATCCACATGCTGCCCCGCGTTGGAAAGACAGCTTTTGCAACAAAGCTGTCAAAGCTGCATTAAAAGCTAACAAAGTAATACGAATGCTGGAGTCGAATGCCAGGATCTGAAATCCAGCTGCCTCATTTACTAGCTAAGTGACCTTGGATAAGCTACTAAATTTCTCAGAGCTCCTGTTTCCTGATCCTGTCAAAGGGGGAAATTAAGCTACCTCTGAGGGTTCTTGTGATAAGTGTCATAAATACAAGGCACTTTCAGCACATACTTGGCACAGGGTTAATGCCTCGATAAATGGTTGCTATGTTATCATGATCACATCCCTTTACACAGCACATTATGTACAGCATCCTAGTTGATCCCTCTCACTAACCTGGGAGATCAATGGGAAAATGAGGCTCCGGTAGGAATGTGAAACACCAGATATCATCATCTTTAAGTGGCAAAGCCAGAACTCAAATCTAGAAGATATGATGCTCTTTCTTTTTTTTTTTTTTAATTTTTATTTTATGTTGGAGTATAGCTGATTAACAATGTTGTATTAGTTTCAGGTGTACAGAGAATTGGGCAGACTTCCCTGTGCTATACAGCAGGTCCTTGTTGGTTATCTATTTTATTTATTTATTTATTATCTATTTTAAATATAGCAGTGTGATGATGCTCTTTCTACTGTGTGCTAATGCCTCTCGTACCTGTGAAAAGAGATGAAACTGAGCTGCACTTCTCCACCCGCAATCCCCACATGCTTACTTCTCTGTTCACAGTAAGAGAATACATCTATCCCTAGCACCAAAACCACACAGAAAAGCACCTCAATTTTCCTGGAGGTGTTCCAGATCGGGAATCAGAGCACAGATGCCCAGGTGAAATCAAGTTTTCATACATGGATTCCTCTATTGCCTGCCCGTATGTGCAGGCTCACTACCCAAACCTCCATTTAAAAACCCAAGATCTACCATTCTCCTTCCGGTTCCCTTCCCCTGCCCCCTTTCCTCACAATTTAGTCCTAAAACCTTGAGGTGACACTGAGGGAGGGAGAAGGCCATGGGGGCTGTGTGAGGGTAGGTGGGTATATTGTGGTGGCCCGGCCCAGAGTGGGATGTTGAAACCCAAGGTGGGTGCTGACCCATATCGAGGGGCTGGGGAGGCGAGCCTAGTGTGGGTTGTCAGAGACAGAGACAGGTGAGGAGGGAATTCCTGCAGGGGGTGGGGTTGGACGGGGAGCTGCCCAGCATGTGGAGATCAGGGCCCACGCCAGGTAACACGGTGTGTCCACACTCGGGGCGGGGGGCACAACTGTGATGAGAAAACATGGGTTACATTCACGGGAACTGATCAAATTAATAAATACATTCTTAGTGCTGGACAAAGGAGTTACAAATATGAAAAGGGAAAAAATTACAATGAGCTTTGTGATGTTGGATTGGAATTAGAACTATTAGTGTGAACTGCTGGTTCTTAATACACAGAGATAGAGAAATCCGTTGAATATATAAATACACATATAAGATATATGTATGCATATGCACATATGCATATACACAGATACAATATGTGCCATGTGTGTGCATATATACGTCATGTATACATAAAATCGCTAGGTCTGTCCCTTGAGAGAGTCTGGGAACAGCGACACCACAACAGCAACAAGGGTACCTAGTGTACATATCTTAAGTTTCTAAATTCCATTCTCTGATAAAAGGAATCAGGGCTCCTCAAAGAAGTGGCAAATTCCGGGAATGCTGCAGGGAAAGTACAAAACGAGCCCAAAATAACTTGCTGTGTCAGAAAGTATGGAAGTGCTCAAGGCATGAGGGGCATATGTCAAAAGGACACAGGAGGTTAAAGGCACTCCTACCGGCCAAGCATGAGAACTGAGGATAAAAATAAACCCTGACAGTAACAGATAACACACTGAATAAAACAGGGAGCCATGGGGACATACATAAAGCTACAGACTGAACTGTGCTCCTGCAAAATCCTTGTGCTGGAGAACTAACCCGCAGTTGGGATGAAAATGGGGCCTTTGGGTAATAATTAGGCTTAGATGAGGTCATGAGGGTGGGGGTCTCCTGATGGGATCAGTGTCCTTAAGATACCAAAGGGCTTGCTTTCTCCTCTCCCCTCACCCCTGACCCCACTCTTCCTCTGCCATCTGAGGACATGGTAAGAAGGCTGCAGTCCACAAACTAGAAGAAGGGCCCCCTCCGGGAACCGACTTGCCCGGCACCCTGATCTTGGACCTCCTAGCTTCCAGAACTGCGAGAAATAAATTCTCATTGTTTAGTCTATATTATTTTGTTCTGGAAGTCCAAGCTAATACACATGCATGCATGCATACATACATACATAGAAAACTTGATGAGGAACAGGATATTTACAGAGTCTCAAAGCACCTCTCCACAAAATATTTACTAAATACAAAGGAAAAGAAAAACTTCCTTCACAGTGGAGAAGGCTGGCAGACACCACCTTAAGCAAGTGCTAACGTTAACGTCACCAGCAACAGGACAAATCCACTTTATAGAATTTCTACCAACTTTTCTGTAAATTTGAGATTCTTTCAAAACAGAGAGTAAAAAAAAAAAAATCCCAAAAAACAAACAAACAAAAACCTAAGAGGTCAACCTTCTACTCTTGGTTTCTAATTCAAGCACATAGGTCCATTTCCTAGTGCCAATTCAAAGAACATTGCCCAGTTTTAGATGTCAACGTAACTCACTCATCACCTTCCCTCCCATTTACCGGTTTTCATCCTCATCAAGTGAAATGACAACTGTGAAAATGTGTAAATTATAAAATTTTATGTAAAGTATTTTTTGCTACTTAATTTAAAAAAGTCTGTTTCTGTCCACTTAGCAGACACCAGCCCTTGGAAATCCCATGTATGTATATTTATTATTAGTGTTTTGCTGATCACACCTGGTGATCATACTCCACTGATAAATCATCTTTCTCTTGAGTTGGTTTCCATTCACTCTAACATCCTCATTAACTTGAACATTTCTTTGAAGGTCATCTACATCATTTCCAAGGGCTCTTCTATTTTTTTCCCAATTCCTTGATTTCTGTTAGACTCTTTTATTTTTAGATTATTGTCTTTTAAAATTTCCTTTTTCAAAATGTTCAATAAAGTCTAGAAAATTGTCTACTTTCAATTACTACATCTCACGGTCTCTTTACTCATCACCATTCCCAAATCTTATTTCTAAAATGTATCTAACACATAAACACAGTCTTATATAAAAGAATGTGATAACATTTTAAGCAAATTTGAATTATGTGACTTTCAACTGGTATGATATAAAAACACATGTAGAAGTACTGGTTGATTGATAGATGGATGAAGAACCCTGAAAATATTAGGATAACTGAAAGAAGCCCTTCATTAAAGACCACTCATATATTGACCGAAGTCCAGAACAGGGGCGTCTACAGTGACAGAGAGTAGATTAACGACTGCTTAGGGCTGGGAAGTAAGGAGAATGCGGGGGTGATAGCTAAAGGATACAGGGTTCTTTCTTGAGGTGATGAAAATGTTCTAAAATTGAGTGTGGTTAAAGTAGTACCTACTGTGGATATATTAAAACCCACTGAATTGTATATTTTAAATGGGTGATTTGTATGGTACATGAATTATATCTCAATAAAGCTGTTAAAAATATAAAACTGAATTAGAAACACATGTATTAAAGTTTCATTTGATGTGCAAAATCTGAAATAATTTGAATCTATCCCCCATTAAAAATGCCGTAAGAGTTGTACAACCTCAAAGCCAAATGAGTCATAAACCACCTACATTACTGCCACACATGATAGCACTTTAGATGATTAAAGGGCATCCTCTGTCAGCATTAGGGCCACTTAGGTTGGAAACACACAACCTCTGTCAGGGTTGTTTTTGGATTATATGATTTATATTATGCAAAATTTTCCAGAACACACCCCTCAGGTAAATGGTTTCAAATAATGATAGCTGCTGATCTTCCTCCCCTTAGAGTGATTTCTGCACCTCTGTGTTCTCAAACAACATTCATTTTGAAGTCTGAACTATTTATTACCAGTCTTTCTGTCAGTCACAATACTTCTGGTCAAACTTTACTCTTTCTCTCAATATCTAGGTCTATTAGCATAATCATTTCATAAACTAACTTGAAAAGAATGTTGGCATAAAAAGGGAAAAAACTGTCAGTGTGATAATTTTTCCACTGAGTTTAGGGAAAAGTAGATTAGGGGAGTGTTACAATAGAAAGAGTAATGAAAACGACAAATCACAAATGTGAAAAAAAATAAATTCAAGAATTAAGTTCTTCGAAAAGGTATCAAAGATGAGAAGGGCTTGGAATTCCTAGAGCAGGCGTCATGGGACAGTGGGGAGAACAACAAATGGAGCAGTCAGGACGCCCAAGTTCCATCTGAGCACGGGCCTAGGTCTCTGCTTGCTCATCTGCAAAACGAGGGGGTGGACCAGGTGGCCCCTGTCCCTTCCAGGGCTAAAAATCTTTTCTTCTAAACTCCAAGTTCTAAGCTCTCTTACCTTCTTCTTTAAAATGACTCTCTGTGTCTTCGGTGAGACATCCAAGACGAGCTCTGCACAGGTAATGGCTCTGTTGGAAGCCACAGGCCGTCCTGTCCCCTCCTGTAAACTAGAATTGAAAAAACAGTAACAATCATAATACACACACACACGTATACACGTGGACTCACATGCGTATTCATGTACTCATAAGCAAACGGCTAAACCTCCACCATAAAGAAGATAATTCTTCTTTAATCATAGAAGAAAAAGCCTGACTCAAGCTGCAGAAAGATCAAGGCTGTGCTGTTTTCCTGCACAGTTCAAAGATTCATTTGTCAGAAGACATACTCTGACATTTCCCCTCTCCTGATAATTTCAGTGGCTTAAAATTCAGACATAAAAGGATGACTATATATCTTTAGAGACAAAAAACAAAAACTAATCCAGACATTCCAAGGGTCCAAGAATTAGTTCTACTGTTTGCCAGGAAGATGATCAGAATTATTGCATCCCCATGTCTTAGCAAGAAATCAGAAGTCCCTTAAGGATGAAAAGAAAACAAAGGGTTCATAATCACCTTCCTCCAATTGCACCTCGTTGTGTTTCTCTATGGCTTAAGAATACTAAGCTTTATGGAATGTTGCAGCCTAACTACACTTTAGGGTATTTCAATGAGATTTTATTTAGATCATCCTCCTGTTTCCACTAATCTCTATCTTCAAAAAATGGACTGAAAAATTCCGAGTTAAAAACCAGTTTTCATGATATCAAAAGCACAAGTGACCAAAAAAAATCTGACTTCAACAACATTAAAAAACTTTTGTCCTTCCGAAAGACATTACCAAGAAAGTAAAAGGACAATCCACGGAATGGGAGAAGATATTTGCAAATCATATATCTGATATGGGATTTGTATCCATATTATATAAGGAGCTTTAAAATTCAAAAAGGCAAAAAAATCTAATCTAAAAATGGGCCAAGGATTTGAATAGACATTTCCCCAAAGATATACAAATAGGGAATTCCTTGGCAGTCCAGTGGTTAGGAGCCACCGCTTTCAACGCCGTGGCCAGGGCGGCCCGGGGTTCAATACCTGGTTGGGGAACTAAGATCCCGCAAGCTGTGCGACATGGTCAAAAAACAAACAAACAAAAAAGATACACAAATGGGAATAAGCACGTGGTAAGATCTTCAATATCATTAATTATTATGGAAATACAAATCAAAACCGCAATGAGGTAACATTACCTATTCAGTAGAATTACTACAATCAAAAAAAGGTGGAAAACAGGGCTTCCCTGGTGGCGCAGTGGTTAAGAACCCGCCTGCCAATGCAGGGGACACGGGTTCGAGCCCTGGTCCAGGAAGATCCCACATGCCGCAGAGCAACTGAGCCTGTGCGTCACAACTGCTAAACCTGTGAGCCACAAGTACTGAGTCCATGTGCCACAACTACTGAAGCCTGTGTGTCTAGAGCCCGTGCTCCGCAGCAAGAGAAGCCACTGCAATGAGAAGCCCGAGCACCGCAACAAAGAGTAGCCCCTGCTCACCACAACTAGAGAACGCCCGCGCATAGCAACGAATACCCAACACAGCCAAAAATAAATAAAAAAAATAAATTTTAAAAAAACATTAAAAAAAAATTTGTTTTTAAGTGGAAAACAACAAGCACTGCTGAGAATGTAGAGAAACCAGAACCCTTACACATTACTGGTGGGACATAAAATGATTCAGCTCCTGTGGAAAATAGCATAGCAGTTCCTCAAAAAGGTAAACACAGGGGCTTCCCTGGTGGCACAGTGGTTGAGAGTCCACCTGCCGATGCAGCGGACACGGGTTCGTGCCCCAGTCCGGGAAGATCCCATATGCCGAGGAGCGGCTGGGCCCATGAACCATGGCCGCTGAGCCTGCGCGTCCGGAGCCTGTGCTCCGCAACGGGAGAGGCCACAACAGTGAGAGGCCCGTGTACCGCAAAAAAAAAAAAAAAAGGTAAACACAGAATTACCGTAGAACCCAGCAATTCCACTCCTAGGTATATATGCAAAAGAATTAAAAACAAGTACTTAAACAAGTACATGTATGGGCATGCTGACAGCACTGTTCACAACAGCCAAAAGGTAGAGACAACACAAATGTCCACCAAAGGAAGAACAGACAAAATGTGGTACAGACACACAATGGAATATTACTCAGCCATAACAGGAATGAAACAGTGATACATGCTACAGTGTGGATGAACCTTGAAAACATTATGCTAAGTGAAAGAAGCCAGACACAAAAGGTCACATGTTTTATGATAATTTATGTGAAATATCTGAAATAGGTAAATCCTGAGAGACAGAAAGCAGATTGGTGGTTTCCAGGGGCTGAGAGAAGAGGTTTAATGGGGGAGTCACTACTTAATGGGTTTGGGGTGATGAAAACATTTTGGAACTAGACAGAGGTGGTGGCTGTACAATATCACGAATACACTAAATGCCATTGAACTGATCACTTTAAAATGGTTAATTTTATGGTATATGAACTTCACCTCAATTTCAAACAAAATAAAACAAAACAAAACTAGTCTCCTTCCTCATCGTCAGTTCTCACCAAAAATGCGAAGAAATAGGATCTACTGCACTTATAGGGGTCAACCCCTTAGCACACTAAGATTCCCAGGAACTTCTCTTTTTCTCTATCCATATCTGTTCAACCCATTAAACTCGTAATTCTCCATTAGGATTCTTCAGTTAAACAGCTTAGTAACTACTGGAATTTAACATAAGAAAGTAAAGAGAAAAACATGAATAGCAACCAGATTAAGGACTGGCTTTTCAGGCACTAAAACCTTAAGCATGTCATACTACTGAGTGCCATAATCTTTAAAAAGAAAGAAACACACATGATTGACTTAATTAAAACAAGATAAGCATCTCAGCACCATCATTATCAAAAGAGAACTGTAATAAACAAGGAAAAGAAGGGCTATTCTAAGCAAAGATGCCTATTCAATTCATTATTAGTGAAATCTGGAGTCTAGGTAGCTGAGAGAGACACTGCACAGACTCAGAGATGATTTTGTGGGCCTCAGGCACATACAAAAATATTTCATGAGCAAAATTATTCAGAACATTTTGCAAAGAAATATGACTTTAAATGCCCCGTTCACCAGGTGACTTATATTTGGAATGCTGAAGATTAGGCTATCTTCCCAGTTTCTTCAACTTTAAAATTGGCCCTGTGACCAGCACAGAAACAAACTATATTTATGTGTTGGTGGAATGACTACTTTTGAAAGCCCAACGTTTTGAATCTCTACCTACCTACCTCTGTACCAATCTAACAGAATGAGAATAAGCTCACTATTCCTCACCTGTCTTTTCTTTCCAAATACAACTAACTAGTCAGACAACAGTGAAGATCATAATTGTAAGGCAACTGGAATTACTGTCAAGTTAAACTCCTCTGCTTGCCTTTAGGTGACTATTAAAAAGACCTTTAAGTGTCTGCTTAATCAGAATTCTCAATGGAAGAGGAGAGTCAGAATGGTGACTTGAATAATTACGGATGAAGATTAGTCAGTTTCAAATGAGGAAAGAGGTAAAACAAAAAATGGAAAGAGGTAAAGGAAAGAGGAAAGAGGTAAAACAAAAGTTTAAAGCAAGAGAAATTTAAGACATTATAATAACAATGCCTTAGGGGAGTTGTTAGATACTAGAATGGATTATTGGGGATAGATTATTAAAAAGAGAAGAGTCTTGCCTTTTTGGATAAATTTTACTCTAGCCAGAAGACAAGGGTTTAGACTAAAGACCTCTCAAGATAGAGCCTGAGCCTAGGATTTGGTAAAGAATGGAAGGAATCTTCGTTCATCCCTTAGCCTCCTGAGAACTGCTTAAAATTTAAAACGGGTTAATAATTAGAGTTTTCTGCTTTACGAACAGTAATTTAACTCAGAATTACCCAGAGAACGTATATGTAGCAGCAATGTAAATGAAATTTTCATAATAAAGCTGTCGGTTATCCTGGAAATCATTCATGTTGCAGTTGATCTCAGAGGAACCTGCCCCTTTAACAGTCAGAGTGATAAAAGGTGGCAGGGTGGGTTCGTCCCAGGCATAATCCAAGGAAGTCATGGGCTTCACTTCAGTTCGGAGCCTGGGTTCAGCAACGCCATGCTGAGTGAAGACAACCGGGACCTACAGTAAGGGCGGAGAGGATAAAGAGGACTTTCAGTCAGAGCGGTGGTATTGGAAAGTTATCAGTGCCTCCTAGGTTTAAGTCCCAGATCCTTCCCAAATGAACCTACGCAGCATATAACCACAAGTGAGGCTCATCATGTGGCCTCTTCAAATGCCTCTCTAATCATCTTCAAAATTGCAAAAAGCCCACCAATTAGACATGGGCCACAGCCTGTTGGGTAAAGGGTTTTGAGAAGCTCTGCCACGCCAGATACCTAGAGGAAGCTTCTCTGTCCTTTCAATGGCATCTAGTCTACCCTCAACCCCCTGGGATACACTTTGAACAAAAATTTTGGAATTCAGCTATGGAAAGTCACATATTTTAAGATGTAAGGCATAATTTAAAATAGAATCTAATGATTTCCATCTTGGCTTTACTTGGAAGATTCATAAAGGAGCTCACTGTAACTAAGCAACAGGAAGAATGCCCGCCCATTCTACCGGGCGTTTGTCAATCTGATTCTGATTCCTCTCTCTCTGTTTATATGGAAATGTCTACAGAGGGCACCATGCCAACCAAACGATCTAGTCAAAATAAGTTCTGGGTACTGAGAAGTCCCTTCTGGACAAGGCTGCCCAGCAATCAAAATAACCAGCAGAAACCACCTCCCAATGGTAAGATTTCTAAGATCCTGTATGGCTTCTTTTGAACCCAAGTTTAAAATGTACTTCATTCATCATTATCTTAAGGGCAGTATATATTCCACTTTCCCGCATATGAAACAGCCAAACTGGCTCTCAACTCCCCTTGGTACCTTAGAAAAGTTGTCAATTCGGAAAGGAGGGGGTAACTGATCTGTATCACTAAAGGAGATCCTATAGGTAGCTCCTCGAAGAGTAATTTCCACACGCAGGAAGAAGCATTTTCCCAGAGTGTCTCTGCAGCAAAAGGAAACAAAAGAGGCTGCATAAAATGGAGGGAACAAGCTCCAGTTCACATTCTCCTCATACTTCTCATGATCACCACTGTGCGCTCTCTGATCACATTAAAAAAAGTAGAAATTGACAGTATAATCACACAGTAAAAAAGAATTCATTCAAGCAACTTTGAACAGCACGCCGTAACTGTATGAGATCTACAAATTTTACTTAGGGTTTGTTTTGGGTCTAGCATCAGTGCAGCAAATGAGTAAATATTGGTTGAACTACATAAAATTGTTAATATTAGACTACTTTTGACCTAGAAAAGAGGAATTTCACATGGTTCAAACTAATATATTGATGTTATTGATAAACAGGGTTTGCACTGTAGGATGAGGGAAGGTGAGGAAGAATCCTGTGGAATGGAGGTACCAGTATGTGATCATAATTTACGTGGGTGTTTTGTGTGTGTGTGTGTGTGTGTGTGTGTACTTAAAAACAGATAAACCACTGGAGAGAATGGAAAGAAAGCTCTTCCTTAGGGAAGAATATCAGTTAATAAATGTAGAAGAAATGAGAGAACCAGAAAATCACCATTTTGCAACCACCAATGTAATAACTGATTCAGGTAAGAACCATCAAGCCATTGAGTGAAAGGTTTTGGGGAAACAGAACAGACACACAGTCTCAAATTATCCCCCCAATGGACTAGTCCTGTTTACAAAGAAGAAAAGGTAACTTCACAATACAGAGACCTGGTGGACACCAGCTAAACCAAATGATGATCGAATTTAGCAACATTAATAACAGGACCAACAGACGTCACAGGCCTCCGGATGTGATGCAGTGGGAAACACGTACCACCGCAGAAGTAGTATTCTTACCAAAAATGGATGGCCCAAATTTTTCTTTTTTGGCCCAAATTTATATATAAAAAACCATCAGAAAAATCCAGAAAATAAAACATTCTACCAGGCACCGGCTTGGACTCCAAAAATGTCAACGTCAATAAAGACAAAAAGGGAAAAGTGAGACTATGACTATTCTAGATTAAAGGAGATGAGATATACCAGCCAAATAAAATGCATGATCCTTCACTGGGTCCTAGATCTGGGGAGGAAGGTTGCTATGAAGGACATTTTAGAGAACTATTTATTTAAAAACATAATCAATATTAAATTTCTTCAGTGTGTAATGATAGGTAATAAAGTTTTTATGAAGTATCATGATGACTTCACATTACTTTCAAATGGTTTGGGAAAAAAAAATGTATGTGTGCAAGTGTGGAGAGAGAACAAGAACAGACCAAATGTTGAAATGTAGGAAATCTAGGTAAAAGAGGGGTGCCTTTGTACTTACTACTCTTGTAAGTTTTCTGTGG
This sequence comes from Globicephala melas, assembly GCF_963455315.2. NCBI lineage: Eukaryota > Metazoa > Chordata > Mammalia > Artiodactyla > Delphinidae > Globicephala > Globicephala melas. The sequence goes on from NC_083314.1 coordinate 178,386,252, forward strand.
GTTTAAACTGTTTCAAAATGAAAATGTGGGGAAAGTAAAGGAAGGAAACAGCTGGCTCAGGTCCCTGCTCAGTAGTTTAGGGCCACACACTGAAACTATTCCAAAAGGATTAACAAAGGTACACAAGCCATCCTTCTGCCCACCCTCCACACCTTTTACTTCCTTTTCTTCTTGTTTGAAGTAACGATGAGTAACTTTTTGTTTAATTCTGAATTGGCTTCACACCACACAACTGATCTGGGCTGCCTCCACCAAGGCAGTATATAAACCAATGGTGGTTTCAGCTGCAGAATTCCTCACCTTCCCCTGCCCGCCCCCACCACGAAATCTTGTGGGACAGGGGTCCCCAACCCCTGGTCCTCGGTGGACGGGGCCACACGGCAGGAGGTGAGCGGTGGGCAAGCGAGCAAGGCTTCATCTGACGCTCCCCATCACTTGCATTACCACCTGAACCATCCCCCCACCCTACCGTCCGTGGAAAAACTGTCTTTGACGAAACTGGTCCCTGGTGCCAAAAAGGTTGGGGACCGCTGTTGTGGGGAACATATGATACTACCAGATAGGAGTTCTGGTTGAAGTAGGGATGAGGGCATTGGAGTCCTGCCCACTTTGCTCCCTTGACCTGTAAAGTCACCTCCTTAGACCCCAATGGCCCCTAGGAACATAGCTGGAAAACCACTATGCCAGAAGCAATTAACTCTAATAAGGGGGGGCCAGGGCAAAGGATAATTAAGAAAGGCACATCATCAACAAAAACAGAAACAAAGAAAAACCTCAGATAATGCATTTTTTTAGTCAAATATAAATACTATTTTGGATCATCTATTATTAAATTAGCCATTTTTCTGTTCCCTTGCAATAGTGTTCTCCATAAAGAACTAACCATAAGGTATAAATGATTAAATATTGCTTCTAAATGTGTTGAAATAGCACTGATTTCAGTGTCTTTAGCTTCAAAAAGCATTTGATGAAAAAAATTAAAGAGGACAGAAATAAATAGAAAGTCGTCCCATGTTCATGGATTAGAAGACTTAGTATTGTCAAGATGTCAATGCTACCCAAAGTGGATCTACAGATCTAATACAACCCCCATCAAAATTCCAAGTGTTCTTTTTTCCCCCAGAAATAGTAAAATTCAGATGGAATCTCAAGGGACTCCAAATAGCTAAAATAGTCTTGAAAAAGAACAAAGATGGAAATCTCACACTTCCTAACTTCAAAACTTATTACAAAACTACTGTAATTTAAAAAAATGTGTGATATTGGCATAAAGATAGAATATGAATGAATAGAATAGAGAGCCCAGAAATAAACCCTCACATATAGGGTCAACCAAGTTTTGACAAGGGTGTCAACACCATACCATGGGGAAAGGAAAGTCTTTGCAACAAATGGTGTTGGGAAAACTGGATATCCACAAACAAAAGAATGAAGTTGGACCCTCACCTTACACTAAATAGAAACATTAACTCAAAATGGATCAAAGACCTACATGTAAGAGCTAAAACTATAAAATTCTCAGAAGAAAACACAGCGGGGAAAGCTTCATAACACTGGATTTGGCAATGATTTCTTGGATACGACACCAAAAGCACAGGCAACAAAAGTTAAAATAGGTAAGTAGGACTACATCGAAATTAAAAACTGTAAATCACAGAACACAATCAACAGAGTGAAAAGGCAACGTATGGAACGGGAGAAAATATATGCAAATTATGTATCTCATAAGGGGTTAGTATTCAGAATATATAAAGGACTCCTACAACTCAACAACAACAAAAATAATTCGAAAATGGACAAAGGAGTTGAATAGACATGTCTCCCAAAAAGATGTACAAACGTCCAACGAGCACATGAAAAGAAGTTCAACATCACTAATCATTAGGGAAATGAGAATCAAAACCATGAGATACCACCTCACACCCATTACTATCAGAAGGGCAAAAAATAACAAGTGTTGGTGAGGATATGGAGAAATTGGAACCCTTGTGTGCTACTGGCAGGAATGTAAAATGGTGAAATGTAAATGGTGAATGTAAAAATGGTCCTACTATATAGCACAGGGAACTATATTCAATATCCTGTGATAAACCATAATGGAAAAGAATATGAAAGAGAATGTATATATACGTGTAACTGAATCACCATGCTGTACAGCAGAAATTAACACAACATTGTAAATCAACTATACTTGAATATATATAATTTCACTGCACTAGAGTGAAATAAAATGTAATAAACTATCACCAAAAAAAAAAAAGGAAGTTCAACATGGACGAACCTTGAGAACATTATGCTAAGTGAAATAAGCCACTCATAAAAAGACAAATATTGTATGATTTCACTTATCTGAGATACCTAGAGTAGTCAAATTCATATGAAAAGGAAAACAGCGGTTGCCAGGGGTTAAGAAAGGGAAAAAGAGGAGCAGTTGTTTAATGGGTACAGAGTTTCCATTTTGCAAGAGGAAAAGAGTTTAGGAGATTGTTTGCACAACATAAATGTACTTAACACTAGTGAAGTTAAAAATGGTGAAGATAGTAAATTTTATGTTATGTGCCTGAGGCCCACAAAATAATCTCTGGGTCTTCATGCTATCTTTCTCATATGGTATGTGTATTTTACCACAATTTTTAAAGTTTAATACATTTTTTTTTTAAGCAATGGATGAAAGCAGAAAAAGAAAGCAGTCATCCTGTACTACTTGAGGCTGAATTTTGTTGAGTTTTCTTAACAAGGACCTGAGGGTCACTGGGTTGGGCAAAGAAGGCCAGGTGATTTACTGAAACCGCATCAAATGAGAGAAGAGTTTGTACAATGTGCAAGAATAGACAAAAACATTTATAATCAAAGCTGCCATCTAAATGCTGACAGAGTTGTGGGTAACAGTGAGATCAGTACTACCCCCTGAACATGTGACCTCAGATGACAGCAAGTGCACAATGGTCAAAACTGTCAATGTTCCCTTTAACTCACTGCATCAAAATGTTCACTCCTCCTTGCCTGGTCTTTGCAGTTTTATGACCTTTGAGCCAGAAACATATGTGTGCATTTCATGAAGAGTAGTCTTATTATTTATTACTATTTACAGCTTTATAAATATCTGAAATTTATATGGTATTTACAGCTTACTATTTACATTACTGCACCTCAATTGAGGCTACTTTTTGTCTAAATATAGTCTCTGAACTTACCTCATGTTGATATGGAAGGAATTATTCTTGTTGACTTCAAAGCCTCCAGACCAAATACAATTGGGAACATCCATCAATCGGACACATAACAGCTGATCGTAGTCATTCCGAGGCCAGTGGAACACCACACTGGAACCAGGAAGGGTGGAAATGTAACCTTCAGGATTGGCTATTCCCTAAAACACACAGGATCATTGGCTTTAGTCAAAAGCCAAGTCAAGACGTAAATGCTTACTGAGTATCTATCTGCTCTGAGCCTTGCCCTCTACCAGGAGCTATTTAGGATACCAAAGGCACAAAATGATTATTCACATCAAAAAACTTAGTGTTGATGGGGAGATAAGCCCTAACATTAAAACTCACTGTGCTATTAAATAAATACTAGTTAATCTTCAAAAGCAAGCTGCTTACCTGTCCCCTGGCAAATTCCCTCTGTGCAAATGCAAGCTTGTGAGATGATTTATTATCTAACAGGTAACGGGGAGCGAAGATTACCATACAGGTGTCGATATATCGGCCTCGGCCTTTCTTGACATCAATACCTACAAATAACAAGAACCAGTTCCATGAGTTAATCAGAAGGAAAAAAATTTGTGGTCTAAAAAAATTAAATAGCCTTCACAATTTCACTGAAAAAACAATTGTAGCTCCCAGAGAATCTGTCAAGGCTCCTAAGAATGGAATGAAAACAGCAACAGCACTCAAAGTATTATACTTTATTCCCATTTAGGCCTTAAAAAGTCTCCATGGCAACATCAACGTTCCCATAATTCCTAGCTTCTTCATAAGGTGTGTACAACTATAACAACAACTAAAACACACAGGTGTTCAGTTTGGTTTCCATTTATAAAACTAAGACAGGGACTTCCCTGGTGGCGCAGTGGCTAAGAATCCGCCTGCCAATGCAGGGGACACACGTTCAAGCCCTGGTCCGCGAAGATCCCACATGCCGCAGAGCAACTAAGCCCGGGCGCCACAACTACTGAGCCTGTGCTCTAGAGCCTGCGAGCCACAACTACTGAGCCTGTGCTCTAGAGCCTGCGAGCTACAACTACTGAGCCCACATGCCACAACTACTGAAGCCTGCACGCCTACAGCCCGTGCTCTGCAACAAGAAAAGCCACTGCAATGAGAAGCCTGCCTGCCGCAACGAAGAGTAGCCCCTGTTCACCACAACTAGAGAAAGCCCGTGCGCAGCGATGAAGACCCAACACAGCCAAAAATAAATAAATTAAATAAATAAATTTATAAAAAAAACCAACTAAGCCAGTTTATGTGATACATTTCTGCTTACACATGGGACACAAAATTTCCTCCTAGAGAACTTGCCCCTTTTACAGCATATTGTAGAAATTTCATATTACTTAACTAGCTTCTGCAACTGCCCTGAACTCAGCTGACTCTTCTAGTATTTTCTTTAAGCCCACTGCCCAAGAAGCCAGCTCAAACATAATGCTAGATGCTATAGAATTTATTCCTTCATAAAATAAATGTTTTCAGTACCTACTAGGTACTGGAAAAAAAAAAGGCAAACAAAACACATACCAAGGAAAAAAAGACATAGTCAATCAAAAGGAAATCTCAAAACACCAGGTTCCAAAAAAAGAAAGAAAAATGAAATAGCACTATATTCTTAGAAACTCTGCTAACAACTTTTAAAAATACAAAACTCAGTGGATGAATTAATTCATTCATTCAGACAATGAATAAAGCAACTATATTCAAGGCACTGGGCTGAGCACTGGTTATAAAATGATAAAAACGTTTACGGTAAAAATAATAAAAATAATAACAGTTATTGAATTCTTAATACATGCTACACCCTCCACCAAAGGCTCAACATTTAATTCTCATAACAACCTCTTATCAGTTAGGTATTTTTATTCCTTCATTTTTGCAGATGAAGAAACTAAGGCAGGGAAAGCTGGGTAACTTGCCCTGGGTCACGCAGCCAGTGGGTGGCATAGATGGATTTAAACCCAGGCAGCCTGCCTCAGGAGTCCTTGCTCACATCGTGATGGGACATATACAAGGACCCTACCAATAGTCAACAAGTATCAAGAGACCATAAAAAGAGAAGAGACCTTAGGATATGACAACTAGGTGTCCTGGATGTTCCAACGTTATTCCAATTATAAATATTCTGATCTGTTAACTCCCTAATTCACTTGTACTGGTGTTCCTTTAATTTAAGTCTCAAAAATAGCTGAAAGACTGAGCAAATCACAGAAACAAAATCACTGAAACTCTGTATGAAGCAGCCTTTACCTATTCAAGGGGTGGAGCAAAAAAATGTAAGGAAAAAGTAAAGAAAATTATCCTCAGCTGGAGGATCAGATACACTTGATTTCTTCTATTAAAAGTCTTAATGTCAACTTTAAAGTAGACAGCTTCCATGTCAAGGGAGCATACATGCAAATTCATGTTTTAAAAAACAAAAAGCTAACTCTACTTGGAAGAGAGTCTTCTACTAATAAACCTTCAAACACTTAAACATATCACTGACTCCATGGGATTCAAGGTAAACAGCTAAATGATACCATCTCAATTTTTCCTTTTATAACACGACTCTTTACATTGACACTGTCCAAAACAGTAGCCACTAGTCATACAAGATCACTTACACTAACTAAAATGAAATGAGAAATTCAATTTCTTTGTCACGCTCACCAGTTTTTAGCAAGGTACTCTCAAGTGCTCAGCAGCCACGCGTGGCTAGTGCCTCCTGATTGGACAGTACGAAATAGAACATTTCCACCTTCCCAGAGAGTTAAATGGTTTCCCAACATTCAATACTCAACAGTGCTTTGAGATCCTTGGAAATTATATATGAAAGGAAAGATGCGCTGCTAACATTTTAAACCTGAGACACATTTAAATCAAGTTTGTCTTAACCCTTTGGAAAATCTGCGTGTTCCAGGTGGCCACGAGGCATACAGGTACAGCATCCTCCCCGTCCCTCACCACCCCGCCACGTCCAGAAGCTAAGCTAGTTAGGGCCTTCTAATTACCATAACCACCAAGTGCATTTTATTATATTTTTTGCCTCAAATGTGGACACCCCAGTTGTAATCCTACTTCTAACAGACTTCCCCTTTATCTGGACAAGTCACTTAACCTCTCTCTGCTTCAGTTTCAAGTAGAACAATGCTTCTTACCCTCTTAGGGTTTGCAAGTTTTAATGAATGCGTGGGAAATGCTTGGAGGATAAAAAGCATTCTAAGTGTTCCTATTATTCCCATGAAAAACAAGGATTCAAGCCAAACTGATACTCTCCTGACACAGGTGAGTCTGAAATTAAACAGAGCCTCAGACCTCAAAAGGGCAGTGTTCAGGTGGCTCCTTAGATTCCTAGGAGAATAGATCTGTGTTGATATCAATCTAGAATTCAGAGAACAGATACCTGACCCAATGCCAAATGAGAAAATCAGCACTTGCAGCGAAGCCAAAATGTATGGCCGACTTAACCCTCCAAGCCTGAAGTCATCGGCCCATGGTTCCGATTCTCCCACTGCCCCAAATATAACCCACCAATGTTATAGATCAGCCCTGGGCGGTTTCCTTGCTGGATGACTCTCAAAGCTCGGACACCACTACCACCATCCAGTGAGAAGCCCTGACACCAGCCCGGCATGCCTTCAGGATGAATCCCCCTTCCGATTCTCATCGTGCAGCTGTGGAGCAGAAAAGCAAAGATGTATATACATTCGTCCATAAGAAAGTCTTATCTACCTGTTCTAATCAGGAAGCACTGCTGTGGCTATCAGCCAAAATTAGAACTCCAATACTGACTCTTCCACATTCTCATGTGATTCCCAAACACAGAAAGGCAATTAATCAGTGGTCAAAACTCTATCTTAGAGGTAGCCACAGTTCAATAATGTGTAAAAATGTACTGACCTCCACAACTAAATGCTTTAGGAGAAAACATTATGATTCTGTGAGCATAAGACAGGAGGAAAATGCTACGGTATCTGAAAAACAAAGATTCAAAGCAAACTGATATTTTCCTGACTCCGAAATACCCTGAACATATGAGAGAAGTATATACAGAAGATGCAGCTAGTGGTACACTCTTTCAAGGGCCTGGTACTATTGTAACAGCAAAGCACCATTTAGTTGGTCAGCGTCCTGTCACGGATCCTGGAAACATAATTCCTGAATGTGTGTTCCAGCTCTACCACTAACAAGCAATGTAACCTTGGGTGGGTAACTCTTTCTGAGCCTCAGTTTCCTCATGTAAAAACGAAACAAGGGGCTTCCCTGGTGGCGCAGTGGTTGAGAGTCCGCCTGCCGATGCAGGGGACACGGGTTTGTGCCTCAGTCCGGGAAGATCCCACATGCTGCGGACCGGCTGGGCCCGTGAGCCATGGCCGCTGGGCCTGTGCTCCGCAACGGGAGAGGCCACAGCAGTGAGAGGCCCACGTACCACACACACAAAAAAAACACACAAAAAAAACCAAAACAAGATTCCCTGTGCTGCCTAATCTACTGAAATGTTGGGAGAATCAAATGAGATAGTCTATGTGGAAATGCTTTGGGGACTGTGAATTCCGTACACAAAACAAACTGTGTTTCAAACGTCAAGTCCTGGATGCTGACCACGTCAAGTGGCTATCTGTGGCCAGCACCCTGGTCAATCCTCTCCAGACTCCAGCAGCAGCCCAGAGTCCAGCCCTCCCTGGTAGATGCATCTGTATCCACTGGCAAGTACTACTCGTTAAGCCCTCCTGTAAGTTTGCAGCACATTTCTACAGATAATGGGGTATGGAGTATTAGCAGTATCAGATACACTTAAGTATTTTTGGATTAAGGCTATAAATCAGAAGACCCCTGTAAAAAGAAGAATGCCAAAACCAAGAACAAACGTGAATTAATGCTCTACATGCAACGAGTGCTTTGAGATCTTGAAATGGCACATTTTATTTCAACAGAAAAAGAGATGGATTTCAAAACCTTACAAAAAAGGACCTGGACTAGATTAATAGGGTGGAGGCTCTACCAAAGGGCCATCCATCTCCCCTCTGAAGTCAGCTCCTCTGCCTGCTCTGAGAGCTTCCAGGGGAGAGAGACCGTGCAGAGAAGAGAACGTGTGGGTCTCTCTCCATCAGCAGAGTTATGAATAGAACTACTTCAATACACGGAAAATAAAACTGGCTTTCATTATAAACCAACCAAATGGTTTATTTTCAATATCGAGTAACACAGAAATTAGATCTGAAAAAATCCCATTAAGTCATGGTCCTGTTCCCCTGCCAAGTCAGGACTGTTATCTAGAGTATATTTCCACTTACACGGATCTACTAGAGCCTTTGCTAATTTCTCCCTTCCCTGGGAGCTTACTTCCCCTTCCCGTAGATGACTGCACTCACAGGCTTGGCTGCTCTTTGTCAGCGTAGCAGAACAAGAGAGGGCTCAGGCTCCGGGCCAGCTCATGCTCTTCAAACTGGCCTGCAGCATCCATTCTTGCATTGTCCTGTCTGAAGATCAGCGGGAGCCCTTTAGGAAGGAGGGGGAAAGTTTATATCAGTCCCAGCCGGTGTACCCAGGACACATACAAATAATAAAAGGAAAAAAATCACCAAGGGGGAAAATGGTGAAAACTGAATTTATTTGGTGGGCTTGCTCAGTCGTTGTCCAAAAGGCCAGTCTTGACCATGATTAAGCACTTCTTATGGAAACAGAAAAGTAAGTTTAGCAGCTTATACTGCTGAGGTAATCTGTTTGCATTGGCTCCATTTAGTTAGCTGAGCAGATAAATCTGAATTCCCACGACCAACTCCAAAGGCCTACTTGAGCATCCTCTGTACATACCTGTTTTGTTAATCAACCAATACGGAGCCGAAATGAAGATCTTTAAAGATCCTTCTGCTCGACACACGATCCGGATAGTGAGGTTCAGCTGCCGCCGGTTGATGTCATAGAGCCTCATTCTTACCATATAGTTTTGGGTTCCAGATGGAATAAGCAATTCTTTACAGAGTGGAAAATTTTCCAATGACACCCCTAAAGAAGATACAAGCTATTGTCTTTCAGAGTTCTCACTTTAGTTTGTCAAAACAGTCCACAGCCAAACTGAATTGGATTGCTCTGGAAAAATCAATAACCACGTATTCAACAGGCAAAAATCTCATTAGAATGGCCATCTTCCTTTAGCTGGGATGAGAATAAATACGGTCTAGAAGTCACACTAGGGAGTCTGAACTGCATGATAATTCGAAGAATGAAAGTACCCAAAGGTTATCAATAACAGCTCTGGTATTAAGAGTTTACTATACCTCAGGCCTTCAGCTGGGTGCCTGAAACCCAGTAAAGGCAAGTAGAGAGTAAGAGTTAAGGTTTTCTGCAGCCTCCCTGCCTGGCTTCAAATTCCCAGTCTGTCCTCACAGCTGCATGATGTGTGGCAAGCCATTTAACCTCACTGTGTCCATCTGCCAAATGGGGATAATATCAGTATCTACTGCTCGGGCTTCTTATTAAAAGTGACGATCCACAGGGAGCATGAGTGTGAAGATGAGGAGTGCTTGGTGTGCATGCAGTGATGAGGGGGGTGGGGGCAGGACATTCCCATTCCATACAGGGACTCAACAAATATTTGTTGAAGAAATAATAAATGTCAGGACAAAGACCTATTTTCTTTAAAACAGACAACCAGAATTGCACTGTTTTTCTTTTCTAAATTAAGCTCAAGGATTTACATATTCAAAAATGTAAGCTTATCACTGGGGGACACATTGCTGAAGTTCAGTGAGTTTCAGGATCCTCATCAGTAAAATGGGGAAAACAGCTGTCCCTCTGCCTGAAACATCCATTGTTGTGAAGATCAAATGAGACGATGTTATGGAATCACAAAACTGTGAAAAGGTAAATATCTAAGTCCTTATTATTTCAACATGTCTACAACAGCCTTAAAGAAAACTTACTTCCTGTCCCAAATCCAGAAGTACCTTGTTGCTACATGTGCTACAAATATGATAATGACCCCCCTCCCTTGACTTCATTCATCCCTACAAATGAAATTACTTGATACATTAACTATTCCAAACCTCAATGTCTTTGTCAGTAAAATGGGACAAATAACTATTGCTGTAAGGATTATATAAGATCAAGTATATGAAGGTATTTGACATACTGCCTGAAGTACACAGTACATGCTTACCTAACGTTTTTCCCTTTCGTGAAAAGAGAAGAGACATATGATTTTGCTCATTCTGCAGCTGGTAAAAAGCACCGTTTGAAAAGATGAAATGACTTCCTTTACTCACACATCCAGTGAGCAACATTAAGAAAAAAGGCTGTGTTGGGGCTTCCCTGGTGGCGCAGTGGTTAAGAATCCGCCTGCCAATGCAGGGGACAAGAGTTTGAGCCCTGGACCAAGAGGATCCCACATGCCATGGAGCAACTGGGCCTGTGCACCACAACTGCTGAGCCTGCGCTCTGGAGCCCACAAGCCACAACTACTGAGCTCTCATGCCACAGCTACTGAAGGCTGCGTACCTAGATCCTGTGCTCTGCCGCAGGAGAGGCCACCGCAATGAGAAGCCCACGCACCGCAATGAGGAGTGGCCCCCGATCGCCATAACTAGAGAAAGCCCGTGTGCACAGCAGCGAAGACCCAACGCAGCCAAAAATATAAATAAATAAATTTATTTAAAAAAAAAAAAAGGCTGTGTTGAGTGCTTGCTCTGTAAATCTTTTAGTTTTGTTCGGGTTTTTTGTTTCGATGATTTTCTACATTAGAAGTTTTGCTTTTCTTTTTTTAACTGCATAAATCCTTTGAGCTGGCTTATTGAGGTATTATATGTGCTACAATTTCTCTAAAACTTTCCCAAATAGTCATAAAATATCCACTGACACGTTCACAGAATTATTACAGATAATTATTTGACTAAATCCTTACCCAGTTCAATGTTCTGGGAGGTATCAGCTGTGTGGAGAGCCACCTCCTTGCCAGGTTTCAGTGTCCCATTAATGGGCATTCCTTTAACATAAAAATCAAGTTCACAAGGTAGCAAGTTGCAGATTACCACTGTCGGCAGGAGATATATGGTATGCCCAGGCTGTCTGAAAATCTGTTTTGCACTGTCAGAAAATATGTTGGAGGGCATGTAATCTGGATAATTCTCTTTCTTTATGGCCACACAAAACCTAGGACGACAAAATGGTGTAAAAGTCATCAGCTTGAATGAAGAGCTTGAATTTTTTTCTCCTTAGCTAAGTATGAGACAGGATTACATTAAAATGGCACAATAATTTAGTAAGATATTTGCAGTTTTCAATCCAAACACATTCACTAAGGCATAATCAAATGACAATAAAACGTACAGATTTTAAATGTTCTGTCTGATGAATTTTGACAATTATAGACACCTCTACAACCATAACCCAAAACCAATTACAGAATATTTCTCTCACTCCAGAAAGTTCCCTCATATCCCTTTCCAATCAATATCCTCTCCCATCATTCAAGCAACCACTTTCTGATTTATCATTATAAATTAGTTGTGGCTGTTCTTGAACTGCATATAAATGGAATGATACAATATGTACAACTCTTTGTGTCTGGGTTTTTTTTTTGCATAACATTAAGTTTCAACAACATTCAGCCATGCTGTTGTATGCATCAGTATTTCATATGGCAATGTGTGAATATACCATTTTTTAAAAATTCATTATCCTGTTGATAACCAATTGGGTGGTATCAGCAGATCAATTTAGCGAGAATGGAAATCCTAACAATACGTGAGTCTTCCAATCTGTGAACGTGGTTATATCTTTCCACTTAGTTATTAGATTTTCTTTAATATCACTCAGCAACGTTTTGTAATTTTTAGGGTAAAAGACTGGTACATCATTCCTTAGACTGATTCCTGAATAATTAAATTTTTTTTGGTGGTATTGTAAACGGTGTTTTTAAATCACATTTTTCAATTGTTCATGGCTAGAATATAGCATATAATTATTGATTTCTATAGGTTGATCTTGAACCCTAAAATCTTGATAAATTTATTAGGTCTCATGCTTTTTTTAAAAAAAATTTATCAATTTTCAAATGTTAAGCTAATCTTAACTGGGATAAACCACACTTGCTGGAAGCTATTTGGTAGTATTTTGTCAAGAATTTTTGCATCTCTTCATGGGGGAATACTGGTTTGTAGCTTTCTTTTTTTCATAATAATTGTATCAGTTTTGGTATCAGGGATATGCTGGCCTCATAAAATGAGTCAGAACTATTCCCTCCTCCCCTACTTTCTGAAAGCGTCTGCAAAAAGCTGGTATGATTTTCTCCTTAAACATCCGGTAGAATTCACTAATGAAGTTATATGGTCCTAGAATGTTCTTTGAGTAAAGGTATTTTATTATAAATTAAATTTCTTTAATAGATATTGGGCCATTTGGATTTTTTGTTTCTTCTTTGTATTACTTTTGGTAATCTGTGTTTTTCAAGAAATTTGTCATTCCAGTGTGGAATTTATTTGTATAAAATTGTTCATACCTCTCCTTTTAATCCTTTTAATATCTGCAGGATCTATAATAATTCTCCAATTTTCATTCCTTATATGCTAATTTGTGTCTTCTCGCTTTTCATCATGATTGGTCTTATTAGAGGTTTATCAAATTTATGAATCCTTTCAAAAAGCCAGTTTTGACATTGTCGATTTTTCCTACTGTTTGTTTTCTACTTCATTGATTTCCATACTTATTTTCTTTTTCTCTTCCTGTTTCTATGTGTTTAATTTATTCTTCTACCTTAAGGTAGAAGTTTACATCAGTGATTTTACATCTTCCTTATTTTCTAATGCGAGCATTAAAAGCTATACATTTCCCTTTAGAACTGCTTTTGCTGCAACTCCTACATTTTAATATGTCCAGTTTTTATTATTATTCACTTTGAAATATTTCCTTTGTGATGTCTTTTTGACCATGGGTTGTTTAGAAATGTATTGTTTAATTTTCAAGTATTTGGGGGTTTTGTAAGCATCTTATTGTTTTGGTTTCCAGTTTAATACTATTATAATGATGAAATACATTGTGTAGGGTTTCAATTCTTTAATATTTATTGATCTTATGGCCCAGTAGATGGTCTCTCCTGATGAATGTTCCACACATACTTGAAATGAATGTGCAATCTGGAATTGTTGGTTACAGTGCTTTATAAATGCCCACTGTGACAAGCTGGTTGACAGCATTGTTCAAATCCGCTTATGTGTTTATTGTTTTTGTTGGTTTGTTTTATAAATTACTGACAGGGAAGTGTTAAAGTCACCGATTTTGTCTGTGTATTTATCTGTTTCTCCCTTTAGTCTCTCAACAACTGGCAAATCTCAATAAAGGGTACAGTGGAATTATTTACAGTCTTCTTCTACTCCTCTGTAAGTTTAACTAAGTGGATGCCTGTTTTTGCTATAAAGGAAACTAAAGCTGATCATCTCTAATCTAAATAAGTTTAAAGTCTAAGTTTAGAAGGATCTAACAATAGCAATCCAGTATTTTTTCTAACATATGAATTTAGTAACATATTACTTGCACTCTTCAGAAGAGGAGACAGGAGTCTAAATGACAATATAACTTTGTCAGAGTCCCCATGAAAAGTCAGCACTAGGTGCATGAACCTTCACCCAAACTCCTTTGAGTCATTTGAAAAACTCGCAACCCCAGGCTTTTGCTTCCCAATTTAGGAATGGGAACTGGTCATTGTTTTTTCTTCCCTCCCTACATGTCTTCTCTTTATGCTGATGCAGACACACCAGTTTCTAATCGTATATGTGTGAGTTATGGGTTTGTGATTGTTTCTTCCATAAATATTAGATAAGTAACTGCCACGCTCCCGCCCACGGTTAACCCATGAATTCGTACGAACCTAACACTTAGGGAATAAAAGAACTTAAGGAGTAAGAACTTTAGGGCTTTAAATAAGCACAACTGAATCACTAAGGGTCCTTAGAGAAAGAATGAAGAAAAAATGGTAAAATATACATGTCACTGCTGTGCCACACATACCTGAAGAAACGGCTTTTTTCCGCATCCATAGAGTGGCACTCTCGTTTGCTGCTACTAACCTCTGTAGTCTTCACTACATTGGTCCAGTGAATAGGAGCCTTACAGAAAAACACACCCAGTCCTTTGGGCCGGGCCTGCAGCCGCCAAGAAGTGAGGTGTAAAGGCACGGCAAATGAATCACCTGGCATGATGGCGGGAAGGACCACGGGCTCTGCCACAGAAACACGGGTTAGCAGTTTCAGGAGTGGTTGCCCACCCCAAAGTCCATCTAGGGTAAAAGAAGGACAATGTCAAAGCTTACTGTCTGGAGCTGATGGGCTGTCCAGTCTTAGTTCCATTGGCGTCTCAAGTCTGTTCTTCACAATGAGGGCTGATCGGACAGTGATCACTTTCCGAGCACTGCCTTCCATGGTCACTGCAAAGACGACCCGGACAGGTGGGAGTGAAGAGAACTGTGAAAAAGAGAAAAGTAATAAAGAGTTTAGCTGTGCTTTTGAAAAACATACAGAATACAATAATACCGACCAGAATGCCTACATCTAAAGCATCTTATTATTACTATAGCTCTTCAGTGAAATGAGTCATTAAGCCCTAAAACCACTCCACTTTAATAGGAGTGAATACCCTCTTAATACTCACTACAGTAACAGCCAATTCTAAAGAGTTGTTTGTACTAGTACACCTTTCACAGGAAAAATAACTTTTTTTTCTAAATGTCATAAAATTTACTCGATATGCCCATACACTATTTGTTGACATGCCTATAAAAAAACCAACATTTGTATATCAAAGAACTTTAAAAACAAACTTCTTCTTCACAATAATTTTCTAAGTTCTGTTCAGTAATCACTCTTTTTCTGAACACCAAGAAACTCAAGATAATGGAGGGAAATCATTTATTTATGGTCTTGGTTGGATGCAGCCACTACTTTCTTTTTGCATATGTTCATTCACATACTCAAAACACATTCTGTACTGCTACCATGTGCCAGGAATTTAGCAATTTTTTTAAGTATAAAATTCCACATTAGGCATACCAAAGAGAAGGTTTCTAAAGCTATTATTCTGTGTATCCAGAACATACTGATAGTGCTTGTTGATGGGAGAAACAAATGACACGACATCCAGGCTTCCCATACTGCCAGTTGTTTTCATTAAAGCAAACCGTATGTGAAAACCAACCTAATAAACAATCAAATGACAAGCTCCATGTTTTGAACCAAACTTTCTAGAAAGTCCTAATGAAAAGGCAAAGTACAGTCTTCTAGGGTGTTATTAGAGGGACACAATCATCACCAAAGCTTCCAGTGACCCAGCCCAGTAAAGCCCCAGGAGAGCCAAGGCCCAATAACAGTTGTTGTAAATCTTGATCTTGTTGCCTCTATGCTTATCTGAAATTTCACATTTTAAAACTTACTAGCCTCAGGGAAAAGAAATTATAAGCAAAAACCTCAAAAAAGCATTTTAATGAATGTCATCCTGTGGTGATGTTTCAAAAATCAGATGAGGGAAGAAAAAAATCTATTTTTCATTCTTAGTTATTTTCATGATCTTTGGGCCAAAACCTATAAAATATGTATAGCCATACAAAGGTTAATTTATATTTAACTTGGAGAGAAAAGGAGACCTTGGACTAAAACATTTGCCTTTTGTTCTCCTTCCCTGTAATATTCAGTCTCACATACTAAGTTAGGTGAAAACATTTTCTTGCAAGTTCTTGTAAAAGGAAGGAAATATTAATAGAAAAGGAAAAAGGTCCAGTGGTCATCAAGAACTATGTGTGTAAACACAGTGACACAGGAAAATCATACTCACATAAACCTGGGGATGGATAATATTTGTCCTACTGCTTGGGCTACCAATCTAAGAAAGATTCCAAAAGTCAGAGATTCAGTACAGACCTAAGATAACAGGCATCGTTAAATTCAATGACAATATAAGTTGCTTGAAAAAGTGGTTTTATAAATACTCTTAGGTAAAGTATGTTCTACTATGAAAAGAAAACATCTTGGAAAAAATGGGAACAGCAATATTCATTTTACAACCATTCAGGATATACAAAATTTCTCCAGAATGCATCAATAAATAGAAAGGTATCTCCGGGGGGAATTAGTCCTTTTATTACTGACATGAACTTAGGCAGAAAAGTAACTTTGAAAGGAAGTTTCTTTTTCTAAGAAACTTGGGGCACAAGAGAAGAACAATGAAAAGAACAGTGTCCTCCAAGAATATATTTCATGAAGCAGCAAGCATGAGGAAGGCTACAATATCTCTGCAGATCTGTGCTTTCCTATTTATCACTGGCTACTCAAAACTGAGCACAGTTACCCCATGAGTATCTGGCAAGACCACCCGTGGTGGTCATATCAGCTAGGATGTCAGCCTCTGCCTGCACATTCTAGTCAGGGATGCCACATTCCCCAAGGCTGGCCCTCCAACCCCTAGAACTATAGGCTGGGGTAAAATCAGGGCAAGGGTGTGTGAGAGGATGCATGATCAGAAAATAAACAACAGTGGACATCTATCTTTATGCCGGAGAGGAGAATTTGGAGACACGGAGCTAGAAAGATCAAGGAGCAGCATTATAAAAGCGTAAAGAAGACAGTGTATAAAGGAAGCATAACAACATGTGAAATAAAGCCAATATATGTTTGGCAAACTCGCAAATTGCCGGTTGGTCCGGGTGAGTATAAAATGGATCTACACAGGTTGGATAATATGTGTTCGTGCCAATCTTAGATCTTGTTTCTCTACTAAAGCTAACCATTGGCTGGCTTATCTACATAGTGATTACCAATGCCTATGACTGACCCAAATAATCTTGGGTATTCCTCCTGGGCTAGGAAAAATGAAGAACAAGAAAATGTCACAAGAGCAAGGCTACTACAGGCCTGTCTGACGGCCTGGCTTTAAGGGGGTGTGGCTAGGCCACAATCCTGCCACTGAACACGCTTTCCACAGCCGCGCACCGTAGAGGAAGAGGAATTCTTATCTGGCGCAGCGTATCGGAAAAAGGTCCCGACTTTGTCCACTGACACTGGGCTCACTTGCTCCCAGCCATTCACTCTCACTTGCAGTTGATGGATCCGGAGGTCATGGGTGTGTCTGTCAGGCAGAACACAGAAAAAGACATTAAGCACAATCCTATCCAGGGAAGAGAAGTAGAAGCAGAGCCTGAAATCGGATTTACTACATAATGACATAAAAACCCAGTTGTCTAAATAAACCTTTCGGTGATTACCTAATGCAAGGGAAATCAAGAGGATATTTTAACTGAGTCTCACACTTAAAACAAAGCTGCAAGATCTATAAAGCCTGAGCAAGAGTGGCATCTGCCCTCCCTTTATACAAACCACGTGAATCCTGTGAACTAGCTCAGGTCTGTCCCCCACCGACCCCTACCTCAAACTTTATGAAATGACATCAGCTACAAGTGGTTCAGTGGGGTAGCAGAAATGCTGTGCTAGCAATTTAATCACACAACCATACTCTTGGAAATGCCTAAAATGACATTTTCTCCTTGGTTCTTTTGTGGAATCTCCTGCTTCTCTCAGAACCACACTCAGTCGTTGGGCTTTGGTCCTACAAGACTACAGACACGGTAACGAGAGACGGAGCCCGCAGAGTTTCCAGACTGAAGTGCGCAGCTGAAACTGCAGTAGAAGGCAGTGGGCAGGACAGGAGGAACAGGAGGAAACTGCACATTTAATTCTATTTTTAGATTTTGCCTAATTCAAGCCAGAAGCCTGAAATAGGGAAGTGGATTTGAGGCTGACAGGAAGGAAAGTGGGGAGGAAGGCAGGGTGTGGGGGACAGAATGCCAAAGGGGAAAACACCAGAGAAGGCATTCATTTCGATGAATTCAAGCAGGCAGGTGGGACTTGAAATGGGTTACAAAACATAGAAACTAAAACAGAAATGACAAAAAGGCCAAACCCCTTCTGATACAACAGAAGCAGTGCTTATTAAGAACTACAGTGAACAGTTCTATAATTTAGCTTCTCCAGGAACCTTGTAGAACAGTAAAATGCTCACCACTCATCCCTGGAAATTCTAATGTGGCTTCCAGGTACATGTGCCCAGCACAGTCATTTTTTTTTTTAACTATTTTTTTTGCTGAAAATCACTGGAGGCCCTCAAGTTCAGCACTCGTGCCGCTAGGGAGTAACGTGCGCCGGTGCAGAGCTATACAGAAGGAAGAAGTGTTTGAGGAGCAGGTTTGCACACAAAGAATTAAAGCACCATGAACGCATGTGACCACAGAAGGCTGAAGCCAATCTCTGAAATGTGAGATAATGAGGCTCAAACACTAAAATCTTAACCTACTCGTTATCCACTGGACAGCCCTTCCACTTAAAAATGCGTGCATATAAAAGAACATTCTCCTACATATTTTATGATCTCTCAGTAACTAGACACAACGTTCTTTCACATTTATTCTCGTCCTCTGGCTGGCGATTTTGAGTGCATCAGTGAGCAGTCTCCCTACGTGAGTTATTCTCTCCTCCTTAGAATCAGAGTATCTTATCATTATTGGCTCTGCTTCCTGAAACCATCTGCCTGCTAAAAGTGTTGTGGCATATGTGTATCTTAAAATTGAAATCAACATGCTCTGATAACCTTTTAATAATACCATGTCACCACTCCATCATGCAATGAACCGGAGGGTTATGATCTGTCTAGGCTTCAACCGAATTAGTTACATGGAACACACCAGTTATCACCTCACATGTCAAATAAAGGGATGATTAATGGAAAGAAGTGTATTTCCAAGATGGTCATTATATTTTTTAAAAGGAAACACTGATTTCCTAAATACCTTTTAAAAATAAAACATTAAAGTCATTAACAAAGGAAAGTGAAAAGGCAAAACACTAGAGACAATTATTTTTTTCTTTTTTTTGAGGCAAAGAGTAAACCATGCTTTACCTGTGCCTTAGCTTTCCTCTTGCTTCAAATTCAAAGGGAATCTCTTCACCCGTGAGGACTTCCCGCCATTCGCTAACATTGTGAGCATCGTCAAGAAATGTTCCATTCCCTTCTGGAACCACCCCTGGACTCCCGCTGTGAGACAGTGCAGCCCTGGAACGAAATCAGACAATACCAGCTAGTCCCCCTTTCTCTCCACCTCCCTCTCACACAGCTCAGGGCTGGAAGCAGAAACCCTCCCAGAACACAACTCACAGACATAACGCTGCATAACCTGGCTGTAAAAGAGGACCTAAAAGGTCAGTAACTCAAGTTATCTTCATGATCGATCAAAACTTCATGACCGAAACTTTAGAAACAGCTAAAAGCTATCACTGCATAGTCACCTGCCACCAGCAGCAGAGTCTGGTACACCGAGGGTGATGTAAACTAGTCATGACTTTTAACAGTAGTATTTAAGTGACTATCTAGAATTTAACAGACCTGAATTGTTTTTGAAAAACAAAGATGTCTCCTCTAGAGCATTCTCATACTTGGTGGAGGTGGGAGAAATATGGTCTCAAATCAGCTGGTTCTGTTACTCATTTCATACACTTTATTACCTAAACTGGAAAGATCAGCCTGCATTTGGCAAGTTGAGCCAAGGTCTAAGCAGGCAGAAAGTTGTAAGAGAACGTTCTCACTTGGCTTAGGCAGACTCTCATTTGTTCTCCTAACTCCATCCAGTTCCATCTGGACTCCAGTGCGTTTTAGGTTTGGAAGATAATTCCGGGTGGGGGGGAGGGGATATGAGAGGTGTTTTCAAGCCCTTGTGGAAGAAAAATGGGCAAAACATTTGGCTTAATAACCATATACAGCTTGTTTTAAAAGGGGGAGTAGAATGGGGGCCGAGGAGAAAGGGTGGAATGACTTTTGTTTCACATCCTTAATTTGCTCAACTTTTACTTTAAAAACAAATGGATACCAGGATCAAGATCATAATTTGGATACTTCAGACTCAAGACCTGCTTCTCTGACTACAGACTCTACATAGAACCAGAACCTCCAACGTAGACCTCAGCAAGACAGCAAGCTATTGATTCAAATACAATCAATCCCAAGAGCCTCAGGGAGGCCCCACCTTACTCTGCTGGGCTGGTACACAGAGCCTTTGGTGGCAGAGATGGCTCTAGGTGACAGATTCAGTGTTCCTTACCTGGTGGGCGTGGTAGTCAGGGTGGCAAACCACAAAGTGCAGCCCGTGTGATTCCTCAGAGCAAAAGGGACGAATGGCTGCCGGCGTTTTGGGGCCTTCATCTCTGCTGTGAGCAAACAGAAGGCCGTCAGCATGTGCCCTGGCCCGTGTAGCAGACACCCTCCCCATACCTGGAGACAGTGCCCAAAATTGTCTCTGTGCAAAGGAGCTGAAGGTGGAGAGGAAAAAAAGGAACCGCCACAGGTGTGTTGACAGGCCAAGTGGGATGTCTCCATGTATTCTGCCGCCTGCTACGAGATGACTCGGTCCCCCCGACAACTGACTGTGATGTGTCACGACTCTCACCCCACAATGCTCCCACAACTCTTATGGGCCTTATCTCAGAAAAGGGCATGAGACCTAATACGGCTGGCATCAGGAAAGAAAGAGAAATGGATCCCCACTACTCCCAAGAAATACAGTCTAAATGGACAACCTAAATTGTGGCAAGATCGATCATGTGTACTTGTATCACTTTGTCCAAAACACTGGTACTTTAAGGAAGCCTCCTTTTATATAAGAGTTACACTTGAGTCATATTATGCATATTATAACAAAATGAAAGCATTCTTTCCTATTCTCTTATATGAATAGTTGTGGGTTTTCCTCCCTGGAAGATCAAAAATATACTACCCCAAAGCTATTTAAATAAAATTTTGAGCTCATTTTTTTTTACACAGGTAACACCACCATCTGCTATCAGGCGGGGACTACGGAGACTACAAGAGGAGCGCAAAATATGATTTCCTTCACAAAACAGCTTCTCACCAGGGAAACTGGAAAGAAACACTGATCAATACAAGACTGTAAGTAATCAAATTCTAGGGAGACTGTGACCTGACTCTAAACACTGCAAGCAGTCAGAGGGGAGGCTGAGGAAGGCGATCCGGTGCCCGGGCTGCCCGGGGGGCTGCCCGGGGACCCGCCCGCCGCAGAGGCCCCCGGCTCCTTCCAGGGTCTGCATTTCCTCTACTGGCCACACAAAGAAAGAGGGAGTGGCAGCAGGAACCACAAAGGAAGCAGCAACCCAGTGCCGGGAGCCTCCTTGCTGATGTGCTCAACAACACCACATGCCCCACCAACAGAAAAGGGCGAGGCCCAGTCTTACTGTGTGTCTGGCTTTAAAGCACAAAGACAGCCCGAGAAACACCGGGACCCAAATGGTCTGCAGCTGTGGAGAAAATGACATCTAGAGGTGACTGCAATCTCCAACTGAGAACACTATAGCAAAATTCAATTCGTCTTCCAGGACCGCATGTTTCCTGCCAGTGAAATGAAGAAGGCAAATTGCACCAGGGCCTGCCTCTCCCACTTCTCGAGAACAGCACAGGGCAATATCATAAGTCAGCGTCATGTCTTTTAAAAAGTAATGACATTCTTGTTTTCCCTTTGTAGCTTCTAAAGTTTTCAGAAGTTAGTGCTCTGAACACTGCACAACAAGCCACTTCAGGTTAAGGCGAGTTCTGTTTTGGTAAGAACAACAGCTCAGGGGTGTCTAAGTAAATGAGTGGTCTCCAGCGTGTTCCCACAATTCTGTGGTTAGCTTTTAGAGACACCCCAGATACATATAAAGATAATTTCTGCCTAGAATATGCCCATTTCTCACCCCAATGGCCTCACTTAGTTTCCAAGGTTTGCTTTAAAAAAAAAAAAATTAGTGTTCATCAAGTTGAACATTAAGGAGTAGCTGTGAGGCTGCGGACAAGAGCAAAGGGGGAGTAAAAAATTTAAGAGCTGTCAGCAGGGTAAACAGTGCTCACTGTGGCACCTTGAAAGGCACTTCCCTCTCCCTAGGCGAGAGCTGCTCTGCTTTATTACAGGAGATAAAGGGCCCAGGAGGAAAAGAAGCCAGATGTGCTTTCATATCCCACTGTGAGCCAGACTCAAAGTTTCCATTTGCAAATTAGATTTAAAAAGAACAGGTGGCACACGGCTTTGATCACATCGTAACACAGAATAAAGTGCTAGGAATCCATAGAAAGATATTCACGAGTGTATTGCTTTGGAATTAAGTAGCCCGGGTAGCACACAGCTAAGGTCCCCAAGCTTCTTGTGTGGATTACACATACCAGCAGAGACCTCAGCAACCTGCCTCTCTGAGGATAAAAATACACGGAGTGCTCACAAATCCAAACTCAACACCAGAGGACAGATCTGACATCTTCCACACTAGGGTCCAAATCAACTGTGTACTTGCCTTGGACACAGCACCAGAGAACAAAATCCCCAAGTCTGGACTTCCCTGGTGGCGCAGTGGTTAAGAATCCACCTGCCAACGCAGGGGACGTGGGTTCGAGCCCTGGTCCGGGAAGATCCCACATGCCACGGAGCAACTAAGCCCGTGTGCCACGACTGCTGAGTCTGCGAACCACAACTACTGAGCCCGCATGCCACAACTACTGAAGCCCCTGCGCCTAGAGCCCATGCTCTGCAACAAGAGAAGCCACCGTAGTGAGAAGCCCGCGCACTGCAACGAAGAGTAGCCCCTGCTCGCCGCAACTAGAGAAAAGCCCACACACAACAACAAAGACCCAATACAGTCAAAAATAAATTAATTAATAATTTTAGAAAAAACTTTAGAAAAAAAAAAACTCCCCAAGTCCACCAAAGAGAACAGTATTCCCTGGTGGCCTCAGAAAACCTCCTCTAGCGACCAGACCTAATTGGTTCATAGGCTGAAAGAACCCCAAGCTCCTCATGTCCAAGTTCAGCTTAAATGGCTCCACCTGAGGAAATGTCTGCCCCTGCGGATTTGCTCCCCAGGGCAATGTGGCCATTATAAACAGTGCGGGTTCTTACGCTATGTAAGCAGCTCAGCCTATCAGAAAGGACCTGGCTTGTAAATCATGAGAAATAGATTAAAGTCCCAGGTCTGCTACTAGCCAGTCATGTGAATGGAGGCAAGTTACTTAGTTTCTCTGAGCTCCTGTCCCCATGCTAAAAAGGAATGATGCTTCGCTTAGCCTGAAAGATGAAATAACAGATACAGAAAAGCTGAGAAGTATAAATCCATGGATCCTGGGCCTCGTGAGCCCTCCCCACGAACACCCATCCTGGTAAAACTTTCAGGAAAAAACCATAATACTACCCCCACACATTAATATCCTTGTTCTGAACTCCTAGTAGAGGAAGCTCAAAAGGCCCTTTTTACAAAATAGACTATGACCCAGGATCTGGTGGTGTTAGCCAAGCATAAGCATAAATCATTCAAATTAAACTGCACTCCTTCAAACAAATGAAGAACTGAACATCTTGGGATTCTAATTCCTTGATGTTTATGATGTTTTCCTCTCGTATTTACTTACCAGTCAAGGAACCTTAAAGGATCAGAGATACAAAGAAAGAACATTCTCTTTTCTACCTCCTAAGAAGCTCAATTCATTTCTAAAGAAAAGATTTGTGTCTAAGCAATTATTTACCAGAAATTTTTTTTCTTAGCTCTATTCCTGATCTTTATAGCTCCTATTCCACGAGCCCCTTGCATTACCATAAGAATAACATTCACTGAGTATTCTATAAATAAAGACTGGTAGCACTGCTTGATGGAGGATGGTTTTCTTCCATTCATTTGCTTTTCAGTGTGAGACATCACCTCTAACTGACACTGGATGCTTCTGCATCATTCACTGTGAAGTTGATTCCATTTCCACTAAGGGTTAAAGCAGATGGAAGAGACAGAATAAGAATCAGCACATCACTTCCTTCTGATATAAGATGCCACTTTGTCCATTAGTTGGAAATGATCTCTCCTGTTACTAAAGCAAAGTATTCACAACTGGGTATACCCCCATTCAGGTCCCATATTCACGGAAAATCGATGTACAAGGCAGTTCTTAAAACAGGAAAATAAAGCAAGCCCTCGCTTGGCTGTACTGTACCTCTAGCATAGATCTGGTGCTCTAGGTTAGTCAGACTGGCTGTACTCCTAGTTCTAAGGTAGACAAGGGGGAGACCTGGTAGACAGGAGAGACAACGTTAGAGCATAAGAATCAATATAGTGAAAAAGAAGACATCTCCAGAACATAAGCACAAATAGAGAACATTACAAAAATAGCAAGCATCATGCACTTACAGGCTCATTCCTTTAGTGACTACTGAGAGCTACGGAGGTACTTGACAAGGTGAGCAAGACAGTTTTTATGCTGGCTTTTAATGTGGAGGCTGTGCTAACAGAGCATGCTCCTTATTTTCCTCAATCGGGGAAAGAAAATGTACTCACAGTCACTTGAACAGAATGACAAGCCTTTTGAGGATTTTTAATTTAAAGCATGTATGTTCTCACATGGCATAGAAAAGTTACCAAGAGCAATCAGTACAGATTTTAGTGGGAGTCGCTCCATTCCAATTGGAAAAGGCAGTAGCAGTAGAATGCTAATCCCCCACGGGTCTCAAAAATTCAAGGGAAAGAATCAGTCTGTGTTCCAAGTTTCAACAATCTCTTCTGAGAAGTTATCTCATGGTATTATTTATATTATACATTAAACATGGAACCTTTTAGAATTTTTTTTTTTTGTTATTTCCACAAAATGTCCTTGAATACAAAACTAATGAACTAATAATTAAGGTGCCATACCACCCAGGTGTACTTGCAGAATCTCAGCCCTTCCTGAACAAAGCCAATAATTATGTCAAAAATGAGGCCATTATTTTCTTTCCCCTGCTAAAGGAACAGTAAGAAATCAGCAGCTCCCTTAGGCTGAATTTCATATTAAGAACCTCTAAGTCAAGGGCTCATTTTGAAGCTGACCTGAATAAAATACACAAATTTGGGGGGAATGTGACTAAATATTCTTAAATAAGAGCTGAAGGTTTGTGATCAGTTCAACAAGATTCAAACCTCCTGACTTTCAAAACGAATGCCCAGCAATTATTTTAGTAGGCCTAGTAAGAGAATACAATCCCATCTGCTATTCTACCATCCAAGAATTCTTAATAAGTAAAGAGGTTTGGAAATTTAGGTATGTTCGTGTATGCCTAATAAAAAAGATACATTACACCTTTATAAGCCTAAGTAACCATAAAGATGTGTAAGTAAATAAAAATCCAGATTTAATTTAGCAGGCATTTAACATAAATAAGGTAGCTTATTAACTATAAAAAAAAAGGAGGAGATGTTAAAATAAAGAGGGAGGGGAGCGGTGGGAGAGGGACAAAAGAAAACTCCTTCATCAGAATCCTGAAGATTCGGCCTTCCTAGTGTTTGCACTGAGTCTGGATTTAAGATCCCTCTGCATGAATAATGTTTTTAGAAACACATTCTCTAGGACACATTACATATTACAAAGATTATTCAGAGTCTTCTGGGTAGACTACGTTACGTTCTCTTGATACACAAATTGGGAAGGTTAGAGGAGGAGCCAGAATTGAAGCTGATGATATCTGAAAAGCCCTGGCTCCTAAGCAATGGCCTTGAGACTCAGAAGCAACAGCCTGGGAATACAGAGAGCAAGCAGAGCTGACGTGTCCTTGTCCCTCCTCCGAGAAGTACAAGGCAGATAGAAAGTCCATTTATACACCCTGAGGAGAGACGAACCAAATACTTCGTACACTAAGAAAATCCATCTTCCCATGACACGTTTGCAGACCAGATGGAACAGTTAAGTATTCATGAACTATGTGAAGTCCAGCCAAAATTCCCCAAAGAAACCACACTGAAAGAACTGGGGCTGAGTTGAATTTGGATGACAATGGCTTGTGGAACAACTAAGGACCACACAGTTGGCCATCACAATCTCCCCAGCTCTGAGGAAATCAGAGCTCCATGGCGAAGCATTAAATAAGGAAAGAAAACATCGTTAACAGAGAACACACTGACTCCTCTTTCTTCAAGAGGCTGGGTATTCAATTCTCTTCTACTTTATAATACAGGGCCCCCCTTTAAACACTTGCTTCCACGTGGGAGCCGGCCCTCCCTCTCTTCAAGAATATATCCAACCTCTCTGTCTCTAGATTTACAAAACTGAAAAGATGTTCTTAAAGTCCAATCAATTAAAATGTTCTGAAGAGTAAAACACAAACTGACCAATGGCCACTCCTGATGCATCTCCAGGTGCCCCAGTTCACGTGCCACATGACCAGAACTTAGGAATTGCATACTGCAGGTCCTTCCTCTCCCACAATGGTGAAACTAGAGCTCACATTAAGAGTTCAGTGTTTTGTGCCAGAAAAAATGTCCCTTCCAAAG
Organism: Globicephala melas; assembly: GCF_963455315.2. Lineage (NCBI taxonomy): Eukaryota > Metazoa > Chordata > Mammalia > Artiodactyla > Delphinidae > Globicephala > Globicephala melas. The sequence goes on from NC_083314.1 coordinate 178,412,794, forward strand.
ACTAAAACAGAACTACAGAAGACAGAATTTCCTGTAGGTTTTTCCATAGAAAATGATGGTTCTATTTGAATTTCTCAATTAAACATGGCTCTGTAGATCAAAGGTGATTTAGTCAAACATTTGTAGAGAAAAATCTTACTTTGTCCAAAGCATGGAGGATCCACTGAAGAGCCCATCCAGTCTTCCGATGTGGTTGAATCTATTTCCTTGTCCTGTTTACAGTAATCTGCCATCCACGATTCCTTGGTACTTATATATTGGTCTAGAAAAAAGTCCCCAAAGATAATTAAGAACAGAAGTAGAAAGGATTGGGTGTTCAAGTCAGATGACTTCAATTCAGCAAAACAAGCTTTTATCGAATGTCTGACTAAACGCTAGGCACCACACTAGATTCTGAGAAAGCTGGTCCCCTGAAGAACCTCATACTCCACTGGAAGAAATTAACATTAACAAAACAGTCACCATCACAAAACTATATCACAATGTGAAAGGAGCTAAAACAAAGATACAAATAAAATGCTATGGGAGCACAGAACAGGGGAAGATTTATTCTGCTCTGGCAGAAGTGGAAGAATACACACCAAAGCACATGGCAATCTTCAGAGAGGTAAGGACCTTTGTTCGGGGTCTTGAAGAATAGGTAGGGTTACCAATAGGATTAGGGATACAGGGACATTCCAGACAGAGAGAACAGCATATGCAGACTTCAAGACATGAAAGTACATGGCACATTTAGGGAACACTGAATACTCTGGTGTGACTTGGTACAACATACTGGGGTATAGAGACATAGCAAAGAAGTCTAGAAAAGAGAACTTGCTTTGTGAAGAGCATGACATGCCATGCTAAGGGGCAGGGTTTGGAGACAGAAAGACCAGTAGGAGGCTATTTAAAAAACCACCAAACTCAGGAGGCTGAAATCCAGCTGAGAACTGTCCAGGAGTGGTTTTACTTTTTTGAGAGGAGAATCATAACGGGAAGAGCAAAATAATTACACGCCACACTTGGATAAAGACCTTTTATACTAATTAAAGCACTACACTTTTTATTTATTTTTTAAATTAATTTTTATTGGAGTATAGTTGCTTTACAATGTTGTGTTAGTTTCTTCTGTACAGGAAAGTGAATCAGCTATACATATACACACATCTCCTCTTTTTTGGGATTTCCTTCCCACTCAGCCATAAAAAGGAATGAAATTGGGTCATTCATAGAGTACTACACTTTTTAAAACAAGAATGATTAGTTTCTGTTTTTCAGCTCCAATATTCAGCTACAGAAATGATATTTATTTAAACACTAAGAGGTCACCGCAATGTTTCTGGGTTTCAGCACAGTTTTAGGAATAAGGAATTAAAGGTTAAAAAAAGAACAGTTTTACCACTGACAAGAATGCTTTTTGGAAGATATTTTTAATTAGATACTCATCAGAAATATCAATAGAACTCTTGTGAGGTTAGCTCTCGTTTACTATAGCTTTTCAAAGAAGAGTCCCAAACTTTATCTAAACTTCCAGATGAACAGATTATATAAGAAATAACATGGGAACCAAAATAATATGGAAGAATCATGAGATCAATTTACTATTACGTTGGTGGAATTAATGAAATAACAGTGGTTTTAAAATCTGGGGATCAATAAACTTACAGTCCCATTTCACTAAACATTCTCTCCATCCTAGTCGGACATGGAATAAGCCAATGAATATTCTATGAGCCTCAACCCAACACATACACTGAAGAAAGCTCATAGATTTTCAATGTAGTATGCCCTCCCTATCTGTGGGGTTTTCAGCGGATACAGAGGGCCAACTGCATTCATTGTACTAGGCCATTTTATTACAAGGGACTTGAGCATCCACAGATTTGGGTGGGGGGTGGGTGAGGGGTATGGGGTGTGGTACTGGAACCAATCCCTTTGGATACTGAGGCACAACTGTAGTATGTGTTATCTATCACTCAGAGGTAACTACCGTGTTACAAAAAATCAGATCCTGTAGATCAGTAACTCAAAGAGTCGAGTGCAGTTTTCATAGTGTAAGTAGGCACTACCTGACTGTATGATGATGTTACTCTTCTTTTGATATAAAGGCAAGTATAGAGACAAGATTCTGACACACTACATCAAATCCAGGAATGTACATTTCAGTGTTGTCAAAGAAACTTTCAGAACACACACCATTAGCTTGGCAACCCTTTAACTCAGTGATTTTCAGAGTTAGGTCAACATGCTACTTGATGGGAAACAGCACAAGCAACCTACCCTGCTACAGACAATCAAAATTGTACCTTTTAAGAATTATTCTGTGAATAGTCTGAGAGAAACGAATCTAAACTCACTTCTAGGACATTTAATAAGTCCCAGTGACCAAGCATCATGGGGAGAAAGTTTGTCATGGACATGAATGTTTCCCATGTAGTCTAAGCTCTTGCTTGATCTCTGAGAGGATTAATATGGGATGCCACCTCCAGAGCTATGGGTTGAGAAGCATTATGAGGCCAGGTTAGGGTTTACCAGGAAAGCAGCCGTGATAAGTAAACTGTCTGGTATGGGCCCAAGTATTTGCTAAACCAGGAATAACAGTCTTCCAGACAAGGGACTTACGCACAGAAAGGTAACAATGTTCTAAAGACAGCTTTCCACTCACCAATTAGTACAGAGGTGATATTGATATCCAAACGGTGTTTGGCCTTGACTTCCAGCTTCAGCCGAGGAGGATGGAGACGACTAGCTGCCTGTTGTTGCCAGGATACAGAGCACGGCCAGGGCTCAATAAATGGCTCCCAGCCTAAAAGAACACAGGAAATAAGACATCTGCTCAGCAGATATCAAGAGTTTACAGGGGAACACCATTCACAAATGCTCAGCAAGGACATACTATAGCTAACAGCTTTCTATTTCCAACTTGATTTCACAATGGAGACACCATCTTTAGCTGCAGGTCACCTTACAAATGTCTGTGCTGTCTCAAGGACATGAGTACAAGAGCATACATGCACCCCAACCATGGTCTCCCAGAGGTGGGAGGAAGGAAGGCAGGGGGTATGTGCCCTCTTCTATTTAAGAGCAGGCAGGACCTGTTTTTGACATATTCAAGTAGAAAAAAAGTGTCTCAGACTCAGGTTGGAAAAATAGTGTCAGCGGCTGAAGTAACTACTAAATTTGATTACCCTGCTTACATCAAGAACCCATTGGCTGAATAAATAGGTATACTTGAAATTCATTAACTTAAATTTTTCCAAATTTTTATTTTAAAATGTGTCATATGTACAAAAGTTATATATAAACAACATATATGTATGGTTTAAAGAATAAGATTACTGCAAACACTCACGTACTCACTATTCAGCTTAACAGAAAATTATATGTGCCTCTGAAGCCCCTGAGTACCACTCCCCACCAAACCTCTTCTACCCGACTCCAAGTAACCATTAGCTTGAATTTTTAATCATTTCCTTGCTCTTTATACTTTTACCACCTATGTATACATTTCTTAAGAATACATAGTTTGTCCTGTTAGGGATCTTCACATAAACAGAATCCAACAGTGTGTATTCTTTTTTCTTTTTTTTTTTCCATTTATTTATTTATTTGGCTGCATCAGGTCCTAGTTGCAGCATGCGGGATCTTTGTTGCGTTGCCCCACAGCATGTGGGATCTTAGTTCCCCGACTAGGGATCGAACCCGCATCCCCTGCATTGGAAGGGGGATTCTTAACCACTGGACCACCAGGGAAGTCCCCGTGTGTATTCTTCTGCAAGTTTCTATTTTTGCTCAATAGCATTCTTTGAGATTCACTCACACTGATGCCATGTAGCTGTGGTACATTATCTTCACCTCTGAACTGTAATCCACTTATGAACATACCACAGTTTATTTATCTATTCTACTGCTAGGAGACATTTCACTTGATTCCAGTTCTGCTGCTATTAGGAAGACCACTCTGGAAGCAGTCTTGTACTTGTTTCCTAGTACTCATAGGAGATTCTCTAGGGTACAGGTCTAGAAGAAGTATATTGAAGGATTGCTGAGTATGCTTCTAAGTCATGTCAAACTGTTTTCCAAAGTGGTTGTCCCAATTTACAATTCTGACAGCAGGAAGTAAGAGTTCTAGGGCTCATATCTTCACTATACTTAGTAGTGTCACACTTCCTTTTTGCCAGTCCACTGGGTGAGAAAAATGGTATCTCACTGTAGTTTTAAAGACAACTTTTCAAGGCCAGTTAATTTTTAACAGTTTTCTAAATACACTCCATCGGCCATAGATAAGGTGATTTACCAATACAAATCCAATCTAACATGTAGCATAATGTCGGTACATTCATCTCCTCACACCATTTAGCACTAGTGACCTGAATGTGTTCATGCAACTTTAAAAGTAAGCAATATTTGCTCTGGGAAAATAAATGATTCTCAAAAAAATAGCTACCATATGCCCTGCAAAACTTTCTCTTAACTAGCAAGGCTTGGGCCATTATTCTGAAGTTAAACATTTTGAACAATTAGGAAGTAAGAGTGTTGCCTTTAAGTGAATCCAGATCAGAGAGGGGAGAATGTTAACTAACATATAAAATCGAATGTGACACGTACTCTAGAACAATCAGCAGCAGCACAACACACTGGAAGCTTAACTTTCCAATGACATCAAGGGAGCAACCCCTCTTCGACACAACTTGGTTTACTCCACCCACACCTACGAAGAACTCTCTTAAGCAAAGAACGTCGCAGCTCAAACTATTCAGCCCTGATACAGGATGGTTCCTGAATGTCCATCTGTATAGGCCCTTATCTTGGTCTTTCCAATGGAAGGAAAGAAACCTGAAAATGCCTTGTAGTATATCCAAGTTTATGTCTCTGGAAGAACAGCTTGCCCTGATCAACTGTGTCCTACTCTTGGGAGTAGGTACGGCAGGTTATACATTGTCACTGACTCAGTACTCTTCTAATGAGACAAACAAGTCCAATAGGGAGTGAGGAGGCCTGAAGTTTAAAATGCTTATGGGCTTAAATATCACTTGAAATTTAGCTACTATCAGGGCCAGACGAATGATCCTTCACAATTGAGCAATTTCATGTTCTGAAATAAGCCAAACTCCAGGATGAAAAGGAATTAACTACCAAAACTTCTTTTTAAAGAATTCAGTTGTGACTTATCAAATATATTCTTAGAAATATGAAAAATCTGTATCTTTCGTGCTTGTGCAGTCACTTATTTTTCACCTTTCCCTGTCCTATCCCACCCCTTTGCCTCATGTAGAATTTATGTAGAAATAGGCCCAGGCAAATGTCGAAGTGTATTTTTTAAATCCCATGATAATTATACTGACCTGACAGAGCACGGTTATAATAATCTCCAGAAAGGGTGAAGTGGGCATAGCCTTCAGGGCTAGTTCTTACATGCTGCAGAAAATTCAGACCTGCAATGAAAGCAAATCTTATTGCAGTGGCAGGGCGGGAACAACCAAAACTTTCTTTTGCTGACAAATCATATAAAAGAGATGTTAGAAAAACAAACACACAGATACAGAGAACAGTAGTGGTTACCAGAGGAGAAGGGACAGGGGCGAGAGCAGGGGTGATCAACTGTATGGTGATGGACAGGAACTAAATTTTTGGTAGTGAGCACACGGTAATGTATACAGAAATGGAAATATAATACTGTACACGAGAAACTTATATAATGTTATAAACTGATGTTACCTTAATAAAAATAAAACAAAGAGATGTTAGTTACAGCTACCACTGATGATCTTATAGGAGAACACACAGATGTATCAAAATTTGATATTTTGTTCATCATGGTTTTTTTAATAAATTCTGATTTTTAAAAATACTCCATTAAAATATCATTTATCTTAATTACTGAGTTTTGTGGTACCCCTTTAAATGTTGTGAATGAGGTAAATGCCTCATTTGCCCCCCCACCAATACCAGCCCCAGCATCCAGGTGTATCTCAAGCCTGTGGGAACATTAAAAAACATTTCTACCTGAATATCTGAAAAGAAGGTAGAATAATTGAGAACAGTCATGCCTTCATAAATATTAGCTCAAAATTTCAAGATTATCGTAGAAAAATAAGAAATAATTATTTTCTGCAGAAAAGATACTCATGGAAACAGTCAAAATTCCAGTTGTTAGTTTCAATCAAGTGGGCCTTGTGGTGGCTAGAAGCACAAGGAAAAAGAAAATCTCTACAATGTGTAAAAGGTCAAATTAAATCCCCAGAACCAACTTTTCCTTGAAGGGAAAAGAGGCTAGCAAGATCAAAACAAAAGAAAATTAAAAGTAAACACATCGGTAAGATTCTCCTTTACTCTCCTCAGAAGCCTCATCTGACACAGCTTGCAAAGATGCGATTGAGGATAAAGCCCTCCTGCCCTGGTCTCCACTCTGCTGAAGGACGGCTCTCAGGTGAATAGGGTTTCACCTCCTACCCGGCCTACGGAGGAGACTCTGGTGAGCCTCTGTGGTTTTTAATTTTCAAAAGACATACAGCTTGGAAACACTACTTTCTAAGCTTATCTTTTAAATTCCTTTAATAACAGTACTCCCTACAACCTTTAGATACACGAAAAGATAAACAAAATGGAGAGATCAGGAATTATTTAACTAGAGCTGTTAATAGAACAGAAATTTCATCAATGACAATTTCTATTATTCCCAAGCCATGGTCTGAAGGCCACATATGGCAAATAAATACACGTTTCTTTAAAATACAAATAATGGAAAACATATGTAAAACCATCATCTAAATTTCTCCCATTCTATTAAGTACGGGAGAGCACGAACAACGTGAAGAAAAGACGGTGGTTCACTGCACATCTTCTCGATGAACCCGAGGGTCGGGCGAGCACTCACGGGAGAAGGTGAGCTCAGCAAGAGGGACGTCGCAGTCCATGCAGTCGTCGATAAAGCAGATGCACACGCTCTCAGCTTTCATCTCCACGCCCGAGATCAACCGTGCCGGTGCAGCCACCTGGCCCTCTCGGCTGTTAGAGGCCAGGGAAAGAGACGTCAGGGGTTCAGCATTCTTGAACAGCCAACTTGCTGCCTTTTTCAGTTGACCTGCAAAGAAATTAAAAGGTGATCAGTTCAATCCGTTCCCACAGCTACTCAAGCAAATCAGAGAGGAAACAGAGAAATACATTTGATAGGGACCTACTGGACAGCCCAAGAGAACCTTAATGCCAGACAGACATAACAAAGAAAAAACAGCACAATAACAGGAATCCTGCTCTTTAGCAAACAGAACAAGGCCCTCTTTGCTGCACACCTCCACTCAAGTTTACAGCACCTTTCATGACCTGGCTCAAAATGTCTCCAGGAAGCCATCCTTCCTCTACTGTGACATCTGTTGAAGGAGACGAGAAAAGAGGAAAGGAGAGGATCCAACATTCCAGGTGCCACTCGGTACTATAATACTTAATCTTCCCTATGTAGTCTTGCATATCCTGATGTGCTGCTTTGTTAAGTGTTCTCAAATGTCTTACGTTGTACATACTTTGTCTTCTCAACCATGTGTGTAATATAAAACTATTAAATAACACCCCCTGAACACAACCAGATTGCTAAAGCTAAAAAAGAACAGAACAGAAAAAAGAAAAGCAATGCAACCCCACACTTATAAATTACCAGAGGCCAGTGCATGTAACGGTGGTAAGTGGTAAAGGGCATGGGCTTTGGAGCAAGATGGCCTGGCTTCTGATCTTGGCACTTACCAGCTGTTGGATCTTGGACAAGTTACTTGATCTCTCTATGCCCGACAGCACCCGCTTACAGGACGGACATGAGGAGGAAACAAATGAGTACGTGGGAGGTTCTCAGATCAGAGCCTGGCATATAACAAAGGCTCTATAAACATTAGTTGGTATTATCATCTTCATTATTGATGGAAATAAACCTTAGTTACTAAAGAAATAAAAATTGAAATCCAAAAGGCTCTTAGAAATTTTTCTAACGTGTTTGAATTGTTAAAGAAAGAGTAAAAGTAAGAAATGTAAACATTAAGGGGTATGAAGTTAATTAAACCAAGAAGCAATGATGACTAGGTAAAAACAAAACTAAGAAACACAAGATAACTAGGTCTACCTTCATTTTCTCCAGAGGAAAGAGACAGGTAATGCAAACAATTGTGATGAAACCATGTTAAGTGGTCAAAGTTTAACCTGGTACAATCCTTTTCAAAAAAGATTTGTCAATTCAAGCAAAGAGGCTGAAAAATATATCTATATTCTCTGATCCAGTTTTTACAATATGAAGTCTCACTACCAAAGAAACAGTTAAAAAGATGTAGACAAAAGTTCATACACAAAAATATTTATTACAGAATTGTGTATGATAATGAAAGAATGAAAAACAACTTAAGAATGGTTAAATCATACTGTATCCTCTGATCAAATGTAAAAAAATCAATGTTTACAAATAATGTTAATGACATGGGAAGATGCTGCTATTAAGTATATATTTTAATAAAATTGTAATTATAATTCTATAAAATTGTTATTTGCAATACGATCTACCAACATGTATAATATTATGTGTGTGTGTATACACACACACACACACAACACGTATGTTGGATACACGGGCATACCTCGTTTTATTGCACTTTGCTAATACTGTGCTTTTTACAGATTGAAGATTTGTGGCAACCCTGTGTCGAGCAGGTATACCGGCACCATTTTCCAACAGCATTACTTAATTAAGACATGTACATTTTTAAGACATAACGCTACTGCACGCTCAACAGACTACAGTATAGTGTAAACGTAACTTTTATATGCACCGGGAAGCCAAAAAATTTGTATGACTCGCTCTATTGCAATATTTTCTTTATTGCGGTGGTCTGAAACTGAACCCCCAATATCTCCAAGGTCTGCCTGTATACAGTACATAGAGAAATAAAAAGAGAGAATATACATGCAAGTATCAAGACTGGGAAAAAATACAGCTCTTGCTGTATCTCTGATTTGAAGAGAAAGGGGAACAAAGAGGGAGGTGGAGAGGTAGTGTGATGCAGAGGAAAGAACACGGGCACACCTGGCTTTAAACCCATCCCACCCCGCATTAACAGGTGGCCTGAGACGAGTTTATGTACCCTATCTGAGCTGGTTTCTCCAACTGGAGTGAGGGTAATGATGCCTGCCTCCAAGGGTATGAGGATTCAACATGAAGCAGGACTAGGCCCAGAGGAACTCAATAAATGGCCATGCCTACCAGCGTCACTGCCATTACCACTCCCACTAGCAACAGTGCTAACATCTACAGAGCACATGCTGTGTGTCAGGTACCTTCTCATGTCCTTTGCATAGAGTGACTTCTTTATTTCAAACCTCTGAGGGATGTCCTCTTATCCTCACTCTACAGATAAGGAAGCACGGGTACAGAGACATGAAACTTGCCCAAGTCACGAACAAGTAGCCAGCAGGTGGCGAGTAAGGACCTGAAGTCAGGCAGTCAGCTCCAGAGCCCACAGCCATGTCCACTATAAAATCCTGTGTCTCATTATTACTGGCCCAAGTTATCTTCAGCCCACAGAAAATCATGGAGGGTCTCCAAAACACACTCCAGCTCATGGAAAGATAAACATTATCAAGATAAACAGCTGATAAAGGAAAGCCTTATTCAAATTACCTTGACACACCAAGAGAGCTTTGCGGCAGTCATCCATGCCAAACCCCAGCTCCTGCAGTCTAGCCAGTTGTAACTCTGGGGGGGGGGCGGGAAATGGTATATATATTTTTGTAAGTAATTTAATGTAAATTAACCCACAGACTAATTGAAGCAAAAAAGAACCAAAAAAAACAAGAAAAGAAATTCAGAAACTGGGGACTCAAACACTGCACTGCTATAGGCAAAAGTAGCTCCTAATTAGAATTTATCAACTGTACCCTGAAATTTTTAAGTCTTTTCCCTATATTGGCTGTCTTTTAAATGCTTACAACTGAAACTTAGTATTATTATCCATATAACTTGGGAGGAAAACTTGAAGTTTAAAACTAAACCCTAGCATTATCCATATCTCTGGAAGAAACTGTAAAAGGAAAAATACTGTAGGCTAGAACAGTTGGTTTGGGCTGTTCATTTTTAAATTAAAAAAAATTAGACAGTCATACTTATGACCTACGATTATACTTAATGACACAATTCTACCCTGAACAATTTAACTGTGCAAAAGAAAATCTGAAAAGTTAAAAAGAAGGGGAGTTTTGGGAAGACTGAGTGGGTTTTATGGTTAATACTTACCCAAGACAGGGTCTAAGGTGTGTCTTGTCCCTTCTCTGATTTCCTCTCCCCTTCGAGATGCACCAGGAAGGTGAGTGCTGAAGGAGTTGGCGTCCAAGGCCACTGTGTCTGGTACTGCAGCATTAGCTTGCTCTGGGATGGATTTTGCAATGGCAAGAAACAGCTGAACATCATTATAGGAGAGTCTGATATCCAGGGCCTGTAACTGAATCTAACAAAATTTAAAAGATGGCAGTTTTTAAAGTTGCACTTGCTTTTGTGTCCACACCTCTTACAGGTATCACTCTAATTCAAGTTCTAGAAATCCAACAGACATTTCTCATTGTGAAGACAGGGGAGATCTTGAAATTAAGCATTAATAGCCATGAGATAAAATGTCCCAGCTGTGAGGTCAAATGCCACAAAACTGTACCAAATACAAAATACTAAGCAAGGAAAATTACTAGAGCACTTAATACTTCAGTAGAATGATTTTCATACAAGCACATTAATCATCAAAGCAGAGAATCGGAGAATGGCTCTGGTGGAGACAGGATCACCTATTAGCAACACTCTGTTAATCCATTTTGCTTTGATCTATTTAATTTTTTAAAATCTCTGACCACCCAACAAAATTTATCTCTCCTTTATTCAAACAGAACTTTAAATGAGTCATGTTCCACATTAATATTTCTGAAAATCTGGTCCTCCTCAGACAACAGCAACTCAGCTACCACCGGTAAAAGCAGTACAGACACCAACACAAGACCACTTTAAAATGGGATGTCTGTTTGAAGGCTGGGTATAGTGCTTTATTTCTTACTTATTTTTCATTATTTTTGAAGCCCGAAAATCAGAATGGCTTTTCTCTCTCTTTCAATCCTCCTACGGTTCAGATGGATTACTAATTAATGATTCTCCCTCTACCGAAGAAATATAACATCAGTCTTAAGCCGTCCCTGCCTGGCTTCACCTGCTCTGCTTCTCCTCCCCTCTCCTCCTCACTGCCCTATAGACTTCTTTCTTCTAGTGAGACCTCCCTCGGTCTCAGGTCTGCTGGGCCATTTCTGCCCCTGACTCTGCTGTTTCCTAATTTGGAATGCTCTCCTTCTCGGCCTATTTACATCCTACCCCTCTGATCAGACTCACTTTTAGCTTCACTCACAGTCAATATTCCTAACTCTGCTTTCTGTAAAGTTTTATAGAACTTCAAGATCACACCAGACAATTAAAAGGTCTTTTATCCTCCACAAGACTGAAAGATCTTCTAGGGCAGAGACACTGCCATATTTATTTTGTATTTGCTGAAGTAACGAAAATGTTGTTGCGTTTGGCAGAGTTAAGTAAGCAGTTCAAGCAAAGGAAAGTGTTTGCGAGTGTCTCAGTGTGTTACACAGATTTGTCATCATTACCTCTAAGACAGGTGGGAAGTCTTCACTATTGAATGCATCCATCAATCCTGAACTATTCTGGTAAGAAGAATTCCCCACCAGCTCCACTTGAATTTGTACTGGATCAACAATTGAAAGAGCTGTGTCTTGCTCATTTCCTAGTCGGCATGAAAACACCTAGAGAGTGAAATGCAATATGGCAGGAATTAATGTCGGATTCAGGAAGAGTCTAATCATCAGGAGAAAAGGAGACCGTCTCAGAAGCACTCAGCCCTATAATATCAAAAGCCCAGAGCAACCACTGAAATGAACATTGTGAAGAGGGAGGCTGAGGCTCTCACCCACTGCCAGGAGCGCAGTGGTTCGCCTGTGGGAAAGGCAGTTTAGCAATATGTAACAAGAGGCTTAAAAACATCACACCCTTTGATCCAGTAATCCTACTTCTTACTAGGAACTAGCCCAAGGAAATAATGCAAAACATAGAAAAATTCACTGAACCATTATTTAACAGTTAATCAAAAAATTAAGAGCAACCAAAGTTTTATCACATCTACTCGGAATATTTTGTGGCCATTTAAAAGGAACGGTTTAAAAGACCATATGAAACATAAGAAGACAGTTACAATATAGGTTATGTGAAAAAGCAGCCCAATCAAAATAATATTACGCCATAACTATAAGGAAAGAAACACATCAAAATGTCAAGAGAGATTATGTAAGGTGGGATAGGTGATTTTTTCCCCTCCCCTTCCCTAATTTTATGTAATATAGTTGTTACTTTCACAACTGAAAATAAATACATTAATTTTTGAACCTAGGTGAAAGGTACACAGGGGTTCATTATATTATTGTTTACTTTGTGTATGTTTGAAATGTTCTATAATTTAAAAAAAAACATATTTATGGGGGGAGAAAAGGGGGGAGAAAAGGGAGAAAAGGGTCCCATCCTACGACCAAATTATGTTGCACGCTCAAGAAGACAGAAGAAAGCATTGCTTTGGTCTCCCTTGCTCCCTCCCCGCTTTTTGGCATTTTCTAGTGCTACTGAAAAACACGCGCCACCAAGGTCCTCTGCTGTATTCGAGATTAACTCATCATTTTGCTTTCTTTATAAGTTCTCCCCCAATGACGTATTAGGGAGGTCTTAAAATTCAGATCCAATTGTGCTGCCTAAAGAACAAGATTGAAAGGAATTTCCAGGAATCTCAAATATTTTGCCATGTAGTTTTTCTAAGGGTTTGGAGCAGGAAAGTTTCGTTTTCCTTTTTCCTTCAGGGGCTTCTGCTACACAAAACCCAACGGTACCTGACAGTTCATTAATTAATCACTAAACTTTTCCATTCAAAGCTGGTATTGTGGTGGCTTGGAAAGCAGATGAATCGCAATTTCATGACCAACTCACATCACATCACACCAGCATGCAAATCCCTCTCCTCTCACACTGAGGTTTCTTTACATGAGAGAAACAAGTGGAAGAGAAATAAAATCTCTACAGGTTTTATTCAGCTATTTCTGACCAGAAAAAAAAAAAAAAAGAAGTTCCATATGCTGCTGACAGTGAAAATAATTTTTGTTCGTTCAACCTCTGAAATACCACTGGAAAGAACTGGGTATGAAAAAGCTTAATCATAAATGGGAAGGAAATGATGAGTATCCCTAACCAAATATTCTAATATTCTAACAAGAGGAATGTTAGTTGAGATCAGTGACTTAAGAACATTTGACAGAGATAATAATCTACCTCGTTTCTCCTTCTGTCTCCACACATCCTGGCTTAAAAAGAGGCAGAGCAGTTTCTGCTGGACATTGTATAATGTAATTTTCTGGCTACAAAAGCCATCCCAGTGCAAATCAGCCCCTTCATGAGATCAGATCAGAACCACAAGCACCTCTATTAGAGACTCAGTCCTTTAGGTCAGGCCTGACTCTCTAGACGTGCCCTTTTATACATCAGATATTCCCAGAAGGATAACACAAAAAGTCCTTAACACTTTTATAGACAAGTTTCCATGACCATAAAGCCCTAGGTCTTTGGAGGGACAAGCACTGAACGTGGGGGGAAGGGGATACAGGAGCAACAAGGACCCCTTCCTCACCTTCACAGTTCGCCAGGGCCTAGACCTGCAGAACTAGAGGACACAACAAGGAGCCCGGCAGGGTAATGGGGACTAGAAGAGTTTCCTCGAACTTTCTGAGGAAGGGAGGGCGAGAGAGAAAGAGGTAAAAGTCCCTCCACACATTCACAGCCTGACACTGGGCGACTGAATTCACACATTAGAATAACCTGGTAGATTTGAGGAGAAAATGAAGAGACGAGGACAAGGGCCCTCCAATCCCATTCATTATTTCCCTGAATGAAAGTTTAGGAGGTAAAATTCTCCTCCAGATGCTTTTCTCTTGAGCCAAACATTTAGTGTTTCAATCAACACACAGACTTCTTACCTCAATGCCAAACAAACTTCCTGAAAAGGGCCGATCGACAAACCGGGGCTTATAGGTGAGCACTGTGGTGCCTTTGAGAATGATGGCGTTGGTATCGAAACAGGACACATCTTCAACGACCACAAACTCCGTGCCTGGAAAGGACGGCATTGTCAACTAAGCCAAAGCTGCGAGGTGGAAAGCAGCAGGCTGTCGCAAACCAGGCAGCACGTTTACTGGGCGGGGGCTGACACATCGGCCAGAAAGGTGCGTTCTGCAGGACGCCTGCCGACACTCGCTTCACTCCCACCCCGAACAAGTTCTCTGTATCTGGCCAGCCACAGCTGAGCTGACAGAGCACTGCACAGGCAGAAAAGACTGGGATGCAGTTTCTCTCTTTAGCATATAGTTTTAAGCTAGGTCTCCTGGGAAGCAGAACAGACATTCAGAAGCTCCCTCGCCAAATGACGACTTGTTTTAAAAATCCCAGGAAGTGGATTCAGATACTAATGTTGGCTAGGCAGCATAAAGCACTAGGTCATCGATGTAGCTGTTTAAGTTGTTTACAAAGAATGTGGACTAATTTAACGTAGACTTTTTTTAATTAGTAGATACAGACAGTTTTCTATTCATCTGTACATGGCAAATTTACTTTTCGTTTTCATCAAAAAACATGTATAAATTGAACTTTTGAAACTAAATCCACTTCAACTACAGTGTGCTCTCCAGCTTCTTCCAAACCACTGAGCAGTAGATAGGGTATATCACAGACAGAACAATAAATAGTATATCTTAGTACAGTACATCTTATGTACAGATGTACTGTAAGAGTCTACTAGTTAACAAAAACTGTAGTAAATCTGCTTGTAAAGGAAAATATTCTTTTTGTAAAGAAAGTAACAATCCCCTCACTTATTTATCTTCTACACTGAGATGTTCACATACCACCTTTGCTTAAACTCTGTAAGGTACAACTGCTGAGGCCCTAGAGATCAAACAGAAAATTGAAGCCAGATTTAACATTGGGAAAAAAGACCACTGCCCAGGTGGGTATTCAGGCCAGGCATATGCATTAGGGCAGCAGAGGAGAGGGACTAGATCCTGAAGCCCAGTGTGGGTCAGCTCAGTGTGGGGCAGGCAATCCCACCTGAAAACGGAGGTCAGGAACTTTGACACCTGTTGGTCTGCAAAGGACGCAAATGTGTAAGAGTGCTCGTGTCAAAATGCAGAGGCAACAGAAAAGTCATCCTGTAAGACACATATGGAGCCTAATATCCAAACTAAGAATCAGTGACTCACAACTACATATACTTACCTGTTACATTGACCTTGACCTCCAGGTGCTTTTCAGTAGACACAGGAAGGGAAGACCGCTTGGTAACTACTCCACTTTTCACGGTTTTGGGAATTACAGCAGATTCACTGCTAGAGTTACGGTGGCGTGAAGGAGTAACTTTAGTTTGCTTCTTAATATCACTGGGGGTGTGGAGAAAATCGTGCACTAACAGTAGCCAGTCAAATATGAGAAACACACGGAGATTGTTGAGAACTACTGTGAAACAGGAGGAATCCTTTGTAGACCTGCAAGAAGGAAGATCATAAAAATAAAATAGGAAAAGAGAAATATGGTATTTCATTAACTTGCAAATATGTGACTCAATTGGGGCAGGTGGTACTCCAGCATTTTCTAAACTGAACTTTGAGTATCAATAAACTCTGAATCCGGGTTTAATAAAATATTCAGTGTATGTTTTCAGAAGTCAGTCAGATTCTTCAACAAAAAGGAATACGCTGTAAGAAAGCAATAGAGTGCGTGTCGTCCAGCAGTTCCCAACCGGGGTGATTCTGTCCCCTGGAGACATTTTTGCCACAACTGAAGGGGTTCCTACAGGCATCTAGGCATCTGGTGGGCAGAAGTCAGGGACGAGGCTAAACATCCCACAACGTACAGGAGAGGCTCCACAACACGGAATGTTCTAACCCACAATGTCACCAGCGCTGAGGCTGAGAAATGCCGGTGTAGTAGGAAGAGCGCAGGCTTAAATCTTGTCACTTATAAGCTGTGTTATCTTGGGTAAGCCACCTACCTTCTCTGAGCCTGCTTCGCCACTTATAAACTGAGAAATAATAACACTGTAAGAGATAAAGCACCGGGCACATAACAGGTTCGAAAAATGTCAGTTCCCTTCCCTACAGGCTGTTTCTAGAAGATCAATGAGGCACTCTTTCTTTGATGTCTAGGATCACTTCTTTATAAACATCCAATTTACATACTAGTATGAAATGGTTTTTCTAGCTGGAACCGGCCTGAAAGCCCATATCTTTTAGCCAAAGAAGGTAGACAGATAAGATTACATTAACTGTGGGTGTAACCCCAAGTGCCCTAGAAGTAGAGATGCGGGAGAAGGGGAGAGAGTATTAGTTTTGTTGTCCTCATTATCCCAAATTCTATATTTGGGGTGAAATATAGAATTATAGTCCAAGGAGGACTCTCAGGCCTGGCCTCAAACCATGGTGCGGTCAGGGGCTTATCCAGGCCCTGTTAGTATATCAGCAGGCAGAGATGGGTAAGATAGAAGAGGGATGGGCTAGGGACACCCCTATAGAGTTTTCTGGGTTGAACTTTGTTCTATGAGCCCAAAATCACTTCTGGGGCTCTGCTTCACATACCTGCTTCCCAGTCCTAAAAGGGGCTTCTATTCAGGAAAAGCTGATTTGGAGATATTTTTAAGGCTGGCCTCTCTAGGCTCTTATTTCTCCTAAACCTGGCTCACTGCCTCTAGAAAAAGGGCACAATGGTGCATGTCTCCTTCATACAGACACAGCATTTTTCACAGAAACACTTTACCCTTTTGTAATAGAGAAAAAATGTTGCCCTCAGTAAAATTTTTCCACCCCATTTTGAACACAGATCGTCAGAGCTATGAACTAACTGGAAAAGTCAAAGTGTGTCTGATCCCTTTTCTGGAAAATATTTCAAGGCTTTAAACACTGTGAAGTGATTTATATTTGACACACAAATTCCCAACAGAAGAGCAATTCTTCTTGAGACACAGAAGGCGTTCAAAAGTTCCAATCAAGAGAACATTTTAACCCTATCACTAACAATGGTATTTCTGTTAGCAAGAGCCAAGGTGTAGGACTTTATTACTAGCCTCCAAGAAATTATACACCTTCAGTATATAAATATATCAACATTTTAAGGCTCCTTCTACATTAAAAATATGATAAGTGGGACAACTAGATGATATTTAGGAAGCCAGATC
This sequence comes from Globicephala melas, assembly GCF_963455315.2. Taxonomy (NCBI): domain Eukaryota; kingdom Metazoa; phylum Chordata; class Mammalia; order Artiodactyla; family Delphinidae; genus Globicephala; species Globicephala melas. The sequence goes on from NC_083314.1 coordinate 178,430,097, forward strand.
AACAGCAAAGCAAACCCAAAAGGAAACTGTTTCTGCAGATGCACCAAAGAGCAATACATGCAAGCCCTCTGTTCAAATAAACATCATCTTCAAACAAAGGAACTGCAAATCACAGCCAGCTTATCATCTGACTACAGTCAGGCCAATCACTAAAAGGTGGTAGGCCTGACAAGTGTTAGAAAAGACACGGGCTTTGAAATCAGAGGCCCAAGCCCAAGTCTCAGCTCTGACTACTTCATTCACTGGCTGTGTGATCTTAGAAGAGTTATTTAACCCCCTCCAAGCTTCTATATCGCTATCCGTAAAACAGGGAAGAAGTGACCCACTGGACAGACTTGTGAGAATTAAGTTAAAGGTGGGTGAAGTGCCTGGCCCATGGTGCAGCTCAGTAAGAGGCAACTAGCATTCTTATTACTGAACTTTTTTAAAGTTCATGCAGAAGTTTAAATATCTACTTTGCTAGACTTCCTAAAGGCATATGGAGATAGCGACCCCGCCCTAAAAAAAACCTCAACCCCGAGGAATTCACTGAACAGCACGCTGAAATGTCAGACATATTTAAACATACAAATATAAGAACAATCTTGATAATTTTTTTTTCCTTTTTTGCCTAACCAAGATGTTTTTCCCAGCCTTCTTACTTACTGGTTTATATTTACAATTTATCTGATAACATTAAGCACTAAGAGAATGAAACCAACATCAGTTCCAAAGGTCTCCTTTTGAATCTCTATCGATCAGACCTAATTTTTCAGTTTTCCAGTATAGGCCCACCTAGTCATAAAATCTTAACAGTAGTGTTTCATCAAATAACACAAGCTACATCAGGAATCATCACAACAGCTCCCATCTGTGCCAAGTGGTATATGCCAGAATATCTTAAGCACTACCTCCACCCTATGCATGAGGTGGGTCAGGTGGGCACAGTTATTCTTTCCTATTTCATAGAAGATGAAAATGCAGCTGAAAGAGATGAAGGAACTTGTCCTTGGATGCATTACTAGAAAGTGGTAGAGCGAGGTTTGAGCCCAGCTATACGATCCGCAAACATGGGCTCTTTCTACACACAACACTGCCTCCCATAATACCAGGAAGAAAAACATAATCTAGTTCAAAGAGGCTAAAGCTCTTTTTACATGGAGAAGTCAGTCATTAAGACTTGCATGAACAAATCAATAATGCAAGTCAAAACCACTTTCGCTTCTGCTATTTCTATAGACCAAAAGACTTTTATTTTCCTCTTACGTAAGCACAATTTCTTCCTTCCCCAAGTCACTTTACATATTAAAACAGTCTACAGCTGCTTAATTTTAAGAATCTGGTTTAATTCTAAACTTTTTTTTAAGGCAACAGAGACATCTTTTGGCCAATAAATGAAACTGCATGGTTACGGGAATACTAATATACGGTGTGCTGCACTGATAAGCCATTATCTATTTATCTTCCCACTGATTCCTTGCTCCTTTGATGTTCGAAAGCCGACGTGGTCTTGGCCCAATGTCCACAGAAGGAAATGTCCTGATAAAGGAAGGCAAAGTCAGGGTCTGGATCCCCTACCTGAAATGCAGTTCGATCTGAATGGATCCTTGGGTAGTGCTGCTGTTCTTAGAGGGCTGAAAGATACAGGTGAATACGTTTGTCATGCCAGGACTGGTCTTCTGCCCAGCATAGCGGGTGTCAAAAGCCATCATGGAATGGGAAACCAAGTTAACGGACTTCGTTTGGTTGGAAAAGCTCTCATAGAGCAGTTTACATTTCTTGAAGTCAAATCTAAGGGAGAAAGCAGACAAGATGTTGAACGCTTCCATTTTACAAAATTATGTACATTTAAGATAAAAGAACAAAATCATAAATATGCCTAAGTTCTATGAAGAATAACTCTCACTCTGAGATCTGTCACAGGTTTTAACAGCGGCCACAAAATGGATCTAGTGTCACTTTGCCTTGTGTCTCGCCTTCCGTTTCCAAGGAGATGCTCTCGTCCGTAGGAACTTCGTGAGGAACAACAATACCGCGTATTTATTATACACTTGGTTCACTAGCGTTCTCATTTCTCACCTCAGTTTAGTAACACTATGTATTTGTGATAATCCCCAAGGGATAATAAGGGTCCCTTTAGGCCTTCATCTGTCAACTCCTAGCCTGCGTGGAAGATTCTCTCTCCAGAATCGGCTGAATTTTTACATGAGACCACTAAAGTTTACTGGGAACTGCCACAACAAATACTTTTCATACAGAGAAATAATGCAGCTGATGCAACAACAGAAAATGCATCTGGAACTGCCACTGTTTTAATAACAGAGAAAGCTGCAATGGGCAATCCATACAGAATTACTCCACATTGGAAAAAAAGCTAAGGGCATAACCAGTCATCGGAAAAAACTGCTGGCTCACAAGGTAATCAATCTGGGACCCCAGCTCCACCATACCATGTTCTGATCAGCTGAATTAGATACGGGCCTGAATGAATTTTTAAGGGAAATACAAAATAGAAGATAGAGTGCTTCCATGGAAAAATTACTAGACTTGAAGTCCTGTTTTCAAATACTGAACCACTTTTCCAGCCATATGATTGACCTTACACTAGTCAAAAACTCTATCTGGAAAACAGGAGTAATATCTGCTCAACTTTCCATGGCTGTCAAGAGATGAAAATGAAAAGATTATCAAGTGTGAAAATACAATGCACTCTTGAGGGTTTTATACCAGTAATCGCAAATTCCTGGCCTACACTAACCAAGAAAATGACATAAATTAGTGAACTGCTGGGTAAGCACATGCCTTATCTAAAGGCTGCCCAAGTTGTTACTCAGTTTCCAGATGCTTCCAATTGAGAACACGGGCCCAGTACTGCCAAAGCTTCTAATTTTTCAAAAGCTGAAATCCAGACTTTTTATGTGCAATTCCCCAGTTTTCAAATGTTGGCCAGTTAGGCAGTCATCACTGCTGCTCCAGATAGCTCTGGGGCTCCCCCATGCAGACACACAGCAAAACTACCTCCTGACTCCTTTGCGCTCCTGTGGGACCACGTTCTAGCCCCACGGGGTTTACCAGGGATTCCACTGCCATTCAAGACCACTCCAGGGCTATTGTTTTTCTTGCTGGCACAACAAACTGCTGTCAGTCAGAGTAACTAGAGTGAGCAGAGCAGCCCAAGACCCATAACAGACATGAAACACGAGGAGAAAAAAACATCGTCACTGTTCTAAGTCACTGGTATTTTGGAGTGCCTTTACTACAGCCTAACCTCAACTATCTTGACTGATAGAGACTGATGAATTTAAACTTTTAAAAAGCACTGCGGGGCTTCCCTGGTGGCGCAGTGGTTGAGAGTCTGCCTGCCGATGCAGGGGACACAGGTTCGTGTCCCGGTCCGGGAAGATCCCACATGCTGCGGAGCGGCTGGGCCCATGAGCCATGGCCACTGAGCCTGCGCGTCTGGAGCCTGTGCTCCACAACGGGAGAGGCCACAGCGGTGGGAGGCCCGTGTACCGCCCAAAAAAAAAAAAAAAAAAAAAAGCACTGCGCAGACCAACAAAAAGCATCTTCATTTAGCTGTGAACCACCACTCTGCGACCTCTGTTCTACGTCAGAGGACAATGTGTGTGTTATTTGTATTACCATTACTAACAGTAAAACACTATAATTAAAGCCATACCTGGCTAAGGACCCAGCACCTTCTTTTCCTTTTGGATCTTTCAGCTCCAGACTTACATTTACCATATCAATGAGGAAGCTCATGCACGTGTACACTTCTCCGCTCAGAACAGTCTGGAAGAGGAAAATGCTGATCAATTCATAGTCGATGCCAATCTAAAAATGGGGTCGATGTCATGAAGCCTAATTCACTCGTGGTTCCATCTTCTTTCCCCAGGTAACTTCGAGGAACAGATACCCAGGATGACCATCAGCTGAGACCACGAGAGTTACGGAGGAACCTAACATCATACTCACATGAATGCTTGGGTCCTGTAAATCATAAGGCCGCAGGAATTCCTCTATGGGCTCTCCAAGGTTGTTCTCCAATAAACCCCGGATCAGCCTGTATTTGTACAAATCCAGAGAGCAGTGGACTGAGGAGAGATTGCCATGGATAGATATATCTGGCACAGTATGACTTATTTCTCTATGGAAAAAGAAAAAAGGTCACTTTCACAAACAAATCACTAACTTAATGTTGACATAGCTCACACCCAAATATAAGTGCTAACATATACCCACCTACATTATCAACCAATTAATTTACAACTTCCAATGACAAAAATTTCATGTGGGTCCACACGAAGCAAGTTAGTATGACGTGAGTGTCATGCGTCAGCTACAAAAGGCCACTTTTCTCCCAAAATATACATTTAGAAAGTCCCCAATCTGAGTTAACTAAGTAATCTATTAATAAAGAAAAATCTCATGAGACTCAGAAATAGCTTAAACATTACAGCTGGGAAAGCAATAAAAAAAAAAAAGATGACAAAACAGAAGGGAAACACACTCACAGGTACAAAGAACAGAGGGGTGGGGGCTGGGGCAAACACAGGTGAAGGGGGTAAAGTGGTACAAACCTCCAGCTATAAAATAAACAAGTCATGGGGATGTACGATATAGCAGGGGTCTCCAACCCCCCCGGGCCACAGACTGGTACCGGTCCACGGCCTGTTAGGAACCGGGCCACACAGCAGGAGGTGAGCGGTGGGTGAGCGAGTGAAGCTTCATCTGCATTTACAGCCGCTCCCCATCGCTCGCATTACCACCTGAGCTCCAGCTCCTGTCACATCAGCTGCGACACTAGATTCTCACAGGAGTGTGAACCCTACTGTGAACTGTGCACACGAGGGATCTAGGTTGCGCACTCCTTGTGAGAATCTAAAATGGACAACCTGGAAGAAAGGGACAAATTTTTAGAAAGGCACAACCTTCCAAGACTGAACCAGGAAGAAATAGAAAATATGAACAGACCAATCACAAGGAATGAAATCGAAACTGTGATTAAAAATCTTCCAACAAACCAAAGCCCAGGACCAGATGGCTTCACAGGCGAATTCTGTCAAACATTTACAGAATAGCTAACACCCATCCTTCTCAAACTCTTCCAAAAAATTGCAGAGGAAGGAACTCTCCCAAACTCATTCTATGAGGCCACCATCACCCTGATACCAAAACAAGACAAAGATACTACAAAAAAAGAAAATTACGGACCAATATCACTGATGAATATAGATGCAAAAATCCTCAACAAAATACTAGCAAAGAGAATCCAACAACACATTAAAAGGATCATACACCATGATCAAGTGGGATTTACCCCAGGGATGCAAGGATTCTTCAATATATGCAAATCAATCAATGTGATACACCATATTAACAAATTGAAAAAGCAAAAACCATATGATCATTTCAATAGATGCAGAAAAAGCTTCTGACAAAATACAACACCCATTTATGATAAAAACTCTCCAGAAAGTGAGCACAGAGAGAACCTACCTCAACATAATAAAGGCCATATACGACAAACCCACAGCAAACATCATTCTCAATGGTGAAAAACTGGAAGCATTTCCTCTAAGATCAGGAACAAGACAAGGATGTCCACTCTTGCCACTATTGTTCAACACAGTTTCAAAGAAGAAAAAGAAATAGGAAAAGAACAAGTAAAACTGTCACTGTTTGCAGATGACCGGATACTTTTACACAGAGAATCCTAAAGATGCCACCAGAAAACTACCAGAGCTAATCAATGAATTTGGTAAAGCTGCAGGATACAAAATTAATGAACAGAAATCTCTTGCATTCCTATACACTAATGATGAAAAATCTGAAAGAGAAATTAAGGAAACACTCCCATTTACCACTGCAACAAAAAGAATAAAATACCTAGGAATAAACCAACCTAACAAGACAAAAGACCTGTATGCAGAAAACTGTAAGACACTAATGAAAGAAATTAAGGATGATACAAACAGATGGAGAGATATACCATGTTCTTGGATTGGAAGAATCAATATTATGAAAATGACTATACTACCCAAAGCAATCTACAGATTCAATGCAATCCCTATCAAATTACCAATGGCATTTTTTACAGATCTAGAACCAAAAAATCTTAAAATTTGTATGGAGACAAAAGACCCCAAATAGCCAAAGCAGTCTTGAGGGGAAAAAACGGAGCTGGAGGAATCAGACTCCCTGACTTCAGACTATACTACAAAGCTACAGTAATCAAGACAGTATGGTACTGGCACAAAAACAGAAATATAGATCAATGGAACAGGACAGAAAGCCCAGAGATAAACCCACGCACCTATGGTCAACTAATCTATGACAAAGAAGGCAAGGATATACAATGGAGAAAAGACAGTCTCTTCAATAAGTGGTGCTGGGAAAACTGGACAGCTACATGTAAAAGAATGAAATTAGAACACTCCCTAACACCATACACAAAAATAAACTCAAAATGGAGTTTATAGAGACCTAAATGTAAGACTGGACACTATAAAACTCTTAGAGGAAAACACAGGAAGAACACTCTGACATAAATCACAGCAAGATCTTTCTTGATCCACCTCCTAGAGTAATGGAAATAAAAACAACAATAAACAAATGGGACCTAATGAAACTTAAAAGCTTTTGCACAGCAAAGGAAACCAGAAACAAGAAGAAAAGACAACCCTCAGAATGGGAGAAAATATCTGCCAACAAATCAATGAACAAAGGATTAATCTCCAAAATATATAAACAGTTCATGCAGCTCAATATTAAAAAAACAAACCACCCAATCCAAAAATGGGCAGAAGACCTAAATAGACATTTCTCCAAAGAAGACATACAGATGGCCAAAAAGCACATGGAAAGATGCTCAACATCACCAATTATTAGAGAAATGCAAATCAAAACTACAATGAGGGATCACCTCACACCAGTTAGAATGGGCATCATCAAAATCTACAAACAACAAATGCTGGAGAGGGTGTGGAGAAAAGGGAACTCTCTTGCACTGTTGGTGGGGATGTGAATTGATACAGCCACTATGGAGAACAGTATGGAGGTTCCGTAAAAAACTAAAAATAGAATTACCATATGACCCAGCAATCCCACTACTGGGCATATACCCAGAGAAAACCATAATTCAAAAGGACACATGTACCCCAATGTTCACTGCAGCACTATTTACAATAGCCAGGTCATGGAAGCAACCTAAATGCCCATCAACAGACGAATGGATAAAGAAGATGTGGCACATATATACAATAGAATATTACTCAGCCATAAAAAGGAACGAAATTGGGTCATTTGTAGAGACATGGAGGGATCTAGAGACTGTCATACAGAGTGAAGTAAGTCAGAAAGAGAAAAACAAATATCGTATATTAATGCATATATGTGGAACCTAGAAAAATTGTACAGACGAACCTGTTTGCAGGGCATAAATTGAGACACAGATGTAGAGAACAAACGTATGGACACCAACGGGGGAAAGTGGCAGGGGGGGAGGTGTGATGAACTGGGAGATTGGGATTGACATGTATACACTGATATGTACAAAACGGATAACTAATAAGGACCTGCTGTATAAAAAAATAAATAAAATAAAATTCAAAAAAAAGAATCTAATGCCTGATGACCTGAGGTAGAGCTGAGGCAGTGATGCTAGCACTGGGGAGCAGCTGCAAACACAGATTATCATTAGCAGAGAAGTCTGACTGCACAGAGACCATGATAAATCAATTGCTTGCAGACTCATATCAAAACCCTACCAGTGAGTGGCAACTGAAAACAAGCTCAGGGCTCACGCTGATTCTGCATTATGGTGGGTTGTATAATTATTTCATTATGTATTAATATGTAATAATAATAAAGTGCACAATAAATGTAATACACTTGAATCATCCCAAAACCGCCCCCTACCCAGGTCTGTGGAAAAAGTGTCTTCCACGAAACTGGTCCCTGGTGCCAAAAAGGTTGGGGAACGCTGCTATACAGCATGAGGAATACGGTCAATAACACTATAATAACTTTGTATGGAAACAGACTGTTACTATGTTCATAGTGGTGATCACTTCATAATGTGTGCAAATGTCTGATCACTATGTAGTATAGCTGAAATTAACATAATATTGTACAACTATATTTTGATGAAAAAGAAAAGGTGACAAGCTCTTTATTCATTTAGTGATAACTAAAGGCAGAACCAGTGTTTCATAATGAGCCCAGATGGGACATTAGGATAAAACCTGAATCAGTCACTCATTTCAGCTGAGATGGGCAGGAGTGAAGTTGAAAATGCCTGGGTGGGGGGAAGATACCTCATCCCAACACTGAAGAGCTTTTTCTCTACCCTCCTAGAGGTGAAGTGGGCATCGCAGATCCTGCAGACACTATGCTGAGTATATAAAGTAGAGGGTTAGGATTTGAAGTGGAAGAGGAATACAAAAAACTACTTTGTCTATGGAGAAAAACCTACATATAAGGTGAAAAAAGACTAGTCACGCAATCAACAAAGAAAAGCTGGAAAGGATTACCAAGAACCTCTGAGTTCCCGTGTCTGTGCTGTGAGAAGCTGATAGAATACCTTGTGTTCAGTCATCACCTTCTATCTGGGCTAACAGGGTATAATTATCTGCACATAAACACTGATGGAAGTGGGTAAAGTTTAGATAAACAGAGTAGTAAAGCACATTTTTTTTTGGAAAGCTTTACTTGAAAAGAAAACAAAGTGTTTGATTTCTAAATAGTGAAGCTCCTCTTAAGACTTCTAAGCCAGTAAAATAAAATACAGCCCATGCCAACCATAACTGAAAGCCAGCCAGGGAGCACTTGAATAACAAGTAAGAATGAAACACAAAAATCTCAGTGAGAGCGGCTAAACTGTATCATTAATCCAGAGAGAAACCAAACAGTGATATTAAATGACTTGCCCAAGCCCAAGAACTGCAAAGAGAGTAGCCAAAGAGGGATTAAAATGACACCCTGGAAAAGTAGTGACACTGCTTTTCAAAATGCTACAAATGAAAATCTCTTTCATTACTTTACAGCCATGCCTCATCTTTCCGTGAAGTTAAGATGCAAATGTTGCTGCTTTCTCCAAAATTAGTGCTCCAAACTGAAAGGCATCATACACTGTAACCAGCAGTCCCAGTCCAGGTACAGGGGCCAGGCGAGCATAAGCGCCACCAGAGGACCTTTTTTTTTTTCTTTTTTTTTTTTCTTTGCGGTACATGGGCCTCTCACTGCTGTGGCGTCTCCCGTTGCGGGGAACAGGCTCCGGACGCGCAGGCTCAGCGGCCATGGCTCACGGGTCCAGCCGCTCCGCGGCATGTGGGATCTTCCCGGACCGGGGCACGAATCCGTGTCCCCTGCATCAGCAGGTGGACTCTCAACCACTGCGCCACCAAGGAAGCCCGAGGACCTTTTTAATACACACCTGAGGCTAGGCCCTGAGAGTCAGGTTCTGCTGGTCTCAGGTGGGGTCGGGAATGTTTCTTTTCAGTAAGTTTCCCAGCCAGATGTGGAACTAATGACAACTGAAGCCATGCTCTAAACTACAGATATTAAGCATCCTGTGTTTTGAAGCCAATTAAAAGGTAAATTAGAGTCAGTTCATCAGTCTTTATGTAGTACTTTCAGAAGGCTTAATAGAGTGAAATGGGCAAAATAGCATCTAAACAATTATTCTCATTAAATGGAGCTCCAGGGTAAACAGCAATAGCAGGTCCAGAATCTATTGTATTTGAAACATAGAATCCAATGTCACTTCTTCCAAATACCTTCCCTGCCATCACTACCTCCCTACTCCCATCAAAATCCATGCTAAATTCATGTCCCTTCCTCTTTGTTTCCAAGGCACCTACTACAATCCTACAACACAGTTTATAACACTGAATCAAACACTAAGTTAGAATCATATACTTACCTTCCTATATCCCTCAACAAAACGTAAGCTCCGTGACGGCAGAAGATTTTTCTTTCATCACAGGAGCCCTCATGTCTAGCAGATAGTAGGGACTCAATATATATTTGTTACATAGATGAAAAAATAAGTGAATACCTATGCCCTTCCAGACTTAATAGCATTGATTTCCAAGTTATTACGATTCTACTTACAACAGACAATATAAGTGAATATAAACCACTCACTTGTCCAAGTTCCTTTCCACCTGCAATTTCAATCTACAAGGCTCAGTCAAGAGGCTTCCTCCTGTCTGTCGCACAAAATAGGAGGAGAAGATCAGGTCTCCACTACTGTCTTCCGAGGCCTTAGTATACTCTCGTGGGTGTCTCTCTGCAGCAAAGATGTCCATGTCTTGTAGATCGACGACAATGCAATCTAGCAGGCAGACGTGGTCTTCTACACAGACCCAAGGAAAGAGAGACAATGAAGAAAATGGGACCCAGAAAGGGCTGGACCAGAATAAAACTAAAAAGCCAAAAGAAAGTTCATTTTCTCTTTGGAAAATGTTTAGCACTGCCTGTGTCAGAAAGCTGGGTGACCAGAAGTCTCCACTCTGGCACCAAGACCTCCGTCCACAATGCTCCGCATGTTGGACATCTCCTGCCCACCACCTGCATGCAAGCACATACTGTGCCACGTCCCCTCAGCGTCTCATTGCTGTCCCGAGACACTAACTGAGGCTAAAGGGCTTCTGACGAAAAGTACTTAATATGCTCCCTCCCAAGGAGATCCCACAGGGGTCTCATGTAGAGATAATGTTACCCAAAGGTTTACAAATTTTCCAGCAGCAAAACTCTTTTTTCCAAACAAACATCACATGTAACCATTTCCACCAGCACTGATCTAATCCAAACCACCTCCATTCTTGCCTAGACCACCATAAACTCCCCTCCAATATACCTATACAATTCCAGTCTGCCCTCACAAAACCATTCTGCTCACAAAAATACCTCAGTAATCCTTAAAAAAATAAGTGGGACCAAAACATTCTCTTCCTTTATATACTTTGATGGCTTTGTTTAATGCAAAGTTCTTTCTGTGAAACTCCCCTAAATCCCCGTAAAGCCCTGCCTAAGCCCACTGCCTACTTTTCCAACCTCATCTCAAGCCATTCTCTACCTTGCCCATGAAGTCTCGGGCTCACTGGCCTTTGTTTCCCCCACATGCCAGGCTCCTTGCTGTCTGAACAGTCTTACCCACAGCATACCCTCCTCTCGTCTCAACTGGGTCCTGTTCTTTCGCTTTACACCATTCTGTCTCTCCCATAACATTTATCTTAATCTGGCAATATTTAGATTAAGATTATCTTAATCTGTCAATATAAAGCTTATTTAATGGCTTTCTCATATCATTCACATCATGGCAGGAACTATGTCTAATAGCATGTTACTATACAGGAGAACATAGCGTGTTAATATATAGGAGAACAAAACATTGTTAACACCTGGATTAGGCAGGCACTAATTGAATTAGTTCTTGCCTTGTTACTGCATCGATAAATATGTGAAGTAGACAAAAATGGAGCTGGTGTGGCAGAAGGGGAAAAGGGATGGGAACAAAGAAAGGGCTTCAGAGATTTGCTAGGGTTGTCATGGAATCCCAGGGATATACAGAAGCAGTTTGAAAACCACTACCTTAACCCAATCTTAATCACATATAGAATTCCAGAAACAAACTGCAAATCAGGAGGAGAAATATTGTCAGGAAAGAGATCTTTCTATAAAACATCCCGAATCACTTCTTATAGGCTTCTAAATATATGTAAAATTGGCCTTATTCCTAATCATCATTGTCACCAGGACAACAACAGCAACAGAAGACATGTATTGAGTGGCCCTATGTGTGCACCCAGCCCCACCCCACCCCGTGCTGCATGCATTTGTTATGCATATGTAGACTGGAGACTGGTAGGCAATATCATGTAGGTTAAGACTGCAGGTTCTGGAGTCAGACTACCTAAATTCATAGTCCAACTCTACCATTTACCATCTACATCTACAAAACTATGGTCAAGTTACTTAATCTCTCTAAGCCTCTGCCTCTTCATCTATAAAATGGGGATAAAAATAAAACTCTATATCATGAGGATAAAACGCAAAAATTGATGAAAGAATGTGCCACAACGTCTGGCACGTAGTGAGTGTTCAATACCCAGTCTTTTACTGATGACTACAATAATCTCCTTTAATCAGCAATGTAACCATAAACCACTTTGCTCTCACCTCTGGGACTACAAGGTACTACAAGGAGTTAACCATTCCTTGCATCTATCTAACAAAAGACGTTCAGCAGCCTCCCTCAGCTAGCGTCCCACATTTCTCCAAGTCCAATCATAGTGGACTGATTTTCATCCACTGATTTTTGGGGCTAATCATATTCTGCTTCCCACACTCCTTGGAGCGACACTTCACTTATCCAATCCATCACCCATCCAGAAAACCAAAAGGCCAAAATTAGGCTTGCATCTGGAATGGCTAGTTGTCAAATTCTAGAGAAGAGCCCAATAACTGGGCAGTTCATGTCTTTCAAAAACTTCACTCATAGTATTTCTTCTGTTACCTAATTCACACTAATATTTTTTTCAGAGTTCTTTTTTATTTTTCTAGAGTTAAATAGTGACTTGCAAGGATGTGTCTAAGGATGCAGGAACTGTTCTAGTTATACTCACCATCTGGTGGCAACTGTTTTGACATATAAGTCCTAACGGACAATCTAAATCTCTTTATTTACACTGTCTTACCAATTTAACCCTACTCTAGAAGTCGCCCAATGTTAAATCTACATCCTAATGTTCTTAAGCCTTCTAAATCAATATCAAAATCGGATTATCACTAAAGACATGCTACCACTTTGTGGGCATCTGCTTGTACGGGATACATTCCCCCACCTTAGGTTCCTCCAATGGTCTCATGCATTTGCCCACCTTCATCATGCAGCTCCTCTCTCCTCTTTTACCTGGACTCCTGGAAACCTGACCAACAGAGGGTGTGGCTTGCTGCCCTTGCTGCTTGGTTGAAGTACTTGGCACAAACTCGCTCTTCAGGCTGCCCAGACTCATTCCAACAGGAGGCATCATGAACAGCCCCTCGGAATGGGTCCCTTTCGGGTCCTCCATGCTTGTCATTTTCCTCACACTGTGTTTGGGAGTACCAGTTGGAGAAGCTGAAGGCACAGACTCCTGGGAAGAAACAGAAGAAAACTAGAAGGCAGGAATGGGACTGACTGTACCTACTATCCTGGAAGTCCCATCCCAGTCCCTGGACTCTTCAAAGACTCTACACCACTTGGTACCTCCCAAGCCCCCCAGATCCCATAAACAAAAGGGCCACAGGGTCATGATACTTTCTGCCACATGTAATTATCTGCAGAGATATTACATATAATTCAGTACCTGTTGAAAACTATAGCAATTTTGCAGGAACATATTTGATCTTTTGGCTTAAGAGCAAATGTCAGGATACTAATCACTGGTGGTTTAATCTAGGTCAAATACAACAAAAGCAAATCTCTCAGCCATATGATACATTATTGCTTTGCTGGAGGGGAGGTGCTTATTGTTCTAAGAAAATGCATTTAACAGCAATAGGGAATAAAGCCATTGTAATGTGTTTGTACTTTCCAGAAGTCTCCCCTCCTCTGTTTACATTTCTCATCTAAGTAACTGCAAATGAAAACAAAATGGAAAATATAGGTAAGCCATTCGTATTATGTTTCTGTTCAAGGGCATAGAAATTAAGGGCAAATACACAGTAAAATTAATTCTGTAATTGTACTGAAAATAATATACGCTTTTCTTACATACTTAGTACCTTCAGTTAATTGCTAATGGGGTAAATGTTTTTCACCAGAATGGTTCAATAATTGACGTTTAAACTTCCCATGGTTCCTTCCCCCAAGCCTCAGAGCTACATATCCAAATGGCTTCTGCAGGGTTAGTTTGTTCTCATCTCTCCCCTCTCACCAACAAGCTGGAAGGAGGGGAAGAATTGTTTTCCTTCCAGTACTGCTTTATATGTGTATTCCTGTCAGCATTTGAAAACGAGATAGTGATAGTGAAAGTTCTTATTTTTTGCAATTCATTTTTGCAAGGCAAATTACTAGGTAAATGCCATTATTTAAGCATTTCGACATTAAAAACCTTCCCTCTTGCTTAGTTTCTTTAAACTCTAGAGAGTATTTGTTGCTCTTTCATTTGATTCATCTCTCCATCCTCTCTGAGTGGGTTTAAATAAATCAATGGCTTGAGGAGATTAACTCAAAGCTTTTGAAAGACTTAGAAATTATGGTTTAAGCACAATCTATGATTGAGAAAAATGAAAGGAAAAACATATGTAAAAAATTCAAACCTGCACTCATTAAGACATGGATTTATGTAAAACAATTCCAAACACAAGGGAGTCATAGAACTCAAAGGCAAATAACCCCTCTGCAAGCTTTGATTTCAGGACTATTTCCTGTCCTTTAACCACTGGAATGCATGCTAGACAAACCTCACACGTGCAAATGCATTAAACGGCAAATGTAAAGCGATTTTTGGAGAAGAAAGTCACTACTCACTTCACACAGGCCTAGATCAGTGGAACCTGACTGTACATGTGGAGAGGTAAGTTTCACAGATAAGTTTATCTGATTACAAATACTTTAACAAGCGACACACTCCAAGCAGCCCTTATGGAATTCTACAGAACCACCACTGGTATGTAACAAGATAAAGTTTTTCTAGGATTTAAGGAAATAAAATAAGGTCATCAAAAAAGTACTACCTAGGGCTTTAAAAAGAAAAAAAAAAAGAAATTGCTTTTAATGATCCTTAACAAAGGCTTCTCTACACAGGAGGGAAGTGATTTGCCAAAGCAGAGGGAAAAGTGATAAGCAGGCTTTCCCAAGTAATGAAATATTTTAAAGAATTGTTTTTTAAAATTTTCTTTTTTAAGCGTATGAATGTGAATTGACTGCTGAATCCCATAAGGTTTTTTCGAATAACCAGGAGGCAAAAAAACGTATTATACCTTGAAGAAAAAGCAATCCTTGTATGCAATGCCACTGAAAATCAAATCCTCAAAAACAAATACAGGGAAATTTTTTCATTAAAATGCTTCAAACTATGTGCTATTATTTGGCATACTTAACAAAACAGAAACCATTCTGCAAAAATTTCTTGAAATATTTTGGCAATTCTTCTTTAGAAGCTAAATTCAGACTCAGCTCATTAAGCTCATATATAGATATATCTGACATAGAAAATAAGTCTTTATCTTTTCAGGAAGGGGAGAGAAACAAAAATGGTATTATTGAACTTGATCACCCATTCTGGCTCTAACTGATCTCTTCCTAAAGATTTAGGCTTCAAAACAAAGATTTACCCCAAACAAATATATTCCAAAGAACTAACTAAAGGCTGAGAAGACAGTTCCCAAGAAGAATTCAGCTCTCCCTTGGGCAGTAAGGGCAGCAGAGTTGGAACAGAGAGGCAGTACCCTGAGGTGTCAGCGGGAACAACATTCATGTGTAAACACCAGCTCTGACACATTTGTTTAATATCTAGTCATGTTAATTATAAACACCTCATAGTAAGGAAAAGTAAATTTTAGAAGCAGTTATAAATCTTTCTTTTTATAAATGGATCTTTCTTTTATTTTCTTTAAGACTTAAGTCAGTAAACAGCAAAATGCTTATTACTCAAATATGAAAAGAGATTTTCATTAAGACCAAGGTTACTAGTTCTCTACTAGGCCTACTGTGAAAGGCCAATGGTGATTTGTTTCATTTTTACTGTCTTAAAAAAAATACGTTAAGTGGAAGCCTATTTCTCGCTCTGGCAAGAAAGCCTACTGTTCCAGCAGGAGGGCTTCTGACCACAAGGTGAACAAGCACATTCTCAGCCATCAGCTGTCTGAAGATGGGGCGTGACGATGAGCAAACCTGGTGATGCTCTTCCCTCTGCGTTGCTAATCACTGCTGTTCTGGTTTCACCATGTGCTCTGATCACTAAATCTGGTTCGGCTAAGCGGCTGTAGTGAGGTGATATAAGGACAACCTGCCCTCTAACCATCATTCAAACACCCCCACTCTGGGTCCTGAGCTCCAGGTTATGACACATGAACACGGTTCCTGTGGTTCTCACTGGCTCGTCTTCACTCTCCTCCTCACTCCACCCATTCCCACTCAAGGAATCAAATATTTTTGGTTCAGGGTGTTTAGGTTAGAAGTAGTGAATAAATGGCTAAGTGAAAAGTGAAACAAATGAAGAAAACTATAGACGTACTAATTTGAAAATAACAACATTATCTGAGTTTAGGTATTACCAACAAATACAGTCTTCCTATTACTTTCTGACCCGAGTTGAGCTCCTTGGCAAAGGCCTGGCAAGACTAGCAGCCTAGTCACTCTCTTCCGTTTTCTTTTCTTCCTACACCTAGAGAGGCGAACAGGACCTTTTCTGTTCAACTTTGTATCTCTTCTGTAATAAACTCTGGAGTTCTTCCATCCTAGTTATTTTAATGAACTCACTGCCACATCCTTTAGAAAATTCAGAAGAGCTACAGCTATTTGGCAAAGGGCCAGTAAGACAGCAATAGCCTTTGTCAGTTTATTTTCCCCTACGTAAACCTAATCTTAATACTGGGAGGTATAATCATACCGTGGTTAAGAGCATGGAGTATTGAAAGCAGACACACCAAAGTCTAAGGTCCACACTGTACTCCTCACTAGATTTTTTTTTTTTGCGGTACGCGGGCCTCTCACTGCTGTGGCCTCTCCCACTGCAGAGCACAGCCTCCGGACGCGCAGGCTCAGCGGTCATGGCTCACGGGCCCAGCCACACCGTGGCATGTGGGATCTTCCCGGACTGGGGCACGAACCCGTGTCGCCTGCATCGGCAGGTGGACTCTCAACCACTGCGCCACCAGGGAAGCCCTCACTAGATGTTTAATCCAAAAGAAATTACTTAACCTATCTAAGTCTCAATTTCTTTTTTTTAATTTATTTATTTTCTTTATTATTATTATTATTATTTTGGCTGTTTGGGGTCTGATCAATGTGAGAAAAGCAGCTTAATCTCGTTTCCATGAAGGGACTCATCTACTCCCCTGAAGGGAACATTATTAGAAGAAACACTTCTGACTCGTCTCTCCATATCTTACTGGTCCCTTCACAAGGGATGCATATCGATCCATCTGTTTAATGGAGATTGTGAACAGCAAATACTACTTGCCCGTGTTTTTTCTACTGAGTAGTTCTCTCTAATCCTGTGGCTCTCTGTAGCCTGCAGGTGAAAACTAGGTGCTTATTCATAAAGCGTGCTAGTGCCTACTCAGTTCATCAAAATACCACCTCGGATTGAGAAGTGAGCAAGTAATGATAGCTTGATCTTGGTCCAATACTCCAATCAAGTTTTATCAGCCAAACCAATATTTCAATTCCTGTGGTGATGAAATATGTTTGTTAAAAGCATGGATTCTGGGCTTCCCTGGTGGCGCAGTGGTTGAGAGTCTGCCTGCTGATGCAGGGGACACAGGTTCGTGGCCCAGTCCGGGAAGATCCCACATGCTGTGGAGCGGCTGGGCCCGTGAGCCATGGCCACTGAGCCTGCGCGTCCAGAGCCTGCGCTTCGCAACGGGAGAGGCCACAACAGTGAGAGGCCCGCATATTGCAAAAAAACACATCTAGAGGGACTTCCCTGGTGGTCCAGTGGGTAAGACTCCACACTCCCACTGCAGGGGGCCCAGATTTGAATCCCTGGTCAGGGAACTAGATCCTGCTTGCATGCCGCAACTAAGAAGTCCGCATGCCACAACTAAAGATCCTACATGCCGCAACGAAGATCCCACGTGCCACAACTAAAACCCAGTGGAGCCAAAATAAATAAATAAATATTAAAACACACATACAGGGCTTCCCTGGTGGCGCAGTGGTTGAGAGTCCGCCTGCCGATGCAGGGGACACAGGTTCGTGCCCCGGTCTGGGAAGATCCCACATGCCACGGAGTGGCTGGGCCCGTGAGCCATGGCCGCTGAGCCTGCACGTCCGGAGCCTGTGCTCCGCAACGGGAGAGGCCACAACAGTGAGAGGCCCGCATACCGCAAAAACAAACAAACAAACAAACAAAAAAAAACACATACACACACACACACCCCCCAAGAACATAAGACAGTCTCTAATTCCAGCAAGTTACTGGTCTCCTCAACTGCAAAAGTGGGTGGGACCACCTCACAGGTCCTATCAGTGTTAAGTCTGTGATTTACTAGGGTTTCCCATTTTCATCATGTATTCTCAATGAGTCCTAGCTTTTCCAAATGTAAAATGAAAGCAGCAATCCTCATCCCAATTACCTCCGAACATGTTATAAGAAATAAGTGCTAACGTACTTTTAAACTGTAAAGCAGTATACTCTGTACAATTTAATTATTAAGGTATTTTTATATGGCTTCAGATAAGCCTTGGGCCAAATCATGTCTTCTGAAAAAAGCCACATAGTATAAAAAGTTGATTACTATGAGTTCAGCCTATGAGGAAAGCATTATAAAGATGGTTCTGTTGATTTGTTTGCTAAAATAAGTTACTACATACAGTTAGTAAAAGTTGTAATTTACACTACCTCTATGAAAGGTTAATTGAAATGTTAATAAAATGTCCAAAAAAATATTCTTCAAGCCACATATACTACAAAAGTAACAGTGGTTAGGAATCTTCTTATGGCAGCATCTGAATTTTTCGACTGGCATTCCAATGCCAGGTGAACTGAGAAGGGAATGGGTGCTGACTGCTCACCTTATCTTGTAAGGTGAAGGTCCCAGGAATACCAGCAAAGAGAAACTTGTTCTTGACTTTCAACTTCCCCAAATTCGCTACAATCAGATTATTTGATCTGGAACTTTCTGGGATAAGAAGAACAGGAGCACCAGCCTCAATATCCAGGAGAACCCGTGAACAACGCTGGGCATGATCTCTCACCTGAAAGAAGAAGGAAAATTGGGTTAGATGTTCAATTAATTCCCTAATTTTATAATCAAATTTCCAAAAGTTTCATGAATTTATAAATCTAAAACAATTAAAATCACACAGAATATATTCTATGAACACCAAGGAGTTAAATTAGAAATCAGTAACAAGAAGATAATGGAAAACCCCCAAACATCTAGAAATTAGACTATACACTTCTAAATAACCCATGGGTCACAGAAGAAATCACAAGAGAAATTTAAAAAATATTTTGACCTTACTGATAAAGAAAACACAGCACATTAAAATTCAGGGTTTCCCTGGTGGCGCAGTGGTTGAGAGTCTGCCTGCCGATGCAGGGGACACGGGTTCGTGCCCCGGTCCTGGAAGATCCCACATGCCACGGAGCGGCTGGGCCTGTGAGCCATGGCCGCTGAGCCTGCGCATCCGGAGCCCGTGCTCCGCAACGGGAGAGGCCACAGCAGTGAGAGGCCCGCGTGCGGCAAAAAAAAAAAAAAAAAAATTCATGGAATGCACTTAAAAAGGTACTTAAAGAAAAATGTTTAGCATTAAATACTTATTTTATATTAAAGATTTAAAATCAATAAAGCTTCCAGCTTAAGAAGGTAGAAAAGCAAAATAAACCTAAGTAAGGAGAAGGAAGACAATAATAAAGAGCAGAAACCAGTTATTTAGAAAACAGATAAACAACAGAGAAAAATCAATTCAACATTTATAGAACACTCTACCCAACAAGCATTTTACATTCTTTTCAAGTGCACACGGCATGCTTGTTAACAGTATGCATGGGCCTAACACAGGCCTCCATGAGTTGGTTGAAAGTATAAAACTCTACCTATATTAATCAAGAAAAAATGAAGGAAACAAAAATCACCACTATCAGGGAAGAGTCAGGGACATTGCTAGAGAACTTAATATTAAAAAGATGTGGGAACCTATGAACAAGTTCATGCCAACAAATTGACAATTCAGACAAAGTAGACAGATAACTTAAAAACACACACAAACTATCTCGAGCTAACATCACATACATCTGTGAAAGACAATGTTTTCCCTCTAAGATAAGGAACAAAGCATGGATACCCACTCTCACCACTTCTATTCAACATTGTAGTGGAAGTCCTAGTCCACACAAAAAGGTATACAGGTTGGAAAGGAAAAAAGAAAACTCTCTTATTCACAGACAACATAATAATCTATGTAGAAAACCCTAGAGAATCTAAAGGAACTACAATAAGTAAGTTTAGCAAGATTGTAGGATATGAGGTCAACATGTCAGTATATGAGTCAATTATATTTCTCAAACTTTCAATAAACAAGTGTACATTGAAATTTTTAATTGATACAATTTACAACAGCATCAAAATTGTGAAACACCTAGGGATAAATTTAACAAAAGATGTGTAAGAAGGGTATACCCAAAACTACGAAACACTGCTGAGAGAAACTGAAGATCTAATTAAATGGAGGGATATACCATACTCAAGGATCCAAAGACTCAATACTGTTAAGACGTCAATTCTCCAGATATATGGATTCAAGGCAATCCCAGTCAAATCCTAGCTGACTTTACTGTAGAAACAGACAAGCTGATTCTAAAATTTATAGAGAAAAACAAAGGACCTAGAATAGCCAATACATCTTTGAAACAAGTTGGAGGACTTACACTATCTGATTTCAAGACATATCATAAAGCAAGAGCAATCAAGACAGGGTGGTATACAATTAAATATAAATCAATGGAACAGAATAGAGAATAAGGAAATACACGCATACATTCTCAACAGAAGCGTCAAGGTAATTCAATGGGAAAAGAATAGTCTGAATACATAAACGGAAAAAAAATCTCAACCCTTACTTCACAAAATACACAAAAATTAACTCAAAATGGAAGAGGTCTAAAATTATAACACTTCTAAAAGAGGAAATAGGAGAAATTTTTTGCCACCTAGTGGTAAGCAGATTTCTTTCACAAAACACACAGCACTAACCTAAAAGAAAAAAATTGGACTTCATCAAAATGAAAGACTTCTGGGACTTCCCTGGTGGTTCAGTGGTTAAGAATCCACCTGCCAATGAAGGGAACACGGGTTCGAGCCCTGCTCCGGGAAGATCCCACATGCCGCGGAGCAACTAAGCCCGTGCACCACAACTACTGAGCCTGTGCTCTAGAGCCCGCGAGCCACAACTACTGAAGCCCGTGTGCCTAGAGCCCATGCTCTGCAACAAGAGAAGCCACTGCAATGAGAAGCCCGTGCACCGCAACAAAGAGATGCCCCCATTCGCCGCAGCTAGAGAAAGCCCATGCACAGCAACAAAGACCCAACGCAGTCAAAAAATAAATAAAAGAGAAATTTAAAAAAAAAAAGAAAGACTCCTGCTTTTCAAAAAATAGTATTAAGAAAATGGGAAAAGGTCCAGTGGGTAAGGCTCCATGCTCCCAATGCACAGGGCCTGGGTTCGACCCCTGGCCGGGGAACTAGATCCCGCATGCATGCCGTAATTAAGAGTTCGCATGCTGCAACTAAGAAGTCCGCATGCTGCAACTAAAACAAAGATCCTGCATGTCACAACGAAGATCCCGCATGCTACAACTAAGACCCAGCGCAGCCAAAAATAAAAAAAATTTTTTTAAATGGGAAAAAAAACCTATAGACTAAGATAAAATATCTGTAATACATATATCAAAAGTCTTATATCCAGAATATATAAAGGAAGAAATAATGTCAATTCTACACAAACTATTCTGAAAGTAGAATAGGGAACACTTCCCAATTCATACTACAAGGACAGCACTGACCAGTTACCAAAACCAGAAAACAGGCATTCTTTCCTTTTTAAGAAAAGAAAACAACAAACTAATATCCCTCAGGAGCATAGATACAAAATCCATAATATATTGGAGCAAATCAAGAAAACTATAAAAGCATCCACAGGGCTTCCCTGGTGGCGCAGTGGTTCAGAGTCCACCTGCCGATGCAGGGGACATGGGTTCATGCCCCGGTCCGGGAAGATCCCACATGCCGCGGAGCGGCTGGGCCCGTGAGCCATGGCCGCTGAGCCTGCGCGTCCGGAGGCTGTGCTCCGCAACAGGAAAGGCCACAACAGTGAGAGGCCCATGTATCGCAAAAAAAAAAAAAAAAGAAAGAAGCATCCACAGACAATAAGGAAGCGAATGAACATGGCTGTATTCTGTTGTAATAGCAAGTTGGCCAGTGGCTACCAGGATGCAGGGATTAGCACTGGGAGACAATTAGCAAATGGACACAAGCAAATTTTTTTTATTTTTTTATTTTTTTTTTTTTGCGGTACGCGGGCCTCTCACTGCTGTGGCCCCTCCCACTGCAGAGCACAGGCTCCGGACACACAGGCCCAGCGGCCATGGCTCACAGACCCAACCGCTCCGCGGCACATGGGATCCTCCCGGACTGGGGCACGAACCCGCGTCCCCTGCATCGGCAGGCGGACTCTCAACCACTGCGCCACCAGGGAAGCCCGACACAAGCAAATTTAATGCCCTTTTTATAAAGGTCAAACAAGCAAAAATTTTAAAGGGACTAGTCGACCCAAAAATCAGGAGAGGGGTTACCTGAGGCATTAACAGAATGAGATAGGGAAGGACCACATGCAACAGTCTTAGTAATGTTTTAATTTTTATTTTGGTGGTGGGTTCATAGATGTTCCTTCTATTACCACACTTTGTAATTTATAAGCATGCTACAGATATTCTTTATATGTATCAAATACTAAATTGTTTTTTTTTAGTTTCTAAAGAGAGAAAAAAAGGTTACATACTCCATAATTATAACCATGGAAACATGTATAGGGAAAAAAGAACATAAAACATACCTATGGTGCTAGAAAACTGATAAGATATCTTTTCCAGATTCCCTATAATTTGATTGTACTTTTATATTTAAAAACGAATACCTTCTCTATAACATACACAGGAAACCAGTAACATTGGTTGTTGCCAAGGACAGAAATTGGGTGGCTGAGGAAAAGTAATTGAGAAAGAGACTTTTCTCCAAATGTCCTTTTTTACTTTGATTCTGTACTAAAACAATATACAACATATTCAAAATTTTTTAATTTAAACTAAAACATAAAATTTTTAAGTGTTGCCATTATAAAGACTTAAATTTTAATCTTTTACCTAATAAAGCTTAAAAATAAATAAATAACAAGTTTTACAAAGAACTACATTGTAATTGTTTTCTGTGGTTCCCAAACTGTGTGCCAAGACACCACAGGAGGCTGCCTCACACTCACAGGTGCACTGCCAGGACATTTTAAATCTTTGAGGGAAACACATCATCTGTTAGACACTGCACAAACTACCAACTTGAGATGGTTTACACTCAATGTTAGATCATGCTACATTCCTTTCAATGATGTCACATCTTTGCAAAGCTGGGTCTTAAGCAGTTGCTGCCATAAAAAGCAAGTACCATGAGAAAGTAAATGTGGAAAAGGAAATGAGGGCTGTGATGTTCAACCTGATTCCAAGTGTGAGAAACTGTTCAGTGCCCAAGAGGCACATACATCCTACTAGGAAGGAATTACGGTTACTTAAAAATGAAACAAAAATCTCATTTTTCACTTACGTGTTTTTTTTCTAACAGCTACTAAGCTGTTGGACATATATACTTATTAAGCTGTTTAGACTTCATTACTTAGGAAATGGAAAGACCATTAGGTGTTTCTTTTGGTCTAGGATGTATCACGGAAAAAATTCCAAGACATTAAAGGGAGCCATGAACTAAGAAGTTGGAGAACTATATCTGAAAAAAATCCTCTTCCTATAATAGAATAGATATGTTCTTTGGGACCACTTTCCAGGAGAAGTAACCCCACTGAAGTTCTAAAAGGGACCTGAAGTCTTTAGTGTTATCCATAAAAAGTTTATCTTTTTTTAGAGCAAGCTAAAGCTAAACTTCAAAGGAAATTAAAACACGATATGATGAGTAAGGAACATAAGCTCTCTGATTACAGTAAGATTTCTGTAGATACTCAGCTACCTGGAGGACAGTAGTAAGCTTAAGATTACCTAATTACCTTCACCTTTTTCAGTGAAAGTTTCCAGATTTACCTCTAGAGATTTAAAAGTTCTACTGATCAGTCAAACTGGAAAAGCATCTTGGATCAATGACACTACCTACCGTCTGCCCCTCAATAGCAGCTCGCTGGCGCCCTAACACGTCCTGCAGCTGAGTGAAGTGCTGGATGAAGGCCACCACCTCCGCCTGGAAGCGCTGGGTGTGCACATACTGCACGGAGGCCATCTGGAGGCTCACTCGAATGTCGTACTCCCTCCGGAGCAGCGGGTCGGGCCGGCCATATCTAGGAGGAAGGGCAAAAATGTGACTCAGACAGCAGCAAGATGCAAATTAGTATTTGAAGAAAACTTGGGTGGACTTACGGGTTTCCCTAGAAAACAGCTTTATTAAAATGGAAATCCACCAATCAAGTTTTAGAAAGCAAACTCCAACAATTACTTCCTTTCTAAGCTCCCGCCATGTGTTGAGGATGTTAAATAAAAGTCTGGCGTGAGGGCCAGGGCTATAAACAGGGGCATAGCTCTGGGTGCTGAACCCACTCATGACTCCAGAACTCACTCAGAAGCCACCTGTGGTTCAGACCTTTCCCCTGAGGCTCTTTTTCCCTGCCTTTAAGGAAAAATGACTATTCCTGCTCACTCTTCTAGCAAAGACTGTGACAATATGGGCTTGAAAGGTAATAAAAATAAGACCACAAAACAATTGGTAAAGAAAATTAGGCAACAGAACCAAAGTTTCTGGGGCAATCTGTCTTCTGGAAGCTGAAAGAAGTCTTCTTTTTACTTCAGTGAAATGCAAGCTAAAGAGTTTTAGCATCTACATTCACAGATAAATTAGAAAACTTTTACAAATGGTTTTAAATTTAATGGAACATGATGCCCTAATAATAAATTATTATACAGGATACAGTCACTGGGGAAAAGAACTCGTATTAGGTGAGCACCTATTTTGTGTCAGGCAGAGAGTTAAGAGCTTGACACTAATTATCTCATTTATTAGAGAACCATGCCACTGTGGTAGGTAACAGTGCAAACAAATCAATCTAAATTCTCAGAACAGTATGATATACTTCCTCTGGAAAGGAAAGAAAAAGTTCTCAGACATCTTTAGGGACCATTTTTCTCAACTCTGGTTGAACATTAAAATCACTCTGGCAGGACTTCCCTGGTGGTCCAGTGGTTAAGACTCCGTGCTTCCAATGCAGGGGGCGCGGGTGTGATCCCTAGTCAGGGAATTAAGATCCCACATGCTGTGCGGCGCAGCCAAAAAATTTTTAAAAATCACTTCGGCAAGTTTAAAAAAAATAGAATACTACCGCAGACCAGAATATCTGAGAGCAGAGCTGGATACCTGTATTTTCTAACAGTTCCCTGAGAGGTTTAAATCCCAGCCTTTTACACTTTCTGCTTTCTGAGAAAACCATTCTTTAGTAACTACATAGGCTAAAAATGCCTTCTAAGTTCTAAAATTGAATATAGATTATGATTGTACTGGGAAAAATGCGTAATGTAATTTAAAACCCGTAACTTCAACAACTTTCTCAGGCTGAAATCATTCCAGAGCATTCAGAGCTAGATGGAAATTGATCTAACATAGTCCCCTCAATATTTCGATTGAAAAACTGATGCATGGAGATTAAGTGACTTGCTCAAAGTCACATAACAAGTTGGTGTGAAACCAGACTAATAATAATCACAATTATTTCAATCATACCCCATTTATTTATTAAGCCTGAGTCGCCCACTTCAATGCAGATCCATTGCATTGGATATATATAAATCAAGATTCCCCACAACTAGATCAAATCAATTTTACGTAAGATGTTACGATTTTTTAAAACTTTTCTTCATTGTTTAGCTGACAAGAATTTGAAACAACAAGCAATTATGACAAAATGTTAAGTGAGAAAAGATCGGTATTTTTACTTGAAAGTCTGGAAGATGAGTGCTTCTTCCCCACTTGTAGTGAACCGTTCTCTATAGAACTCTCCATGGGATGTAAGGTCACTCAGAGACAGGCTCCCAATGCTTCCCTGTAAGGCCAGGTCTCCTTCTAGGAATGTTAAAAATTAGAACACATTCTTATGTATCTTTTTTCTGTCACACACCTTAAATTTGCCTGAAACAAAAATTGATACACACATGCTTCAGACTTTACACCATTTAATAAAGCAAAATTCAAAAGAAAATTTTCATATTCCTATATACCCAGAAAAATATTTGATGCACGATTGCAAATAGTCTCCATGCAAAAGTCCAAAGGGACTGAAATAATACTGCAGCATCACACTTTAACACTTACAAGGGGAAAAAAATTAAATGCATACACAATTTAAAGGATAAAACATTTACAAATACAGATAAAAATGGGCTCTCTTCTGAGATCAGACCACTAATTAGAATCAGTGAAATATCATAAGGTCTATTTTGTACTACGGACAAAAAAATAAAGGAGGAGCTTCCCTGGTGGCGCAGTGGTTGAGAGTCCGCCTGCCGATGCAGGGGACACGGGTTCGTGCCCCGGTCCGGGAAGATCCCACATGCCGCGGAGCGGCTGGGCCCGTGAGCCATGGCCGCTGAGCCTGCGCGTCCAGAGCCTGTGCTCCGCAACGGCAGAGGCCACAACAGTGAGAGGGCCGCGTACCGCAAAAAAAAAAAAAAAGAATAAAGGAGGAAGTGTCACAGATATGTTACTCGAGCATTAAAAAATGGGTTTTAGTGTGATTTAATTAAAAGGCAAAATTAATGAGACAGACACTGGAGACACAGATTTGAAACTACTCTTGACATTACACAAGTAAAGCCCCTGGAAGGTGGGTAGAAGAAAGAAGAAATGTTGAAATGTGCACCTGGGGCGCAAACCTATATGAATCATTCTTAACATGGTGTGGATATTGAAAAGGAATATTCTGCACTGCCGCTTCTGTGAAACAAACTTTATCATCATAATTAGCATTACAGAACAATGACTGAGGTGTATATATTTGTCAGGCTAGTTCTGCGCCCAGTGAACTGAAGACACATACTTATTTTTGACCCCTAATGTCCTCTAACAAAAATACACAAGCTTCTCCCAATTCTAAAGACCCATCTCTTCTAGGAACCTTTTATAATTAATTTATACCAGGCATGAAATCTCAATTTTAGTTCATCCCGTCCCCAAAAGACATTCTTATTTTACTACAGAATCAACATTGGAGCTTTGTAATCTTCCTTATTTCATTACCAGTTGCTTAAAAAAGGAGCGGTATTTTATGCACACTGTAAATCCCTCTGATTTAGAACTTGATACAGCTCCTCTCTTGTGTGCTACTAGGAATTTCAACCTATGGAGTCCCATTAGAAAGAATGCTAGCTTTGCTACAATATCCCCCTGCCTAAACCACCCCCTATTGGTGGCTCCCCCTATGCATGGCAACAGACTGAACACGTGCCCTGGTTTCCCAGAGACGGCCCTGTTATATGCCTGTTTCCCAGCTGTAATTATGAATAATGCCCCCTTTCACTCCCCAAAATGTCCTAATTTTAGACAAAGAAATTACATAGTCACCCAGATAGTCTGTTTAAAACACAGACAGATGTCAGGACCCCATCCCAACCTAAAGAATCAGATTCCTGGGATGGGGAAGGAGTTGTGCCGACGTGTGCATTTCTAACGAGCTACCCAGATGATTCTGATCCACAGACCAGTATTGGGGCACCACCACCACAAATCATGGCCAGGCTAGTAACCACAACCAAGCCACTGAGCCACACCTTAGTCAGTAAGGACAGTTAGATTTGTAAACAGGATGTTCAAACTCTTCCCAGACTTTGCAAGTCTGATTTTCCCCACTTACCAATCATTTCCAGGTGTGCCACTAATTTGGACACATTTGCTTTAGCAAGCTCACTGGTGGTCTTATTCAGCACGAGAGAGAGCGAATGAACCTAAGAACACAGGAGGTAAAGCAAGGCAAATATCACTGAGGGGAAAAAAGGTAACTTTCAGACAAACAGCATCGAGAAAGATGCTGCAAGTCTCAGGAAATCTGAAGATAAAGCTTTTATTTTACTGATGCCATCTTCATTTCAGCTTTTCTTAGTCAGCCAAACCATAATAAGAGGAGAGAGCTGATAGGAAATGAACTCTGTTGTTTCTTGGTATTTGGTTTTCAGGTTTTTGTGGGGTTTTTTGGCCTCGTCTATTCTTTGTTAGTGAAATGTTTTACATTATAAAACGATTTTTCCCCTTTTTGCATTCATCTCTAACATCACACTATTTTGTAATCACTCACACAGATTCATTAAGTAAAGTCCACCCTAAGAAATCTGTCAAAGCAAAATGATAAATACACTTAATGTTTAATGTCTTGGGACAAGTATTTAATAGAAGCCCGTGGTGACCAACTGGGACTTCACTTAGGAACTACAATCCAAGATTTTCTTTCCCAGAGACAACTATAAATAGAAGAAAACCAAAATCCTCTGTCTTGGGAACAGCATTCTCTGAAACAAAGAAATACGGTATTGCAATACTGTCATTTTAACCACAAAAAGGACTCTATGTCTATGATTTATTGAGGCAGGTACCTCTGAGTGTTATCACTGGGGTGAGGCCCTGATTGAAGAGAAGGAAGGACAGAAGAGGGGACGGAGAACAGATCAAACCCCCATTCATACACTCTGCTCCCGAGTGGCAGAGCCCAGTGATACTCACGCCTTCATCTTTCATGCCTACCACAAAGTAGGTGATCGGTACATGTCTGATGAATGGGAAAAAATGGAAAAAGAAAGAAAATAATAGAAGGAAAGGAAGGAGAAAAATCATGTGTAGGGGAAGGCAGAGAAAAAAGGAGAGAATTATTACAGATGGAGCAATGACCCTGGGGGGCCACTCCAGCACCACAGAGGGTCCCCTTGCAGTAGTTTTTGGACATGGACGACAGAAGGAGCTCGAGGGAATGAGACCTTCATGAAGGGGTAAGTAAAAACACCTCTAGCCACTTAATCATCAAAATAATGTACGTAATGGGCCTAAAAATGCTCTGCTTAGAGGAATCCAGCTATAACCACCTGAGCCCACTCTTAGCATGGATCTTAAGAGTCACCAGAAGTGGAACAACCGGATGTTGTAGACCTCCTGGTGTAACTAGGAAGCACTCAGCACCACCTCTGAAGGGTGTTTACCAAAAAGTCGAACCTGAACCTGATCAAGTCTCTAGAGCTAACTTCCATTTCTAAAATTAGAGGAAAAAGAAGTCAAATGGTACCATAAGGACACAAAGAGACAAATCCAGAGTGCGGGACACTCTAGGGGACACTAACCCAGTTTCTACAAGACAACTGCATGGGAGGAAAAGGTGGGGGGAAGTACCATTCACTGAATGATCATTTCTGCCACACACGTGAGGAGGGCCTTACCTACATCATCTCATTGAATCCTCACAACCCAATGACATAGGCACCATTAAACACCCTACGTTTATTGATGAAAAACTTGAAGGAGAAAGAGGCTAAATAATTTGTCCCCAGCCACACAGCTGTATGGTTACAACAAAAATGCCAGGATTCAAATCTAGGCAAATCTGACATTCGAGACTTCATTTTTAACACCTGTACTGTTGCTCTCAATAAAAGCCAGTAATGTTCTGAGTGAGAGGGAGATGATGACAATAGGCACATTTTAAAGTAGCTACTATGTACTGGACATGTTGCCAGGTGCTTTACGTAATTCCCTCATTTAGTTATCACAGTGAGATGATGGAAGATGAGGAAACAGAGGCTCAGAGGAGCTAAGTAATTCCAATGGACTACACAGCCCAAAGGGGAGACACGAAGTTACCGAAACCATTTATCGCCCCTGCCTCCAGAAGGGATTAATGCTAAAACCTTTTCTAAAATACGAATGTCTACCCTTTTGTAATAGACATCCAGAAAACCATATAGCTCCCCTGCCAATAAGAAGAATTTTCTAGAGTAAATGTACAATGACAGCATTTAAGTAAAAAAGCCCACATTCATTCTTAGAACTTATGGGAGCCCAAGAGGACTGATACCTTGAGATCCAGTTTGGTGTTAACTGGATCCTGAAGTTCAGACTCTATTAAAGCGCTTGGCTCTGACTTCACGTTTTGTAGAATGTCCTCAGGCGGCACCTTCACTGCATGGTTGTCTGCAGTGGAGCCAATTCCAAAAAAATCTAGTATCATGACCCAGGTCTGCAGTGTGATCAGCACATCCAAGCAGTTAAAATCAACATCAATGCTCCGGTTAACTCGATTATAACTGGAAGAGAATTCTGGATGCTTCTTATCCACCAAGAATATATTGATATGGACCAAGGAATCATCAAATTTACTCCTTCCAGCAAGTATCTTGGGCTCCTCTACTGTTGGAGAAGGAGGTGGGGTCAAGGGACAGTCCTTGTCCTGGACTTCCTTTTGCTTCTTCCGGGAGGCTGAAATGGGTCTCTGATACAGCTGAAAGACATTAGGAGCTTCTTCCATGTGGGAAGGGAGAGACCGAGGCATATCCGGATACTCCACGTTGGACACAGAAGGGCAAGACTGAGAGAGATACTCTTTTTGTGCTAAACTAGATGGCTTAGGGGCTCCCCGAGACACCATCAGGTTCTTATATTTGGAATCTGGATTTTTCTCCAATAAGTCTTCCATCAGCAGAGAGCGCAGGGCAATCTGAATGGATAAAGTCTGAGGATGGTCTTTACTGAATTCCACCTCAAAATCTTGAAATTTTAAGCTCACAAGACCTTGCGCCCCCAAAGTCAGATCTCCACTTAGCTGAACTTGAAGCTCTGATATACAGAAGTTGGCTTGAATCTGGGTAAAAGATCTGACTTCCTTAAAAGACAAGGACTTTTGAGAAGAGTTAGAAAGGCTGCAGTGGCTGAACAATCCGTTCTCCTTCCTTTCAACGGAAGGTTCTCCACAGGTACCGAGGGAAGGCACAGGAGAGTTAGGGCAAGGTGAGGAGGTGGCACTGACTGGAAGCTTATTCAGGTCTTCACTGTACACGAGATTGTCCAGAGTTTGTAAAACCTGCTCATATACATGCTTTGCTAACACCACCTGTATTCGAAGAGAAAAATTCAGTTATTCTGCTACTGTCATCAACTGCACTCATATGCACTGCCCACTAATTTTTTATGGCTTTCCCCGAGAAGTTTTAACTTAGGTGACAGCAAGGACTATCTTTTGTTTCTTTTCTGTCCTTACCTCTCTGTGACCCATATCTATTCACAAGGCCCTCCCCAAGTACCTCACAGAATAATCTACACACAATAAATGTTCAATAAGTGCTATTAACTGTAGGCCTGAATCAGCAAAACACTCTAACCCCAAAAAACAACCTCAAAAATTGAAGGGAATACTGCCAGAAGTCTAATGTGGTTATACCTTAGGATTGAGAAACAAGACTCATGGTTCTAAAACTCACTGATCATCACCAATTAGTATAACAACCTAAGTTTAGTACAGCTGATCAAACAGAATTTTTTAATGATAATGATGATAATGATGCAGATCCATGATTACTTGTTACTCCCTTACTTTGTTTTTAATTACAATTTCTTAATAAAACTGTTTTCAGGGAAGTTTTTTATTTACTTAAGGACAATTTTTTTAACAGAAGCATTCCAAACAGATACAGAAAAAACAGAATTAGAAGGTGATCATTTTGTAACCCCTAAATAAATAACGTATCCCACCACAGTTATCAGTGAATAAGACCTTACACGAGTGACTGACAGGGAATTTTACGATGGAGGGATCAGCTTCCTGCCACCTGAACAAAATCAACAATTTTGGCATCACTAATGTCAATTAGACATTATGTGCCTCCTGATATAATATAACATAAAGTACACTGCACCACCTTTGAAGTGTTCTGGCCAAAAAAAAAAATCCTGAATCCAGTTAAACCTGCAGAGTTAACTTACAATTTACAGAAAATGGGGGGGACAAGTTCAGTGACACCACAAACTAACAGCCAAATCCGGACTGTAGGACATTGCGCAGGACAACTGACCTAGTTTTCCCAACAAAATAATGTCATGGGGGGAAAAACATGAGAGGGAAACTAAATGAATAGAGACCCACAAGTTGTACCATCCAAATGCAATGTACAGACCTTGTCTGGATCCTGATTCAAACAAACCAAAAGTGAAAAGACGTTTTTGAAACAATCAAAACTGTCTCTGAAATCTGAAAATGGATTAAAATTCAGATGACACCAAGGAATCTTCATTAATTTTGTAAGGCATGATAATACCATTATAGTTACTTTTTTAAATGCACATAGTTTGTAGTGATACATTCTAAATATATAGGGTTAAAAATGGCATGAGGTCTGGGATTTGCCTTAAAATATTTCCCCAAAGGAAAATAAGAATGGACGAGACACATGTGGCAAAATCTTGGTAACTGCTGAATCTGAGTGATGGGTATATGAGGTTTATTAGACAATTCTACTTTTGTCTATTTTTAAAATCTTTCATAATAAAATATTTTTCATTATCTAAATTACTAAATTATTTTAAAGAATTATTTAAAATAATTTTTTAAGATTTTCATCAAAAACAACAGTAAGGGGCTTCCCTGGTGGCGCAGTGGTTGAGAGTCCGCCTGCCGATGCAGGGGACATGGGTTCGTGCCCCGGTCCGGGAAGATCCCACATGCCGTGGAGCGGCTGGGCCCGTAAGCCATTGCCGCTGGGCCCGCACATCCGGAGCCTGTGCTCCGCAATGGGAGAGACCACAACAGTGAGAGGCCCGCGCACCGCAAAAAAAAAAAAAAAACCAAAAAAAACACAACAGTAAGTCGATGGTAACCATAAGATAATAAGTCAATATAATCCAATAGAATTCACATTATGTGCTATATTTAAGCTGAAATATTCATCCTAAGTAACCACCACTGATGAGGCAAAAGTTTAAAAGAGAAAAAGGAAATACCCTAGAAGCCAAAAAGGAAAAGCTTTGGGGAAAGTTCTCTCACCCAGAGACCCATATCTAGGAACCACTGATGTCAAAAAGTATGTAGGTTCTGTTAACAGCACTCCCGGGTTACTCCAGAGCAACTGCCAGACAGACTAGTAACCAAATACTGCCCAAGGCCAGGGTCCACTGTCCTAAGATCCTGCTTGTCCTTGCTGTTTTATAATGTTATGCTTTTTGCTCTCATGCCTGTGAAAGCAGGAAAAATGACACTTTCGAAGGAAAAAGGATGACAGGTGTATACACACATACACCACCCCCCCCCCACCCCCACCCCCCCCCCCACACACACACACACAGCCCCGGACCATTTCATTTCAATGAGGGGCAAGACTAAGTCTCCCTTGAAGGGATCTGTCAACAGCTCAGATAATCACATTGTTTTACAGGCTGGGCCAAATGTGTCAGAAGTGTGACAAGAATTATAACCTTCTGGGAAAGAGAGACTGACTTTTTAAGCAATGATTTTCCTCGTTTCTTAATGGCAATGGAATTAAGGATTTGCCCTCTTCCTCTACATAATTCGCCCCTCCTCCACATGAAGAAGGCTAACAAGACTGATTCCCCAGTGATAGAAGGACATGATAAAAGGATTCCATGGTTCATTGGAAGAAGTTATTGACAATAATATGAATATCTCTTTGAATTTATATATTTTCCTTCCAACATTTTATATATACAAAATATAAATATAACATACGTATATAATATAAATGTAAAATAATTACATAATTTCAACTGTCCTGACATAAAAATCAATAACGTGTTTACCTGCACTGGATTGACAAATTTTCCTTCGATCTTCATGATGCAAGAAGTTCCCAGGTCATCTGGACTAAGGGAGAAAGTCAATTCAGATTCTCTCTCTATAGGGATCTTCTCCAGTTTAAACTGAATGGTCGTGTTGTTCAGGATGTGAAAAGCTGGCATAAAAGAGAGGAAATGACAGACTGGAAACATTCATATTTACTGCGTTCCTGCTGATTAAGTAGAGAGTGTTTAGAACAAAGCCCAGGAGTTGCTCCTAGACCAGGAGGGCAGGTTAGCCTGGCACCTGGGGTCTATGACTGAATACAAACTTTGGTAATTATCCCAAGACCAAAACTCATAGCAAGCAGAGGTATAAGATAAATTTATACACAAAAAGTAACAGTTATTTTCATGACATGCTCCACTTGGTGGCTTCAAAATATGGTGCAGTGAACATTAACCCAGGCCAGGGTCCATGTTAAGCTTCTCTTAACCTCCCAAGCTGGCATTTTCCAAACCAAATTGCTCATCCATGTCCAGCTTTAGATTGATCCCTCTTATTGGACCTAAGTCAGAATCACAGACAATATAAGGTTCTAAGTAAACAACTTCTAACCCAAGCAGAAAAAGCAATCTTTTGCTAAGTATGTAAATCAATCGGTGAACACAGCTGAGAACCATAGAAGAAGTTCTCAAAGGCATTAATTTCTTCACCGATGAATAAGGCCGTCTAGGGCTTACCTGATTTCTGTGGATGCCAAGTCTATTAATAGATTGAACTGTTCGGTTTTAGCAGATCAGATCGAGAACACAAACTGGCATTTTATTCCTAGAACCCTGGACCAAACCATTACAGAAGATGACAGGATACTCAAAGGAGAACATAACATCCAGAGACTAAGTTTCATATTCTATTTCTGTCAATCCCTCCAGCTGCCTTAGACTACGATATTTAACTAGGAAAGATCTACAGCTTAGGAATGAAAAAAAAAAACAGATGCATTTGACCAAATTACATAATACTCTAACAGAATCCACCCACTGAATCCCCGTGAATGAACACTCACCCAACGGGTCCACTTAAAAAAAAAAAATCTTATTTTGCCAAATATGGTTATCAATGGAAAAAGTTGCAAACATTCCAACCTAATATGAAGCATTCTATTAAAATTCTATTTTGATTTCTTAAATATTAACCGGGGATAATTCTAAAAGAAAGGTTTTTGTAGTTATTTTAAACCAAGTACTATCTACATGAACTGGGTTTGGAATCTTTAAACAAAATGAGACAAAAGATACACACTCCTCACCTTGACCTCTATGCAAAGATTCAAAGAAATCATGTCGGGTGAAATGAGCTTCCTCTTGACTATTGGCACTGGCAGACCCAGAAGGAGAGCAAAACGCCTGGCTCACTTCAGGCCCAGGGCCCTCTCTGCCTGCCAACTGGGTGCAATTCAAAGAATATAATTTAATGTCTTTGATTTCCACTTGCAGACGGTCACTTCTGGATTCATCATCTCCTGCCACAAAATTCTGGATGAATATCTGTCCCAAGTGTCCTACCAACAACTCAGGACTCCCAGGCTTCCGAGGGATAGAAACAACTGGTGATTCAATGTTTATGTTCAAGATTAGCTTTACAGTGTCGGAATGAGATGCACCTAGGCCAAACCCATATGTTTCATTTTCTTCTAAGATAAAGGATTCCCGGGCCTTCCTTGGAGTTTCAAAGAGTGATACCATCTCAGTGTACTCGGCCGTCTTGGTGGCTAGGACTGTGGTGACTTTGGTGGCTGCGCTTTTCAGCATATTTCGAAAATTTTCTTCCAGCTCATCCATGGACAATGTCAACTCCTTCAAAAATTTAGCAGAGTGGTTGTAATGCAAGGAAGCCATCTTGAGGTTGAGAAAACATTCCTGTTTAAATTTCTCAACAAAGGTGAAACTCAGAGCTTCAGTGAGGGCTGCATCTTCCATTCTGACAAATACAGATTCAAAGTAGCCAATATCACTGATGATATTTTCATAGCCTATGGAATTCCCAATGCTGACAACATATTGGTTCTTAACATTCTCCTGTGTCAAATCCATAAGCTGCAAACAGCCAAGAGAACCGTTCACGTCAAATGTGCTGCCCATGGAGACGTTAACTTTGGTGCCACCTATACTTGCTGTCGCAATTTTTCTGCCATATTTCTCTCCATTTGCCATTCCCACTGTCCGAAGGAGCAGCAGGTTAAGTCTGTGGATTTCCACTGCAACCTCGGTGTTTTGTTCATATGTAGATTGGTAAGTTCCTTGTACCCCAAAGCTTCTTTCAAAATCAGTCATTAAAGGTTGAGGACTCAAATCATCTTTTTCCTTGGGAAAGGATTTTTGAAGAAAACCAATCAGCTCCACAATTGTCTCTGGATTTAGGATGATATCCAAATTATTCACCTGTAACGAAACCACCTGAAGAGTGCTGTCCAAATTCATCGATGGGCACTCTGAACTCACAAACTGATACTCCAGTTTTATGAGGGACTCTTGTTCTTTGGTGAGAATTCTGTCAAGAGAAACACCAGTGGCTGATCGGTCGTTCAGTGTGGCAGTATTAGTGAGGTGGGCCACGCTGGGTCCAGAGACAGGAGACTGGGCTCTGCTATCCCGGAGGCTTCCTGTTGGGATATCAAAGCTCAAGTTCTTATGAGAGGCCATCAAAAGGTCAAAATCAGCACCATATGTCTGCATGGTGTCCACCAGCAGCAAACCATGAACAGTGAGGGAGACTTCAGCATCATAAGGCCTCTTCACAAAGTGAGCGTTGGTACCAAATACCTTGAGCACAGAAATGTACCGGCCGTTGCTCTCAACACCAAGCTGCATACAGTTCACTTTAAATTCAGCCAGGAGGAGTTGTGACTCCACCAGAACCTCCCGGGTATGCTGCTCCAACACCACGATGCTCTGGGTTAAATTCATCACCGAGTCTTGCAAACTTCCCCGCTGTCCCCCTTGGGGAAAAATCTTCTCTTTAATCTGAGTGTCAAAAGTCTTCATTTCTGGGGTGGTCAGGAGAGCAAAGCAATTCTTTAGAGCAGATATTTTATCTTCATTGATGTGGATCTTTAGGTCTGGTAGGTTGCCTGATAGCACGGCTCCGGGGTACTTGGGATCTGAAGTATAAATCAATCGGCGTTCTAACTGTAGGTGAACGTTGAATTTCTCGACCACATGGGTCGGTCCCACATCAATATCCTGGACATGCTTCCAGTTGTCCTTCACTCGTCCAACCATGATCTGGAGATCCAGAAAGGACAGCGAGTACCTCTCATACATCTTCGTGCTCATTAAATGTGCTTGAAGCTGCTCTTCACTGAATTCAACTCCAGAAAATGGAGGTGTTTTCTCCCTATCACTGCTGTTTGTCTCGGGAGGTGGGGTGTTAGGAGGTGTGGCAAGAGGGGTCTTATATTCGTCATCACTAAACTGATTCTCTTCAGATGCTGACCCGTCCCCACTCTTCCCCTTGGAGTCATCTGCAGATGAAAAAAGAGAAGATTCAAAGTATATGTCTGCTCTTTCCTTCCTCTTCCCTTTAATGTAAGAATTAAGAAAAGTAGAGAATCAACCACCCCAATTTAAAAAATAAATGGATGAAAACGCCAAGCATTATATTCTGTATTTACCATTTATTCAGCATAAACTTATCTACTGATTTGGAAATCAAAACACAAAGAGTAAAAGTGTATGAACATGAGAAAAGATGGAGACCTGCTAACGTTAAGAACATATGTCAGGGTGCAGAAGCCAACAACCTGCTGCCCGAAACTGCCCCCACCCCCAATCTGAGCTGCACTGCGTGAGCTGCCATCACCAACCCCTCTTACGTCACTCTCCATATTTGTTTACTTTTTCCTGTATTCCTCTATGTGTACATTTTGTCCCCTCCCCCC
Organism: Globicephala melas; assembly: GCF_963455315.2. NCBI lineage: Eukaryota > Metazoa > Chordata > Mammalia > Artiodactyla > Delphinidae > Globicephala > Globicephala melas. The sequence goes on from NC_083314.1 coordinate 178,467,746, forward strand.
ACTAGAATGTTCTAAAAGAAGAGGTCTCCTCTACCTTCCTCAACACAATACCCCTAGTGCCTAGATCAACGCTTGGCAAGCAGCAACTGCTCAATATGTCATGTTCTACCCCCAGAATTCACACTCTTAACCCCCGTCTCTTCTGCACCCAAGCGGTGCCGAGACAACAAAAACACATCGCTGGGTTTGCTATGTCTCTATTCCATGTTTGTGTTTTACAAATTCAAGTAGGTGCTTTCTGTGGTTGTGTGATCCTTTTCTTCAGATACAATTCCCTTTTCACATTCCCCTTACGGCCAAACTTTTCCACTCCAGCTCAAATTCTCTACCCTCTTCTCCTCTTCTAATCTTTCAGTAAAATAGGATAAGGTTGAGATTGTTTGATAAGCTTCCTCAATCTCTTTTATCCAATGAATCCTCTCTTTCCTCCCTCCCATCTCAAGGTGAACAATGACTATTTTTCGGATCTAATAATAGTAATGAAATTACCTTCCAGGAGTCTTTTTATGTATGTCCCTAATATCCCTAAATAGATTAAATCTCTATTCCAGAAATTATGTACAGAGAAATAATGTTTATTAAAATACAAAACGTTACACAAGAAATACAATTAAAAACCACAGTGAGATACTACTACACAGTCATGAAAATGGCTATAATCCAAAAGACAGATAATAACAAACGTTGACAAGGATATAGAGAAACTGGAACTCTCGTACAATGCTGGTGAGACAGTAAAAAGGTGCAGCCATTTTACAATCTGGCAGTTCCTCAAAATGTTAAACACAGAGCTGCCATATGACCCAGCAATTCTACACTGAAACAAACCCCGAAGACTGAAAGTATACGTCTACACAAAAGCCTATACATTAATGTTCATACCAGCACTACTCATAATAGCCAAAAAGTGGAAACAACCCAAATGTCCACCAACTGATAAATGGATAAATAAAATGTAGTATATTCATACAAGGGAACATTATTCAGTCACAAATAGGAATGAAGTATTGGTACAGGCTACAACATGGATAAACCTTGAAAACACTATGCCAAGTGAAAGAAGTCAGACATAAAAGACCACGTGTTATATGACTCTATGCACGTGAACTGTTCAGAATAGGCAAATCCATAGGGATAGAAAGACTGGTGGTTAGCAAGGGCTCGGAGAGCTGGTAATGGAGAATAACTGCTTATGGGTTTAGACTATCTTCTTGGGAATGATGAAAATGTTCTGGAATTAGATAACAGTGAGAGTTGCACAATTTTACCAACATACAAAAAACAACTGAATTCTACATTTTCAAATGTATCTCAATAAAGCTATTATTTAAAAAGTAACAAGGGGGCTTCCCTGGTGGTGCAGTGGTTGAGAGTCCGCCTGCCGATGCAGGGGACATGGGTTCATGCCCTGGTCTGGGAAGATCCCACATGCCGCAGAGCGGCTGGGCCCGTGAGCCATGGCCGCTGAGCCTGCGCGTCCGGAGCCTGTGCTCCGCAACGGGAGAGGCCGCAACAATGAGAGGCCCGCGTACCGCCAAAAAAAAAAAAAAAAAAAAAAAAAAGTGACAAGTGAACTCTGGAGTTACAAAATGTTAAATACCTCTTTTTTTAAGCTTTACTTGGCTTAGCACAGAGACACATCAATCTACCACGACGTGTCTTCATTACTTCACACTCACACTGTACCTTGGGTATTGGTCAAGAGCATTCTGCCTAGATCCACAACAACCAACACAGGATTCTTGAATTTGAAATCATCAGGAAATATCACCTGAGGGGCAGAAATGTCTAGTCGCACAGTCCACCGTTTACTCTCCTCCTGTAAAAATAAAACAAATGACGATTAAATAACCTTGAACTGCAACTGCTGACAGTGGGCAGCTTTATCAGCTAGGGCTCAAGCCTTCCAGAAAGCCACACTAGGGTCACAGGATGACGTAATGGTCTCTGATATTAAAGCAAAATGTTTAAAACAAAAGTGGATCCAAATGTTTAACAACTTGAGACATTACCACAGGCAAATGTCTGAAGTGGGAGAAAAAAATTGGCAAATTACTGGTTTGGTGGGTTGTTTGCTCTTTGACTTTGATGATCAATGGTTTAAGAAAGGTCTGATTTCTAAATGTATAGGACTTAATACTTCAAAGTATTGTAGAAGTTATACAGTTCAAATCGAAGTAGAAATCCAGATATTTTTATTTATTCATGGATATTGCTAACCATGAACTTTCAGGCCAAAAGACCTTAGTGAAAAACATAAGCTTTGACATTTGAAATATAAAAAAGAGACCAATTCATGAATTTGTTAACAGTTCTTCCCTGTGACTAAAATTAGCTAGTTTATATAAATGCTATCAAAAAAAGTTGTATGTAGTAAAAAGCTAATTTATATAATTATACATAGTAAAAGCTACATGTAGTAAATTATATGTAGTAAAAGCTGATTTATATAAATGTGATCAAAAAGAAAACTCTTGGTCTAAGATAATCAGAAGGTACTAAATGTTGTAATTTGTGTCAAAACACTAGCAAAAACAGAAAACAGGACAAACTCTCCGCCCCTCACTACTTACCCCTAAACATTTTCCTCTGAACACTGCTGCCATGCCTTACACTCCCAGCTGGCTCTGCACCTTCCAAAGAAGCCACACTGACTGCTCCACCTACTGCTGCATCTCGGCAGCACACCTCCAGGCCACAGGGTCAGAAACCCAGTTATTTTCTTGTTTTGGTTTTTTTGGGTTTATTTTTAAATTTTTATTGGAGTATAGTTGATTTAAAATATTGTATTGGTTTCAGGTGTACAGCAAAGTGAATCAGTTATACATATACATATATCCACTCTTTTTCAGATTCTTTTCCCATATGGGTCATTACAGGGTACTGAGTAGAGTTCCCTCTGCTATACAGTAGATCTTATTTATCTATTTTATATACAGTAGTGTGTATGTGTCAATCCCAATCTCCCAATTTATCCCTCTCCCCTATCTTTCCCCCCTGGTAACCATGCTTGTTTTCTACATCTGTAACTCTATTTCTGTTTTGTAAATAAGTTCATTTGTACCATTTTTTTAGATTCCGCATATAAGTGATATCATATTTGTCTTTGTCTTCACTCAGTATGACAATCTCTAGGTCCATCCACGTTGCTGCAAATGGCACTATTTCATTCTTTTTTATGGCTGAGTAATATTCCATCGTATATATGTACCACATCTTCTTTATCCACTCCTCTATCGATGGACATTTAGGTTGCTTCCATGCTGTGACTATTGTAAACAGCGCTGCAATGAACACTGGGGTGCACGTATCTTTCCGAATTACGGTTTTCTCCAGATATATGCCCAGGAGTGGTATTGCTGGATCATATAGCATCTCTATTTTTAGTTTATTAAGGAACCTCCATACTGTTCTCCATAATGGTTGTACCAATTTACATTCCCACCAACAGTGCAGAGGGTTCCCTTTTTTCCACACCCTCTCCAGCATTTACTGTTTGTAGACTTTTTTGATGATGGCCATTCTGACTGGTGTGAGGTGATCCTTCACTGTAGTTTTGATTTGCATTTCTCTAATAATTAGTGATGTTTAGCATCTTTCCATGTGCTTTTTGGCCATCTGTATGTCTTCTCAGGAGAAATGTCTATTTAGATCTCCCACCCATTTTTTGATTGGGTTGTTCCTTTTTTTGATACTGAACTCCATGAGCTGTTTGTATATTTTGGAGATTAATCCCTTGTTCACTTCATTTGCAAATATTTTCTCCCATTCTGTGGGCTGTCTTTTCGTTTTGTTTATAGTTTCCTTTGCTGTGCAAAAGCTTTTTAGTTTAATTAGGTCCCATTTGTTTATTTTTGTTTTTATTTTCATTACTCTAGAAGGTAGATCAAAAAAGATATTGCTGCGATTTATGTCAGAGTGTTCTGCCTATGTTTTCCTCTAAGAGTTTTATAGTGTCCAGTCTTACATTTAGGTCTTTAATCCACTTTGAGTTTATTTGTGTGTCTGGTGTTCAGAAACCCAGTTTTGCTGGACTGTTGAGATGGCTCTGGGCTCTCCCTTTCTACTTACGGCATCCTCATGTCAGCTGGTCACTTAGCATCACAAAGTGACCATCCTTCCCAGGAATTAAAACTGGGGCATCATTCCAATTGTTTTTCTTCTGCTAACAGTAAATGAAAGGGGGTGTTCTTAAGTGAAATATTTACAAAATGTCAGGTCTAGAAAACGGAACAAAGATGAGTCTGGAGAGTGTTCCAAGATGGGTAAAAGGAAGAAATATGATCTCGTCTCAGTCATTTGTTTTTATTTATTAAACCCTGACTGTACAAGACATGGGATTTTATTTTTTGCTAACTGCTAAGTACTTCCTAGATTCAGTTCACTTAATCAGTGTAACTGATACAAGCATGTCTATCTATGTAGGTAAAGAACTTAGAAAAAACACCTTCCTCTTCCCCGCCCCCCAAAAAGAGTATTTACTACGCCTACTTACAATGAAATCACCCACTAGCAAACGATCAAGAGTTTGTCGGATTTCCGCCTTGGTCTGCATCTTCAGTCTGTTATATTGTCTTCGGGCAGCTTCAGCCACTCTCAACTCAAGTTCAGACTGATAACCAAAACCTGCGAGATGGGAAATATACAGGAGTCAGAATTTTCAAATGGCTGGGTGAAAGAAAGCACTGCAACTTCTATTCTCACCAGGGATTTCCAGCAAAGCTAGAACACAGTCTGTACAACAACAGTTCCTTACTCCAGTCTGACCTGGTGCCATACAGGGTAACCGGAATGAGGCGAAGATGGGCGAGAAAGGCACATCCTTTCAAAACATCCATGTGGAGAAAGGCAGTATGTGAGGGAAGGATACCTAAGTTACTAGAATTTCTAGAACCAGTTTCTGAAAGATTCCAAACTATATTTCAAAATTCTTAAAAGCATATTACACTGAAAGAGCAATTGGAATTTAGAAGTAGTATATGCCTTCTACATTCTATCAGTGACAGAGCAATGAAGCCAAGATATTTATGGCCACTGTTTAAATGAAAAGACTCAAAAAACTGGACCAAAAACTAAAACAATTGTTATGAAGAGGGAGAGGCAGGATACATTTAGGAAAGTACCACTGTTTTGCTGACTTCCTTGTCAAACAGAAGTGCTTCTTCTGCACATACTGCCTCAAATCTTTTTTGGGACCAAAGGAAGGCCTAAGTGAATCAATGATGACACAGGAGAGTACAATGGTGAACCTTGGAATACTTAATGCTGCATGAAACAAGTAAAACAAACCACTGATCCTGTCATCTAGGAGGAAACTGAACATTCCTCCTAAATTCTCTGGCCTAAAATATCCTGGGTAGCCAAGGAAATCACTGTCCTCATGGAATGGGAAGCATTTTAAATGCATGCTAAATGAAGGCAAAGAAAGAGAAAATATGAAGGCTATTGATTCCTCTTGGAAGAGTAACTTTCCAAGGACATCCACTTTGATTCAGTAACTAAGGACAACCCTATCCACTTACTCTGCAGGCCTTCTCTACCACTACCAGGTCACCTGAATGTATAATAACCCTTATCCCAGAAACGACAAGAAAGATGTCTTTAGAAAGTCACATAAGAGCAAACAAACAAAAAAGTTAACCTGAGGTATGAACCTTTCCCTTGTAGAAAAAGTCTGCTACTTTTTTAATAGCCTGGGGATTATATATGATGTTCAAGGGCCTCGTGTTGACATTCAGCCGCCTCTCAAAATGGCTGTGCACTGGATTTCTCTCATACAGCATCTCAAAAAATGGGTCATCTGGGTCTGCAGCTAAAGGAAAGAACCAGAGAAAGAAAATGGAACACAGCAAAATAATCATCTTATTCTTGATAACTGATAAGGACTTCTGGGAAAAAAAGACATTTTCTCAATTATTTTCCAATTAGTTCTCATTTATGAAAATTTTATAAAACAGAAAACCTAATAAGGATTGACTAATTGTCAATAGGACTCCTCAAACAGGACCAGGTTGTTGGACTCATTCCCAACACGTAAGTAACCCAGGACCTGGAGGCCCTGAGAGCTGCCCCAGTCACACATGGGTGGAGGGAGAGCACGAGGCAGTCTCCAAGTCAGACAGGGATCCACACAGCAAACCACTGGGCACAAGACAGGATACACTCCCTCTCTGCTGACCAAGACTACTGATCTATAATCATCGCATTTTGAAGAATGAGTTTAAGAACATATGACAATTTACCAGGGTAATGATCGCTTCTGTCTGCAGATGCTGTTTGGAGTCCAAAAGACTGTGAGACTCTGCCAACTTCTTTTTGCTGATAAACACACACAAAATGCAAAAAGGTCAGGGCGAGAGGGACCAATTCACTGTGCACACGCTCTCTCATGTCGTATGCTCTGGCATCACTCTTGCTTAGCACAGTCAGAATCAAAACTCGTCTGACACCAGGCGACTGTGGACTTGCAGGCTGAGCCCTCCAGTCTGTGCCTTTCCCCAGTCTGGTATGGGCAGTGCGCTACTCTGCACTCAGCACACTTGATGAACGACTGCTCAACAAGGACTGAGTGTGTACAGCTTTTCACACTTTCACTCTGCCCACCCACACTCTCCCCAGTGCCCCATGACAAAACATTATGAGAAGAATAAGGGGCTAAAGATTCAACTCTTCTGGGCTTCCCTGGTGGCGCAGTGGTTGAGAATCCACCCGTCAATGCAGGGCTCGAACACGGGTTCAAGCCCTGGCCTGGGAAGATTCCACATGCCATGGAGCAACTAAGCCCGTGCGCCACAACGACTGAGCCTGCGCTCTAGAGCCCGTGAGCCACAACTACTGAGCCTGCGTGTCACAACTACTGAAGCTCGCGCGCCTAGCGCCCACGCTCCACAACAAAGAGAAGCCACCACAATGAGAAGCCCGCACGCCGCAACGAAGAGTAGCCCCCGCTCGCCGCAACTAGAGAAAGTCCACATGCAGCAACGAAGACCCAACGCAGCCAAAAATAAATAAACAAATTTATTTTTAAAAAAAAGATTCAACTCTTCTGACCATCTTTTTGCCAACTTAGTAAGATCAAAGATCTTCTAGTCTAAAAAGAATATTATATATAAAAAATTACACCTATAGAGAAAACTTGTGGTGGTTCTTTTGTAACTCTGGAAACATGAGATGACCTATCAGTGACTGAGGGTCAGAATGAATGAAAATCACTGTCGGATACAGAGGACATTCAACATTGACCTTGAAATGCAGAAAATAGTGGTGCTGACAGCATTTTCTTCCAAATCAGAGCAACTATTCCAAGGTGGCTATAACACAGGGAGGGAAGAAGGCATTGCCATAAATCTCACCAACACTTGCTCTCTGACAAATTCAAAAAACTTATCTACCTCCAATTTGATTCTGATCAGCCTGTCTCAAAATGATCAAATGTCAGAATGAATCAAGTTAATACTACTTTTGTTGCCTAAAAGAGACCACAATTCACGAACACCCTGGATGAATCAGCCATCCCACTGCTGTACGTACTGGATTAGGGAAGACCAGAAGAGGAAATAGAGTCCCTTCTGTGGCCAGGTCTCGAAGAAACAGTCCACCCAACCGGACTGAAAGCAAGGAGGAGTTTCTTCGAGGAAGAGATTCTGCTAGAAGTTTTACACCTACAGAAAATAAATGTTAAGAGTTATACTATGCCATCATAGCCTTAATTATTTTAAAAGTATAAGATATAATATTTTACAGAAGACTATCAGATATCATGAACTATTTCTCCTTGAAATTTGAACAAAATAACCCTATCTACATATTATATGTCTATCTATATAAATCTATAAGGAGTATTAGAAGTTTCCCAACAGAATGAATTTTAAACAGAGCACTTTACAATTAAATTCAAGCAATCTGCTAGTTCACACTAAGTTTATGATTTCTCAGCTCTCAAGATTATAAAGTCAAAATCAAACTGGATTTTTTTTTTTTTTTGGTCATTTGCCTTTAAACTACTGACAAGCCACAGATAACTGGCTATTTTATGAACTGCAATAAATCTGTTTGTGAGAAGAGAAAACGAACGTCTGGGTATTTATTTACATACCTTTAATGCAAATTCAGAAAAAGAAGTCAAATACAGTCAATCTTCATTATTCGCAGACTCCATATTTACAAATTCGCCTATTCCCTAAAATTTGTTTGTAACCCCAAAATAATACTCACGGTGCTCTGCGGACATATGCAGAGCAGCCAAAAATTCGAGTCACCTGAAGCGCATGCTCCCAGCTGAAGATGAACATGGCAATGCTCTGCCTTCTTGTTTCAGCTCATACAAGTGCCCTTGTGTGGTCTATTTAGTGCCAGTTTTTTGCATTTTTGTGCTGTTCCTTGGTGATTTCGCTGTTTATAAGGGTCCCCAAGCACAGTGCTCAAGTGCTGTGCCTTACAGAGGAAATACATGTAGTAGATAAGCTTCACTCAGGCATGAGTTACACGCCGCCGGCCATGAGTTCAATTAATGAATCAACAACATATATTAAATAAGGCGGGGCTTCCCTGGTGGCGCAGTGGTTGAGAGTCCACCTGCCGATGCAGGGGACACGGGTTTGTGCCCCGGTCCGGGAAGATCCCACATGCCGCAGAGCGGCTGGGCCCGTGAGCCATGGCCGCTAAGCCTGCGCGTCCGG